>NC_084797.1:91447755-91754978 GCF_963169125.1 Humulus lupulus | reverse complement strand
AGTTCTTTCAAAACTAATCCAACGGTAATATGGAGTATTCAAGCAGCAAATCTAACCAAACAAACCAAACGAACACCGACGAAAATTGGTGAAAATGACGAAAAAATGATGATTTTTGGAACACTTGTGTGGGGTTTTGGTCAAAAGGCCTCTAGACCATAAGGAACAAGAATAGAACAAAATTCTTTTTTTTTTAGAGTTCGGATCCCCTTGAAATTAAGAACACCAAAGAACCAATCCGAAAACCAAATATGGAACAGCCACCAAGAACACACGAGATTGGAATGGAACCGCGACCCAATGCTTAGCCAAGCACGAACCTTGGTATGAGGAAGACGCCACAAACGGGGATGGAATCCGTTTGATAAGTCAGGATGAACGCCACAAGGAATCTCCTTGATAAGTTCAAAAGTTTCTTCAAGAACTCAAGAAGAAATAAACTCACAATTTCATTCAACATCATCTGATTTTTTTCCAAATGTTTTCAAGGCCTTATATAGCCGAAAATTACATCAATTCAAGCCCATTTGTCTTCCTAAAAACTGAAATATTAAAGACAAGCCTTTTGTCTTCCTAATGAAACCGAAAAATAAAGACAACCCTTTGTCTTCCTAATGAAAACCGAAATTTAAAGACAACCCTGTGTCTTCCTAATTAAAACCGAAAATTAAAGACAAAAAAGACTCTTGGACTCACACAAGTCAAGTGTTTGACTTATCACAAAATAAACAAAGACTAAAAAAACGTGATTAAAAATAAAAAGACTCATAAGAAGCTAAATATTGATCAAGCTCCTAAACTGGTGTCCTCATCATTCCTCCCCTCTTGGCTTGGATCAACTGGAACTTGACTTGGATTTTGAGTCTTGGTGTCCTCATCACAGAGTGACAGAAAAGCTACGTTGACCCTAAGCGTAAGAAAGAGGAGTTCCAGGTAGGGGACCACGTATTTCTGCGAGTTTCACCACTATGGGCAGTAAAAAGATTTGGGAGGAAGGGCAAGCTGAGCCCTAGGTTTGTAGGACCTTTTGAGTTCCTAGAAAGGATATGGCATGTAGCCTATAGATTGGCTTTGCCCCCGTTATTATCAAAATTTCATGATGTGTTTCACAACTCAATGCTTCGGAAGTATTTTTTGGACACAACCCGTGTGCTGAGTTATGAGGATTTGGAGATACGGACAAACTTGTCTTATGAGGAGCGACCAGTTCAGATCCTAGATAGAAAAGACAAATTTTTGAGGAACAAGACAAGTCCTCTAGTGAAATTTCTATGTAGAAATATCAAGGTCGAGGAAGCAACCTGGGAGCTAGAGTTGGATATGAAGGATCAGCATCCCAAGTTGTTCAGGTAAATTTCGAGGACGAAATGTCTATAAGGAAGGGATAATTGTAACGTCCCAAATTTGCTAATAAGGCTTAGTGCCTTTATTAGTGTATCAGGAGGGAATAATTGGATTCATATGTGAATTTAATTGAAAATATATGTGTGATTATGTGGCATATGTGAGTTATATTGTGATATGAATACTTATGCATGTTTGTGTGTATTAAATATGCATGTGGGCCTGTTTTCGTTAATAAGGTCATTTTTATAATTTTGACATGTTAAGGGTATAATTGTAATCATATGTGTCATGTGATTGAGACCACATTATTATGTGGATATATTTGCGATATTCGACAAGAAGCGATCCTAGTGAACGAGTTAGCGAAAAAGTCACCATGGGGTCAAATACCTGGCGGGGGTGAGCCTAGGGGTATTTTAGTAACTTAGTACATTATTTGGGTTTACTGGGAATTGGGAATTTATTCAGTGATTATTTGGGTATGTCAAGGTTAATTGGGAATTTATAGTGCTATTTGAGGTTGTAATGCCATGGGTGGCTGTACGCCCTGATTTTCCCATGGGCTGATTAGCGAGCTGAGCTGCGGCCTAATCATGGTTATCTCGTGGACATCCCCAAAACCGGAGCTACCGTCATAAGATCATACCTCCTTAGCTTGAGGTAACCTAAGGGTTCGCCTCGAGCTAACTCAAGGACAGAGTCCGGGCTCTGAAGGCCGGAGGTCGAGTTAAGTATCCAGCTCATAGTACGAGCTAGAGTTGGAGGTTGTGACCTTTTATAAAGTCAGCCACGCAAGGTAAACGTGCATATATCAGACATCACGTGTCTGATATATCCCTGACTTCTCGGACACGCAGCAGGAACGTGCGTATTCAGACACCCACGACTGGGTTGGGCCGTGCAGCCCAATATCTCCTTACCTATTGATTTGACCACACTTATGTGTCAGGTTTAGGAATTAATCATGAATGTCACAGAATTGACATGATAGGTAAGAAGGTCACGGGATGACCTTCTTACCAACTCCCAGGTGCCTTCTCCTATAAATATGGAGACCTTGAAAGTTAATAAGGGTGGGATTCTTTATTGTAAAAAAGGGCCTGTAATCAAATATCCAGTATATAGCAATAATACTGACTAGTGGAGTAGAAGGATTTTAACCTTTGAACCACTCAAAAAACGTACTTTGAGTCACCATTTCATTTCCTAAGATCATATATCTGTTTCAGTCCAACACAAGCACTAATCCCTTTCTCTTCTTTTCTTAATTTCCTGTTGGCGAAGAACCGCGTCAACAGTTTGGTGCTTTCATTGAGAGCAAGTTCGATTAGTGTTTTCGCAAACATCCAACTATGGTGACTACACGATCCAGGCACGGTAACGAGGCAGAACAGCATGTTGGGCAGGAGGCTCTTCATACTGCCATCCCTGGTGAACAAGTTCCTGATGCCCAGCAGCGGCCAGGAAAACAGCCGGCGGGCCAAGATGACACCGGAATTTCGGCACCCCGGCCACCTAATCCAAACCCGTGTTATTACACTGTGGTGGAGATGGAGAATGCTCAGCTGAGGAGCCAGCTAGCAATAGCTAGCCAACAGATCAAGGATGCGCTGGCCCGACTACCCCCTCTCACAACCGATGCTAACGTCGGAGAGAGGCAAGGCGAGGCTACTAAGTCTCGCCGGGGTAACCGGTCCAGGCATAGCCGTTCGGACAGATTTTTGACAACCAACTTCACTCCTTCATCAAACCATCGAGAGGCAAACTTCGAAGAAGTGCCTGGAGCCAGGCAACAGCAATACAGCCATTCGGTCCGAACGTCGACTCCTAGCTCCCAACCATCCTCGAGAGCGCCCAGGGGAGCTCGAGGAAATTCCCGAAGGAGATCCGGGGAGGGCTCACAGCATCAGCCCGTCCCCAACAACAGTCCTGCGCCTCGTCCAGGTCGCCAGGCTCGGGACCAGTAGGTTGGCAGGGCCGAAAGGCCCCCACCAAACTTGATCCGTCCAGACGGAACCAGGATCGCCTCTCCAGTCAGACATCCTCCGTCTCCAATCAGATATCCATCTCCTCCTCGGCCCGTCCGAGATATTCCAGCCTACGAAAGTAGCAGGAGAGATCCGCCATCAGCTGGACATTCCCGGCGTAGCAGGGTGCCAAGGGAAAGCCCAGGTCCTCAGTACCAAAGGCGAGCTCCAAGCCTCTCTAGTAGGAGCTACTGGACCGGCAGTCGCCGGAGTGATCTTTCTGGCGGAGACCTGCGTCAGCGCCTAAGTTCAGCACAAAGCCCACAGGCCACTCGGGGAGGCGATCTGCGGGATCGCCTTAACTCCCATAGAGGGGAGCAGGTAGGAGGAGACAGCCATGCTCGCTCAGGGGGGTCCCTGTCCAAAGTACGTAACGGAGGGAATGCCCCAAATAACCTATCTCAAGATAGGAGGGGCAATAACACACCAAATTTGTACAATGGATCTGGAGCTGTTGAACAGTCCCGGAATAACCAAGGACACCAGGACCAAACCCTCGAGCGCCTGGCCCAGATGGAGGAGCTGATGAGGAAGCTCCTGTCAGAAAAAGAAAAAGATGAATATGATTCTGGGGACGAGATGGAGCTCTTTGCCCCCAGCATAGCAGCAACGGGTTACCCACCTGGTTTCCGTATGCCGCACCTATCTAAGTTCAATGGAGACGGAGACCCGTCAGATCACCTAGGGATGTTTAACACCCTGATGATGGCCCACAACATTGGCCCCGAGCTGAGGTGTCTAATCTTTCCTTCCACACTGACTGGACCTGCCAGGCAGTGGTTCAAGCAAGGTAAAATACAATCAATCTGCTCCTGGAAGGCTTTCTCGGCAGATTTCAAAAGGGCATTCCGAGCCTCCCAGGCTGCCCGCGTTCAGGCCGACTCTTTGGCTAACGTGAGGCAACAGCCCGGCAAAACTCTGAAGGCCTACCTGAGCATATTTGCAAACGTCGCTGCTCGGGCCAGAGACGTGGATGATAGCTCCAAGCTCATGGCCATGAGAACTGGAATCCTCATCGGAGGGGATATCTTGAAAGAATTACAAAGAAAGGGAGTCAGCTCGGTTAACGAATTCCTTAACAGGGCCCAGGAATGGATAAACTTGGGGGAAGCCGAAGCCTCAGTTACAGGAACCAGCCAGGTCCCTGATCAGCCTGCTGGAGTGAGGACGGAGGTCGTGGCAGCAACCCAAAACGTCACACAGAACAACCATCTCGGTGGAGGCAAATGAAATGGGAATGGTGAAGGCAGCCAGCACGGCCAAAAGAAGAATAAGTCCGTAGACAAATTTAAGCCCGTCTACGCTACTTACACAGAGCTCACCCAGTCTAGGGAGAACATTTTCCAAGCTAATTCTACTCACCTACCCTGGAAGAGGCTCGAGTCGTTGAAGCACCAAAAGGGGAAGAGGGATACCTCCAAGTTTTGCCGCTTTCACAACGATGTTGGCCACAATACTGATGATTGTAGGCATCTAAAGGATGAGATCGAGACTCTCATCCGAGCCGGCCCCTTGGCTCAATATGCGCGGAATAGAGTCCCAACAAGTCGATCCGCTCCAGAAGTCCCGGCCAGTCAGCCTGGGTCTCGGATAGATCAGGACGTCCCTCCTCCCTTGGTTGGAGGGGAAATATCCACCATCTCTGGAGGACCGCATTTGGCTGGCACGAGCAGGGGCGCCTAGAAGAGATACGTGAACGAACTGGAGGCGCATAACGAAATAGAGTTCGTCTCGGAGCAGTGCCTGCCAAAGCAGCAGCGATTAGAGAAGCAACCGATCATTTTTACGGAGGAAGATGCGACCATGTCCAGTTCCCTCACAATGACCCTATGGTCGTGGCAGTTCAGCTCGCCAATCGGAGAGTGAGGAGGGTGCTGATCGACTACGGGACGGTGAACCTCCTATTCTGATCCACGTTAGAGAAGATGGGTTTGACCATCGCCGAGCTGAAGGCGACCTTCATGATGTTATATGGTTTTTCGGGAGAAGGATCAACGGCCATAGGGATGATCGAGCTGGTGATCACCCTGGGAGAAGGACCTCGAACAGTCTCGAAACTCCTCGAGTTCGTGGTCATTGACTGCACCGCTGCGTACAACGCAATTTTGGGACAACCTACGCTCATGGCATTTGAGGCTGTCACTTCTATTCGCCACCTCGCGATGAAATTCCCTACTTCCACGGGAATATGCACTGTCCATGGCGATCAGCTCGCTGCCAGGGAATGCTACAGCATTTCCATGAAGGGAAAATCTAAACCCGGGCAGCTGGCAATGGCCATCCAAAGTGGTGAAGAGGAATCTCAGGAACACTTAGCTGATCCTGAGATTGAAAAACCTCAAAGCACCGAAGGGGAAAATGTCATCTTAAGTGAGGATATTGACCCCTGAATAGGCGAGGACAGATCCGAGCTCCAGGCTATTGAGGAGCTCGAGTAAGTGAACATTGATCCGCAGAATCCATCACGGATGGGAAAGCTCGGGAAAAACCTCTGCAGCAAGAGGAAGGCGGAGCTGATCAGATTTCTGCGGGATAACCTGGACGTGTTTGCGTGGTCCCATGAGGACATGGTGGGAATCAGCCCGAGTGTCATGATGCATACACTTCATCTGGATAAAAGCATTCCCGACAAGTCCCAGAAGCAAAGACGCCTAGGAACAACCCGGGCTGAAGCCTTGGAGGAAGTGGTAGCCCAACTCAAAAAATGTGGCTTTATCCGTGAAGCCAAGTTTCCAATATGGGTCGCCAACCCCGTGCTGGTCCCGAAGCCCAACAGAAAATGGCGGACCTGCATAGACTTCTCCGACCTGAATAAATCCTGCCCCAAGGATTGTTTTCCACTACCAAGGATTGACCAGTTGGTAGATGCCACGGCGGGGCACGAGCTCATGTCATTTATGGACGCGTACTCGGGCTACAATCAGATCACCATGAATCCGGCGGATCAGGAGCACACCAGTTTCATGACCCCGACTAACATTTATTGTTACAAGGTCATGCCGTTCAGGCTGAAGAATGCCGGAGCTACCTACCAAAGGTTAGTAAATAGAATGTTCACAGACCAGATCAGAAAAAACATGGAAGTGTATGTTGATGACATGCTAGTCAAGTCAAAGAATGCCGATAACCATGTTTCCGACCTGGAAGAATATTTTAAGATACTACGGGAGTATGGCATGAGGCTTAATCCACAGAAGTGCACTTTTGGTGTCGCGTCAGGGAAATTCCTGGGGTTCATTGTCAATACCCGAGGAATCGAGGCAAACCCGGACAAGATCAGATCACTACTCGAGCTTCCCTCGCCCAGGTCGCGAAAAGATGTCCAAGGCCTGACAGGAAGAGTGGCGGCCCTCAATCGGTTTATTTCCAAGTCCACCGATAAGTGTTTGCCATTCTACAACCTGCTCCGAGGAAACAAGAAGTTCGAATGGAAAGAAGAGTGCGAAAGCGCATTCCTCCACCTGAAGGCACATCTAGTCGAGCCGCCCGTACTATCCAAACCAAAAGCAGGAGAGCCTCTTTTTCTCTACCTAGCTATCACTAAGGATGCAGCCAGTGCCGTATTGGTCCGGGAAGAAGACCGAGTTCAGAGACCAGTCTACTACATCAGCAAGAGACTTCTCGGGGCTGAATCCCGGTACCTGTTGATGGAGAAATTGGCGTTCTGCCTTATCACGGCCTCGCGAAAGCTCAGGCCGTACTTCCAGTCCCACTCGATACACGTCATGACCGATCAGCCTTTAAGGCAGGTTTTGCAAAAACCTGAAGCATCGGGACGTTAGTTAAAATGGGCAATCAAACTCAGTCAGTTCGAGATTTTGTACACTCCGCGAACTGCTATGAAAGTCAGGCCCTGGCCGATTTTATGGCAGAATGCACGGGATTCCAGGAGGATCCCGCGGAGGACTCACCCCAAGTCACCTCATCCCGGGCATCATGGAGGATCTTTGTGGATGGTTCATCCAACGAGAACGGCTCCGGAGCTGGAATCATTTTGATATCCCCCGAGGGACATAGATTCCACACGGCGCTGAGATTCGGATTCAAGGCCTCCAACAACGAGGCCGAATACGAAGCTTTGCTGGCCGGGTTGAGAATAGCCCAAGAGTTGAAGGCGAGCTCCGTCCAGTGCTTCAGTGACTCCCAGCTCATGGTAAACCAGGTACTGGGCGAATATCAAGCACGGGGACCCAAGATGGCCACCTATCTGGTAAACGTAAAAGGTGAGTTGTCTGCGTTTAGGCGAGGCTCGATCGAACAGATACCTCGGGAGCAGAATGCTAATGCAGATGCTCTTGCCAAGCTCGCCACCTCTGGGGAAACGGAGACCTTGGGGTTATTACCAATAGAATTCTTGGAAAAACCAAGCATAGAAGATGTCAGGACGGAGGTCGAGATGATCGATGCCAGGCCGACATGGATGACCCCCATCCTTGAGTATCTCGTCGAGGGAAAGCTGCCTGAAGGGCATAATGATGCACGGCGAGTCCTGTATCAAGCAACGAGGTATACGATGGTGGACGGGGTGCTATACCGACGTGGGCACTCCCTACCTCTCCTCCGATGTGTTCTTCCAGGCGAAGCAAAGGCCATCCTGCAGGAAGTGCATGAGGGTTTTTGCGGAGATCACACTGGGGGGCATAGCTTGGCCTTAAAGGTCCTAAGGCAAGGATATTACTGGCCCACTCTGTCCAAGGATTCGATCTCATATGTCAAGAAGTGTGACAAGTGGCAGCGATTCACCGCAGTTGCCCGAGCTCCTCCAGTGAAGCTGAAGATGATCTCGTCCCCATGGCCGTTCGCTGTTTGGGGGATCGACTTGGTAGGCGGCCTCCCTACTGGAAAAGGCGGGGTCTGTTACGCCGTGGTAGCCGTCGACTACTTTACGAAGTGGGCTGAGGCAGAACCTTTGGCGACGATAACGTCCAAAAAAGTGCTTGACTTCGTGGTTAAAAGCATTGTTTGTCGATTTGGCCTGCCCAAGAAGATCGTCTCCGATAATGGCACTCAGTTCGACAGTGACCTGTTCACCGAGTTTTGTGAAAGGTACGGAGTTGTGAAACGTTTCTCCTCCGTGGCCTATCCTCAGGCGAATGGCCAGGTCGAAGATGTCAACAAGACTCTAAAGGCGAGCCTCAAGAAGAGATTAGATGAAGCGAAGGGGGACTGGCCCGAACAGCTCCCACAGGTCCTATGGGCATACCAGACCTCGCATCGAACTCCTACCGGTCATACTCCTTTCTCCCTAACCTTTGGGAGTGAGGCAGTCCTCCCCGTGGAAATTAAGGTGCTTTCGCATAGGGTCCAGACTTATGACCAGGACCGCAACCACGAGCTACTGTGCAATTCCATTGACCTAGTTGATGAAAGGCAAGAAGATTCGCAACTCCAGCTCACCCATTATCAGCAAAAGATCACTCGCTATTTCAACTCCGAAGTCAAAAAGCGTGCCTTTAGCGTTGGCGACCTGGTCCTAAGGAGAGTCTTCTTAGCCGGTAAGGACCCCAAAGATGGAGTCTTGGGACTGAACTGGGAAGGAGCATATCAATTCATCGAGGTCATTAAGGAAGGAACTTATAAGTTAGCTCGGCTTGATGGAGGGGCAGTCCCGCAGACTTGGAACGCCATCCATTTAAAGAAATACTATCAATGATTCACTTGTAAGGCCTAAAAGGCCATTTTTTATGTATTAAGCAATGAGAATCCACTTTTTGTTTATATTTGTACATGTTTCCAAGTGTAATCTAAAGTAACCACAAAAGACCCTTTCCCAGTTACTTGGGGGCATATGGTACCTGGATATAACCAGATCACTTTAACGACTTAGAAGTTGATTCATATCGATTGATCGTTGTTTTTCTTAAAAAAATGCGAGATATTGGTAAGGATTAACGCGAACTAAGTCCTATCCTGGATTTAACCAAGTCATAAAACTTAGAAGTTGATTTGAATCTATTGATCGTTGTTCTTCCTAAAGAGCTTGAGATATGGGTAAAAATTAACGCGAACTGAGTTTTCAAATTAAGTTCCTGGATATAACCAGGTCAAAAAACTTAGAAGTTGATTTAAATCTATTGATCGTTGTTCTTCCTAAAGAGCTCGAGATATGGATAAAAGTTAACACGAACTAAGTTTTCAAATTAAGTTCCTGGATATAACCAGGTCAAAAAACTTAGAAGTTGATTTCAATCTATTGATCATTGTTCTCCCTAAAGAGCTCAAGAAATAAATAAAGATTAACGCGAACTAAGTTTTTCAAAAATTGTAACTAAAATGCGTAGGGGCAAGAAAGAGAATCAATTAAAAATAAAATTGAGTTAAATTGTCTCGAGGTGGAAGCAACTCATGCAAAGGTTACACAAAAAAAATTTAAGTTAAGAATATTGAAGGAAAAGGAACGAGCGGGGAAGGCCCTAAGCTCCGCCAGGTGGCCCCTTGGAGGTCGCCGTCTCGCCTTGCTCCGCTGCGCCGGAGCCGTCCCCGGCATCGGAGGGCGATTCTTTATCAAGGCGAGCTTGGAACTTCACCAGCAAGCGCTCCTAGAGGTTTGCTGACAAGAAGGAGAAGTCAACGTCTAGATTGTAGGCCCAGCAATGGTAGAACAGGTCTCCCAAGGCCTTCTCCGAAGTTGTCCGCTCGGCCTCCAGGGTGGCCTTGGCCACAGCCTTCGTGGCATCTAGGTCTGTCCACGCGGTGGCAAGGGCGGTCTTGAGCTCTTGAACCTTTGAGCGGGTTTTTTCCAACTCGGCCTGCGAGGCTGCTAGGGCATCCTTAGCCGCCTGCAAAGAAGTCTGGTGCTCGCTCCTCATGTCCTCGAGCTGAGTTTTGGTCCTGGCGATGCTCCGATGAAGGGCAACGGCGCTCTGCGAAGGCGGAAAGGCAATTGCCTTAGAAAAAAGAGAAGAAAGAAAAAACAGGGCAAAGTGTAATAATAAAAAGCCATAAAAGGGTAAAATCAGCTTACCGTTAGGGTCATGCCCAGTGAAGACTCCAGCACGCCCACCGGGCTCATTGTCTCGATGGCCCGAAGCTCCTTCTCGTTGAACTTGTATATGTGGCTGACGGCGTAGTTCGCCGACTCATACACCGTTCCCCGAAAGGCCTCTGGGATCTTCTCCAGGTCCTAGGGATTGACTGGGATGCGTACCTCGGAGGGTACAATCGCTGAAGCCTCGAGCTCCATTCCTGCATCCCGGGCGGCGGCCGGAGCTCGTGAAGGGGGTGGGGGCATGTTGCTTCCCCCTTCAGCAGGAGGAAATGCTCCCATGACCTGGGCAGCTGGGGCTTGCTCCTTCTCCTTTGCAGGAGACTTAGTGGGGGTCCTGGCAGCATGCTTGGATGTCCGGAGCCTTTTCATTCTTGGCCCAGCGGCCCCAGCTGGGGACATCCCCCCGGGGAATGCACCTCGCAGGCTCTCTTCGGGTTAAGACATCTCTTCTATCAAAACAAAGACATGGTTCGTACAAGAGTTAGCAATCATACAGAAACAAAAACAAAGGGGGAAAAAAGAGAAATTAAAGTATATGTATACTAAAAGGGATCCTACCCCCTGGGCTAGAAGAACCTATGGTTACGACCATCGGCTCCGGAGCTCCCGCGGGAGAATCTAAGTCGATTATCTCCCGAGTTGGTGCAAGTTATTGATCTGACTCCGGTTCCGGGCTAGATTCTTCTACATATTGCCTAAGCCCCGGAGATACGGCACTCATCCGGAGTGATGGCCATGACCGAAGGTTGGTCCCATACTCCTCAAATAGGATCGACCTAAAGGCTAGGGTGTTATCTACTACTACGGTACCCCTAGGCCGGCTATCTTGGTAGTCCAACACAAGCCGGTCGACACTGTGGAGCAGGGTTGTGTTCAGGTCCGGATCACTTCGGTGATGATGGACGAGCTGCCTAGGATTGAACCTAGCTAGCCGGGGGTCTGTTGTGGCCCTATCTAAACTCCTAAACAAGTAAGGGTTACCTTTGCCAGAAAGACCCGCGGCTTCTCCGGACTAGATCCTCTCCTCGCCCGTCCTCTGGGCGACCTCCAGCGCCCACTTCCTGTTCCTCACGAGGGGAACTTCGTCGTCCTCATCCTCCTCATCTTCATTTCCCGCGACCTCCTCCACGATGATGGGCCTGGTGTCGCGAGCTGGGGAAAGCCCCCAGGGCCTCCTTAGGTTCAAAGTCTGATTTGGGAAAATCAGCTTGTAGGCCACCATCGTCTCGTCTGTTACGAGCACGCGATAATCCTTCTCACTGGGGGGCAAGCCCGCCAGTGTCTCGTATTGGGCCCCGAGGGTCACAGATTTCTCTGTCCTCGCGAAGATGGCTGCAGGATTAATCTAAGTCAGAAAGGGATACAGGAGGAGCTAAACGATACTTAACTTACGAGCTAAGGATGAAAAGCACTTACGAGGGCGATTGAAGTAGTGGAGCTCGCAGTTTCTGAACCACGTCGACATGAAGAATTGATCCTTAAAGTCGTTGGGGTGGCTGGGCAGCTCGATGACTGTATCCGTGTTGGGGAATCGGGTCAAGTAATAAAACCCGTCGCCTCGCCCCCACTGATCTGGGCTAGCCTTGAGGCAGAAAAAATACAAAATATCCGCAGGAGTGGGGACCTCCCACTCGTGCTTCAAAAAAATATCTCAACCCCGCCAACAACCGATAAGAGTTGGGGGGAGTTGAAATGGGGCCAACTTCACATAATTCAGGAAGTCAGCAAAATACTGGTCCAGGGGGAGGAAGGCCCCCGCCTTGAAATGCTCGCCGCTCCAGGCCGCGAATTCCTCGTCGAGCGGCGCGCAGCTCCGCTCACCTTCCGCGGGAGGTCGGGCAATCACTGACGCTCTCCCCAGCCCGATGTTGTGGGAGAGGAATAGCATATTGATCTTCGGCTGGTAGGTAATCTTTGAGACGATCCTCTCCGCCTCAAAGAATATGTCAGGAGCCACCTCGAGCTCCTGCTCCACTGCCAGCCCAAAGTTGGGAATCGGGGAATCCGGCATCACCGCCTTTCCTTTGTCTTGCTGGAAGGCCGAGCTACCGACGGTCTTCTTTGGAGCGTTCCTCTTTGGTGCCATCTGGTCGCCTAATGAACAAAAGAAAAGATTTCAGAAAAGGCGACCTAAGCATAAGGAAGGATCAAAAGGAGTGTCTTTGCACGAGCTGAGATAAGCCCAGCCTGTGGAGAGTGAGACCACGCGGTTCAATGAACACGCGCCTGTGCTCCCAACAGATCCCCGATTACTCGGAATTCGTGTGTCAGGAGGGTCAAGTTAAAATTTTTCCTTGGAGGGAAAGTTCCAATAGGCATGAAAGGCAAAAACGCCTATGAAGCGTGTCTCCTAAGCTACCCGGTTTTGCACTCAAAATTCCAAAACTCCTACCCAGAAATTTTCTCCAGAAAATGTATCCTGTAAACCATACTCCTAAAATGATTTCCTACAACAAAAATACCCTAACCTAAAAGGCTTTCACCCTTCATACCCACAAAAACCAGTAAACCCTTGCATGTGGCTACAGTAAATATTTACCTAAGCTACAGTGAAAAATATTTTCAAAACACGCATGGTCAGGGGACTTACAGAGTGTTTGGTTGGGAAGTGGGTGAAGGTGTCGCCTAGGTGGGAGCTTCGCCGGAGTATTTGTTTCCAAAGCTTTGAAGGAGTCCTCACGCCTGAGCTTCTTGAACACTGAAAATGGCAGTCACAAAGAAGAGGGTTTTTTCTTCTGAGACAAAGAGAGGAGAAGGAGAGAGTTTCTGAGAAATTTCAAATGAAAGGGTGGCCCATGCGTAGGGTGGCCACCCCTGTTATATACGCGAAGAGTCACGTAAAAAGGGCCGTTGGATGGCCCTGATGTGGGATCCAAGGCCCTCCACTCGAAATACGAAACGACGGCTGGGCATAGGCTAGGCCATTAAATGCGGTTCTCGGAAGACGTACCGTCACCAACCATGATGTTCCACGTATCAGGCGCCTGCGTAAAATGTGGAATATGAAGAGTTCATGGGGAAGCCTAAAAGTCCCTACTGTGGCCTTATACGACGTCGTATGCCATGAGCAAGGGCTTGGGGGGTAGATGTACGCCCTGATTTTCCCACGGGCTGATTAGCGAACTGAGCTGCGGCCTAATCATGGTTATCTCATGGACATCCCCAAACCGGAGCTGCCGTCATAAGATCATACCTCCTTAGCTTGAGGTAACCTAAGGGTTTGCCTCGAGCTAACTCAAGGACAGAGTCCGGGCTCTAAAGGCCGGAGGTCGAGTTAAGTATCCAGCTCGTAGTATGAGCTAGAGTTGGAGGCTGTGACCTTTTATAAAGTCAGCCACGCAAGGTAAACATGCATATATCAGACATCATGTGTCTGATATATCCCTGACTTCTCGGACACGCAGCACGAACGTGCGTATTCAGACACTCACGACTGGGTTGGGCCGTGCGGCCCAATATCTCCTTACCTATTGATTTGACCACACTTATGTGTCAGGTTTAGGAATTAATCATGAATGTCACAGAATTGACATGATAGGTAAGAAGGTCACAGGATGACCTTCTTACCAACTCCCAGGTGCCTTCTTCTATAAATATGGAGACCTTGGGATTTAATAAGGGTGGGATTCTTTATTGTAAAAAAGGGCCTGTAATCAAATATCCAGTATATAGCAATAACACTGACTAGTGGAGTCGAAGGATTTTAACCTTTGAACCACTCAAAAAACGTACTTTGAGTCACCATTTCATTTCCTAAGATCATATATTTTTTTCGGTTCAACACAAGCATTAATCCCTTTCTCTTCTTTTCTTAATTTCCTGTTGGCGAAGAACTGCATCAACAGTAGCCAAGACCGTTACACTATGTGTTTATAAAGGAACAAGACTTGCTAATCAAGTCTTTTAGTTGAAAACGTGTCACTAACTATTAATGAACTAGGGTTAAAAGGTTTTGGTCACAAAAGATACATTTCATTTAAATAAACGCTTTATACATGGGATCCCAAAAGTAATTGAGTTTAAAGGACAGTTTACAAAATTTTCGAATATATACAACCACTAGTCGCTCTAAGGGCAAAACAAACATTTAAAGTTCTCCTGTTCTTGTCCATCCCTCGACCATGGCGGCCGACCAGCTGACTATGTATGTTCTGCCTCTAGAGCTCTCCAAATCAGGTCTGATTAAGCTTACCCTTGCCTTTACCTGCACCACGTAGCACCCGTGAGCCAAGGCCCAGCAAGAAAACCATATTATCACAGCATGATGAATGACAATAACCAAATAACTTATAAAACATAACTGTATATTCAATCATACATAGCATTCACATAGTCAGACATTCGGCATACCCAAACTCATCAAATCAACATTAACAACTAAGTCATATAATAATCAGGGTCGACGCCCTTAGGTTGTACCCTCTGTTAACCCCACTGACTCCAGCCTGCTTAAACTGAGCTCAGTGAATATTAAGTTGTCCTCAGCTACCAGTGGCTGAGCCGCGCCCTGTGTGCCAACATTAACTCTAGTACTCTTAGGCCGTTTGTTTTATGTTCACATGGCATAATACCATCATAGAATAATGCATACAGGTATAGGGAACCCTTAGTCCCATCATAACTCACAACCGGGTGCAGTTTTCTTACCTTTAACTTCGAATGCTTTGATTACGAGAAATGACCCTTGAGCACGATCCCTTTCCCGAGCCCTAGCGTACACCTAGTCATAACCAAGATAAGGAATTCCATCAATAATAATTGAATAAAGGTTTTCGGTCCAAGTTCTAGCCTTCAGAACATCAAATTCCACTAAACACGGTAATGGAACTGATCCTGAGCACCCTAGGTTAGGTCCCCGCACCTAAAACCTTCTCAAAGCCAAAAATAACCTTAAAAGCTGCGGCCCTCAGCCCTCTATGCCACGGCCCACCTCCATCCAGAGGCCCAGCCTCCCCAAACAACAGACACGGGCTGCGGCCCAGCAATCCCCATGTCGCGGCCCGCCCTTCTTCTTCAGCTCCCACCTATTCTAGAGGGTCGCAGCACACCAAGAACAGAATCGCGGCCTGACCCCTTCAAAGCCAGAAAAATCACCATTTCTAACAGCCAAACCTCACTCAATTTAACCCAAAACCATCCCAATATCATACTTTAATTATCACAATAGTTCTAATATACTCCCAGCAACAAAACCCATAGGAAAACTAGCTTAAAAACTCATCAAAATCACATTTCAATCCTTGAAACCCCAAAGCTCAAAAACTACCTAGAACAGCCAACAATTCCTAGAATTCAAGTGCTAAACCATAATTAGAGACTTACCTCTACTGAAGAACAAGTCCACCAAATTGTTGCTAAGCTAATTCCCAAGTCCTTAGCCTCAATTCAATCCTCAATATCAAGAACCCAAACACTTAATACCCAGCCAAAACTACAGAATTTAGACAACTAAAATCATAATTCAATGCTTACCTAAATTCTTGTCTAAACCTTCAATTTGCTACTGAGATATTCCCCAAAATTCCAGCTCAAATCCTTGAGTTTCTAGCTGAATCTTCCCTTAGTTTCCATGGTTTCCTTGAGAGAGAAAGAGAGAGTTGAGTGAGCTGAAAGAAGAGGGAAAGGCCAGTTTAGGTGTTTCTACTGTGTTTCCTTGGTTTTGTTTTATCTATCCTTAGTTAATTAAGTTAATACCAAGGCTTGGGGTACCAAAAACGTCCCCGAGGGCAAAATGGTAAATTTCCCCAATATTCCCTCCTAAACTCTCTAACTTCAAATATATCCCCAATTATTTATTTTCATAACCCGATAATCCAAATAAATATCTAATACCTAAAATACCCCTTGACTCGCCTCGAGTCAAGTATTGGGTCCCGTTGTGACTTTCCCGCTAATTGGCTCCCTAGGATCACCTCAAGCTGCATGCTTCAAATATATCCACATAATAATGTGGTCTCCACAATTATAACATATAGTCACATAAGCATGCTTATCATAGAATCATGCATTAAAATTATTTAAATCACATATAAACCAATTATGCCCTCCCAGCACACTAATCAAGGCCCTTAAGCCTTATTAGTGAATTCTGGGTCATTTCAGAGGTTTAGTGGGAAATGTGGCAAATGACGATTTTGCCCTTGGAGGCATTAAAGAACTAAGATTAAGGCTAGGGACATTTTAGTCTTTTCCCTAGCCTTGGATTACCTTAGTCACTAGATTACTTCAATGGTAGGAAACCCAAAACATAAGCTGTGTCTCTGTCTCTGTCTTTGTCTCTATCTCTCTGTCTCTCTCTCTCTCTCTCTCTTGTTACCCTTCTCCCTCCCTTGGGGTACCTTAAAGTTCTTTGATATTTTGGAGGAAAAGACTTAGACTTTGGGAGCTTGGAGAAGCCTAAGGTCGAATCCCAGCTGAGGTTATACCATTAGGCTCGAGGGTAAGGATCGCATTCAGGATCGCCATACGCTATCTGCTTAGGACTTGAGGTTAGAAAACTGCACCTTGGTTGTAATTAAGGCCCGATCCCCAGTTAATGAATGTGACTATAATTATGCATGTGATTACTTGATTAGGCATGCTTGTATTTGTTGTATCTGATTGTGTTAGGAAAACTGTATGTTTGACTAGTTCGTTAAAAGCTTACCCTACGACATAATTTATACTTACATCTTGGAGATTCAATGGTGTAATTGAATGAGAGTATTTATCATAGATTAGAAATCTATAGCTTTTGGCATAGAAGTGAAAAGATGATTTCTTTAATAGCTTAGTTCAAATGGTTAAATGATTGAGTACTCATTTTTGTAATTAAGTTTACGAAATTATCATTTATAAGGAACTTAGTGGGAGTTAAGGATAAAATACTAATGAGGGATAAAACGGTAAAATTCACCTGACTCGTTAGTAGGTCACCGATAGAGGATTGACTAACGATAATGGTTATAAAAATGGATAATGTATTTACATTAGTGGAAATACATTCTATGATCATTCAAGAGTCCAATTCCAAGTCTATTGTGGACTCACGAGGAATTAATAAGTTGTGAAATAATTTATGCTATAAATAAACTTACGATAACTTATTGTAGCTTGTATTCATGGATCTGTGGTCCCCACTATTGAAATATCCTACAAATCAATTAGTGATTTTTGTAAATCATTTGTAATTGGCTAAGATTGGTTTGTAATCAATTAGTATATTCTATTTTTAGAATTCTAAAGTCCTATAAATTGTATCCCTTTTTTCATTGAAATAAAAAAAATAAGAAAAAACCATTTTTTTCTCATGGTACCAGAGCAGGAAGAAAATCCTGGCTAGAAGGAAGGGAATAAACATTTACAAACCCTGTTTTTTCTCAGCCAATCCTTCATCCAAACCCACCAAATACAAAAAAAAAAATTTATATATATACTCACAATCGTTGTTTCTCTACCGACGTCGCATCCCCACACCGTTACCAGATCTTCGTCAAGGCCGTCATCTCTTTGATCGCATCGTCTTCTCAATTGAAAGAATCAAAACTCTGCCTTGCAGTTCCGTCACACAGTGCTCATCGTACCTCTCAAACTAAAGGAAAGAGAGACACTGCAGTAAATAATTTTCATCTTTATCTAGACATTTGGGCTTTGATTTATTATATGTGCATTGTGCTTTTTTTTCTATTTTTGGGGTCTATTTGTTTGAAGTGTGTCAGGTGCTCTTATTACATTATTCTAGTATCTATATATATACATATACTTCTGTCCGTGTATATACATATATATTTATAAAAAAAAAAATGAGTCAACAAAGTGATACTAAATCAGCCCCTATGTCTATTCTTGTTCCTGAAAGTCCCTTTAATGTTGGCATTCTTCTTACTGAGACAAATTATGACGTATGGTCTCAACTTATAAAGATGCACATTGCTGAAAGAGAGAAACTCACATACATTACAGGAAAAGCTGATCCTCCCACTATATCAGACAAAGGCTATGAAAAATGGCAAGCTGAAAATCAGAAAGTGAAATGTTGGCTTTTAATTTCCATGTCTCCTGATATCATGAAGTGATATCTTCGTTTACCAACTGCTCGTGAAATTTGGAGTAGTCTTTCCAAGACTTTCTATGATGGTAATGATGAGATGCAGGTCTATACTTTGAATTTGAAAGCTTTCTCAGCCAAGCAAGGTACCAAAACACTATCTGTTTATTATGGGGAGTTAACAAAAATATTCCAAGAACTAGATCATCGAGATACAGTGGCTATGAAGGATCCTGATGATGTTACGGCATATTTCTTGCAGGACTAGATAAAAGTTTTGACCATCTTCGACGTGAGATTCTGCGACAAACACCTCGACCAAGTTTAGAAGAGTGTTATGCCATGGTTCGTCGTGAAGACTTACAGTCCACAACTTTCAATGAAGAGAATACCAAAACTGAAGCTTCCGCAATGCTCTCTCATCGGCAGCCCACCAACTCAAAGAAGTCCATTGTTGATAAAGCCTCATTGAAATGTACTCACTGCAATCAAACAGGCCATACAAAAAATCGCTGCTTTGAGTTAATTGGATATCCAGACTGGTGGGATCCAACTCAACATCGAAATGCTAGGAGACCATCTACAACAACAATTGCCCAAACAAAAGAAGATATTGGTCCATCTACGCCATCAGCACTAACTACCACCACTGAAGAAGGTAAAAAAGTTTTTACACCTGTTTTGAATAATGCATGGATAATTGATTCTGGTGCTACTGATCATATGACATTTGATGTGAACCAAGTCTTTAAACTAAAATCCTCCTCCAGAAACTGTGTCTCTACTAAAAATGGTAATACCACCCCAGTTCTTGGGGAAGGGTCATGTCATCTTACTAACACTTTACATCTTGATTCTGTGTTGGTAGTACCTTCCTTGAACTATAATCTTATCTCTATTTCACAAATCACTAATACCTTGTCTTGTGTGGTTATTTTTGGTCCTGACTCTTGTGTGTTTAAGGATATTTAGACTCAGCAAATGATTGGTTATGGTATTAAGAAAGGGATGTTGTACTACTTGGATCTGAAGTCAACAAATTGTGTCAAGCTGCAACAGGCTTTCACCATCAATAGTACCAAGAAAACAACTGATATTTGGCTTTGGCATCGACGTTTAGGGCATGCCTCTTTTGGATACTTAAAATGTTTGTTTCCTACTTTGTTTACTGATTTGGATATTTCTACTTTCAAATGTGATGTATGTGAACTTGCTGAAAGCCATCGTGCTTCATTTCCTTTGATTTTAAATATAAGTCCAAATCCATTTATGATTATTCATTCTGATGTTTGGGCCCTTCCAAAGTTCCTACACTTGGAGGATTTTATTGGTTTGTTACATTTATTGATGATTATACTCGAATGACCTGGTTATGCCTCATGAAGTCCAAACCAAAAGTTACTGTATTATTTAAAAAAATTCTACAATACTATCATAACACAATATAATGCCCAAATACAAGTACTTCGCAGTGATAACGGGGGAGAATATAACAGTAATGAGCTTCAACAAGTCTTAGACTCTCATGGGTCTATTCATCAAACCAGTTGTCCAGATACACCACAAAAAAATGGTATTACCGAAAGAAAAAATAGACACTTATTGGAGGTTGTTCGGGCTTCTCTCATTAAAGCACACATGCTCGCTCATTACTGGGGTGAAGCTCTCCTGTCAGCTGCCTACCTCATCAATCGAGTTCCTTCAAGATCACTTAACTTTAAAACACCATTTCAAGCTCTCACTGGCGCAGTGGTAGCTCCCACTATCCCCAACCTACCACCCCATGTCTTTGGTTGCATTGCATATGTTCACCTTCCCAAAGATCAGCGAAGTAAGTTAATGCCTTGAGCCTTGGAATGTGTGTTTGTTGGATATGCATTGCATCAAAAAGGGTATAGATGTTACCATCCCCCTACTCGGTGCATATTTATCACTATTGATGTTGTTTTCCATGAAGATGTCATGTATTACTCTGAGTTTGAATTTCAGGGGGAGTATCTTGAAGAAATTCAAACTTTTGAATACAACCTTGTGACAGATGCAGAAGAGATAAGACTTGATATGGCAAAAATATCTGATGAAAGTGAAGGAGAATTGGATACAAGTGGTCAAAACTTGGATATAAGGGGTGACACCTTGCATGAAAACACAGAATTGAATGAATTGGATTCTAGTGGTCAATGCTTGGATATAAGTGGTAATTCAAATCAACAAACAACTTCAGACGTTAAGTTGCAGGCTCTCCCGATTAATATACCAAACCAATCGTTAGTTGAGGATATTCATGAGTCATCTAAAAGACAATTACCACACCATCTCACAAGAGGTATTCCAAAACCAACATATGAACCTGAATTGTCTAGTAAAGTAAGATATCCCATGAACCATTATGTGTCTACACATCAATTGTCAAAAACAAATCAGTCATTTATAAATAAATTATCTACTGTATTTATTCCTAACAGTGTGCAGGAAGCTTTAACTGATCCAAAATGGAAAGTTGCAATTAATGAAGAGATGGCCTCCTTACAGAAGAACCAAACATGGGAGATTGTGGATCTTCCTACAGGAAAGAAAATTGTTGGATGTCGATGGATATTTTCTATGAAATACAAAGCTGATGGTACAATTGAACATTTTAAAGCAAGATTGGTGGCAAAAGGGTATACTCAAACTTATGGAATTGATTACACAGAGACATTTGCACCTGTTGCAAAAATGAACATAGTCCGGGTCTTATTATCCTTGGCTGCTAATTTCAGGTGGCCTCTACAGTAGTTTGATGTGAAAAATGCATTTGTACATGGAGAACTCACTAAATAAGTCTACATGGATCTTCCCCTTGGATGCATGGTGTCATAAAAGCAAAGCCAGAAGGTGTGCAAACAGAAGAAATCATTGTATGGTCTGAAGCAATCTCACAGGGCTTGGTTTGGAAGATTCACAAAGTTTATGGTAGCATTTGGTTATCATCAATGCAATTCAGGCCATACTTTGTTCTTGAAGAAGCAAGACGGCAAAGTTACTGCACTTATTGTTTATGTCGATGACATGGTAGTAACAGGAAATGATCCAATTGAAAGGAAGGCTCTACAGGAATACTTGTCTAGAGAATTTGAAATGAAAGATTTAGGCCCATTAAAATACTTCTTGGGAATAGAATTATCTCAATCCAAAAGAGGTATTTTCTTGTCCCAATGAAAATATGCTTTAGATCTCTTGAAGGAGACAGGGATGTCTGCATATCAACCAATAAATACACAAATTGAGGAAGGATTAAAATTACGAATGGAAGATGATCAAGTTCCCGTTGATAAAGAGAGATACCAAAGACTTGTTGGCAGACTGATGTACTTAGCCCATACAAGACCAAATCTTGCTTATGCTTTGAGCATGGTCAGCCAATTTATGCATAACCCAGGTAAACAGCATATGGACATAGTCATACGAATTTTGAGATACTTGAAGTTAGCCCCTGGGAAAGGAGTTTTGTTTTCTAGAAAGACAGAGGAACAAACAATCGATGTGTACACATATGCTGACTAGGTTGGTGATAAAAATGACATGCGTTCTACTTCGGGGTATTTTACCTTTGTAGGTGGGAATCTTGTGTCTTGGAGGAGCAAGAAACAAAGTGTGGTTGCCCGATCAAGTGGTGAAGCAGAACTACGAGGACTGGCTCTTGGTGTTTGTGAAGGATTGTGGCTAAAATTACTCCTTCAGAATTTAGGTTATGCTACAACTACACCTATTCGGTTATACTGATATGGCCTATAACCCGGTTCATCATGATCGAACAAAACATGTTGAGATTGATTGGTTTTTCATCAAAGAAAAATTAGAGGAGAAAAGTCTAGAGCTACCAGAAATTCTATTAGAAGATCAACTAGCAGATATTCTCACCAAAGCAGTCTCAGTTCGCATATTTTCAAAATTTGTGGACAAGTTGGGCATGATAGACATCTATGTACCAACTTAAGGGGGAGTGTTGAGATATTCTACAAATCAATTAGTGATTTTCATAAATCATTTGTAATTGGCTAAGATTGATTTGTAATCAATTAGTATATTCTATTTTTAGAATTCTAAAGTCCTATAAATTGTATCCTTTTTTTTTCATTGAAATAAAAAAAAATAAGAAAAAACCATTTTTTCTCACCCACGTCATCTTTGATTAAATCAAGTCTAAATGTCTCAAACAATTGATTTAATTATCAATTTAGAATATTGAATTGACTAGGTCAATCATGCGATATTTACATGAATTATGAATTATAGAAAAGAAGAGAGTTATTGTAAAATATTGGACATATTTATTAATAAAGACAAATTAGTGTTAATATGAATAAATAATATTAAATCAAGTTTCAAATTATAAATAGTTAATTTGAATAAAGATTTAATTATTTTATTAATTAATTATAAAATATATAAATAAAAGGGTTTTGAATTTGAGTCCATTGGGCCTTAAATTTAAGACACACATCATGAGCTCAACCCACATGGTGTGGGCCAGCCATGATAGGGCTTTATTTTTATTTTATAATTAATTTAATTAAGAAAATAAGTCCATGGATGGTCTACAAATAGAATGCTATAGCTAGGGTTTTCAGATGACAAGTTTTGGTAAGTGCTCAGTCATAGAAAACCCTAGATTACACTCTTATAGCCACTCTGTCTTCTTCTCTTCTAGATCTCTATCTCATGTATTGAGAAAATTGCCCACACTAGTTAGGCTTGATCAAAGATTGGCAAGGAAGATTGTGGTTGCATTTGTGTTTCAATTCTTGGCAATTCCTAGCAATCAAAAAAATGACAAAAGGATAGAGAACTGAAATGGTGGAGTCTCGTTAATTCCGCTGCAGATAAGTAAGTAATTTACTTTTTCTCTGTTTTATTGTTTAATTTCAATAGATGCATGTTCTAGGATTTCTATTTATGTTTTGATTAAATTAGAAATCACATGATAATAAGCAAGATCATGTATATTGTTATCAGTTAAACTGGTCGAAGGGATCTATTATCAGTCAAACAAGTCGAAGGAAGTTGTTATCAGTCAAACAGATCGAAGGAAACTATTATATGTCAAACAGGTCGAAGGCACTTGTTATAAGTTAAACAAGTCAAAGGAATTTGTTATTAGTCAAATAGGCCAAGGGAAACTGTTATTAATCAAACAGGTTGAAGGAAGCTATTTCAGGCAATAAGTTGAAGGAAGATGTTGTTCGTTAATATTCTAGGTGACAGTTACAATTGTTTGCAATTTGAATTCAAAATTCGGTATAGTTGATATTAAGACAGAGATTTATGTAAAAATATATTGTAAATGTATTTTAAATAAATAAAAAAGACGTAACTCAAGTTTTGTAGTTCAAAATATCTTGTAAATGTTGTCCTACAATTTATTTATTATCCAAAAATTAAAGCAGGCTTTATATATAATTTTGAAATATATATATTGACATTTTAAAAAAGTAAAAGAGTGAAAAATTACAAATATGTATATATATTTAAGAGAGAAAATGAATGGATAACTAATAGTTTAGAAATAATTATTGTAATATATAGGGGAATTCTCTTATAGGGGCTTCACTTAAAACCCTACCGGTGGGGCTCTCAGTGTTCTCGACCTGTGAATAGTTTTCGGCACAATTTTTTTTACGACTGTGTATATTGTAGCTATTTAGAGCATCCTGCAAAGTTTTAGAAAATTTTGAATAGTTTACAGTACCGAAAACTAAGTTCAAACATGTTGTTGCACATGTGACTAATTTTTTTTATGCGCGTGGAAAGCAACATGTTTGAACCTAGTTTTCAGTACTGTAAATGTACACCCTGGTTTTCCCACAGGCTGATTAGCAGGTCGAGCCTCGGACTAATCATGGTTTAGTCAGAGGACTCCCCCAGGCCGGAGATCTTGTTTCCAGATCGTACCTTCTTAGCTCAAGGGATCCTCAAAGGCTCGCCAAGGGCCCCCAAGACGGGAGGAAGGCATCAGAAGGCCTGAAGGCTGAAGGTCGGTTCAGGGAAGCAGCTCGTGGTACGAGCTAGCCATGGATCTCTGACCCTTTGTAAAGTTAATTCACGCAAGATAAACGTGCATATATCTGACATCACGTGTCCGATATCCCCCTGACTTCTCGGACACACAGCAGGAACGTGCGCATTCAGACACCCACGGCTGGGTTGGGCCGTGCGGCCCATTATCTCCTTACATGCTGATTAGACCACACTTATGTGTCAGGTTTAGGAATTAATCATAATTGTCACAGAGTTGATATGACAAATGGTAAGGTCACGGGATGACCTCCCTACCAACTTCCAGGTGCCTTCTCCTATAAATATGGGGACCTTGGGAGTTGATAGGGGTTGGGAAAAATAGTCTCTGAAGAGCCATATACTTTGTAAACCAAATACCCAGAATATATGAATAATATTGACTAGTGGAGTAGAAGGATTTTAACCTTTGAACCACTTAAAAAACGTGTCTTGAGTCACCTAGTTCATTCTCTAAGATTTCATATCTGTGACGGTTCTACTTTCAGTACTAATCCCTTTCTCTTCTTCTCTTAATTACCTGTTGGCGAAGAACCGCGTCAACAGTTTGGTGCTTTCATTGAGAGCAAGTTCGATTAGTACTACCACAAACATCCAACTATGGTGACCACTCGATCCAGACATGGCAACGAAACAGAACAGCATGATGGGCAGGAGGCCCACCATGTTGCCATCCCTGATGAGCAAATTCCTGAAGCCCAGCAGAGGCCAGGAAAGCAGCTGGCGGGCCAAGACGACACTGGTAGTTCAGCGCCCCAGCCACCTAATCTGAATCCGTGTTATTATACTGCGGTGGAGATGGAGAATGCTCAACTGAGGAGCCAGTTAGCAGCAGCTAGTCAGCAAATCCAGGATATTCTGGACCGAATACCCCCTCTCACAACCAACGTTAACGTTGGAGAGAGGCAAGGTGAGGCTCCTAAGTCTCACCGGAGTAATCGGTCCAGACATAGCCGTTCGGATAGACTTCCTGCAGCCAACTCTACCCCTTCATCACACCACCAAGAGGCAAACTTTAGGGAAATGCCTAGAACCGGACAACAGCAGTATAACCGTTCGGTTAGGACATCAACCCCTAGCTCTCAACCTTCCTCGAGGGCTCCCAGGAGAGATCGAGGAAATTCCCGAAGAAGATCCGGGGAGGGCCAGAGACGTCAGCCCATCCCCGAAAACCGTCCTGGGCCTCGTCCATCTCACCCAGCGCAGGACCAGCAGGCTGGCAGGGCCAAAAGGCCCCCACCGAATTTAATCCGTCCGGACGGAACTAGGATCACCTCCCCAGTCAGGCATCCTCCTTCTCCAATCAGATACCCGTCTCCTCAGCCCGTCCGAGACATCCCGGCCTACGGGAATAGTAGGAGAGACCCGCCGTCGGCTGGTCCTTCCTAGCGCAGCGTGGCGCCAGGGGAAGGATCAGATCGTAACCGCCAAAGATGCACTCCAAGCCTATCCAGCAGGAGCCACTGGATCGGTAGTCGCCGGAGTGATCTCTCGGGAGGAGACCTGCGTCAGCGACTAAGTTTGGCACAAAGTCACCAGACTACACAGGGAGGCGACCTCCGAGATCGCCTCAACTCTCACAGAGACGATCAAACTGGAGATGGTAGCCAGGCCCGTTCAGTGGGAGTCCGATCCGAAGTGCGTAACGGAGGGAATGTCCCAAATAACCTATCTCAAGATAGGGGGGGCAACAACCCACCTAATATGTACAACGGGTCCGGAGCTGTTGAATAGCCCCGGAATAACCTAGGATCTCAGGACAAAACCCTCGAGCGCCTAACTCAAATGGAGGAACTGATGAGAAAGCTCCTATCAGAAAAAGAAAAAGACGAATATGATTCGGGTGACAAAATGGAGCTCTTCGCCCCCAACATAGCAGCGACGGCATACCCGTCTGGCTTCCGTATGCCTCACTTGTCAAAGTTCAACGGGGACGGAGACCCGTCGGACCATTTAGGGATGTTCAACACCCTAATGATGGCCCATAACATCGGCCCGGAGCTGCGTTGCTTGATCTTTCCTTCCACACTGACTGGACCTGCCAGGCAGTGGTTCAAGCAGAGTAAAAGGCAGTCAATCAGCTCCTGGAAGACCTTTTCGGCTGACTTCAAAAGGGCATTCCGCGCCTCCCAGGCCGCCCGAGTCCAGGCCGACTCCCTAGCTAACGTGAGACAGCAGCCCGGTGAGACGCTGAAAGCCTACTTGAGCAGATTCGCGAATGTCGCTGCTCGAGCCAGAGACGCTGACGATAGCTCCAAGCTCATGGCCATGAGGACCGGAATCCTGGTCGGTGGAGACCTGTGGAAAGATATTCAAAGGAGGGGAGTCAGCTCGGTTAGCGAATTCCTTAACAGATCCCAAGAGTGGATAAACTTGGAAGAAGCTGAAGCTTCCACCGCGGGGACCAGCCAGATTCCCGAGAAGCCCGCTGGAACGGAGACAGAGATCGTAGTGGCGATTCCCGACGTCGCGCAGAACAACCAGCCCGGTGGTGGCAAAAGAAAGGGGAATGGTGAAAGCAACCATCACAGTCAAAAGATGAATAGGTCTGTGGATAAGTTCAAGCCCGTGTTCACAACATATACCAAGCTCACCCAATCCAAGGAAAATATTTTCCTGGCCAACGCTGCTCGGGTCCCTTGGAAAAGGCCGGAGCCATTAAAGCACCACAAGGGAAAGAGAGATACTTCAAAATTCTGCCGTTTCCATAACGACGTCGGCCACAATACCGACGACTGCAGGCATCTCAAAGATGAAATCGAAACTCTCATCCGAGCAGGCCCATTGGCGCAATACTCGCAAAACAGGGTCCCAGCAAGTCGACCCGTTCCAGAGGTCCTAGCCAGCCAGCCCGGGCCTCGGATAGATCAGGACGTCCTTCCCCCCGCGGTCGAGGGAGAGATATCCACCATCTCTGGCGGACAGCATATGGCTGGCACGAGTAGAGGCGCCCAGAAGAGATATGTGAATGAATTAAAGGCTCACAATGGAGCGGAGTTCATCCCGGAGCAACGTCAGTCAAAACAACAACGGTTAGAGAAACAACCGATAACTTTCACGGAGGAAGACGCAGGCCATGTCCAATTCCCTCATAACGATCCCTTGGTCGTAGCAGTCCAGCTCGCCAACCGGAAAGTAAGGAGAGTGTTGGTGGACAATGGAAGCTCGGTGAACCTCCTATTCCGATCCACCTTAGAAAATATGGGTCTGACCGTCGCCGAGCTAAAGAGAACCTCGATGATGCTATATGGATTTTCGGGAGAAGGATCAGCAGCAATAGGGACGATCGAGCTGGTGATCACCCTAGGAGAAGAATCTTGGACAGTATCCAAACTACTCGAGTTCGTGGTCATTGACTGCTCCACTACCTACAATGCCATTTTGGGCCGACCTACGCTCATAGCTTTCGAGGCTATCACTTCCATCCGACACCTCGCCATGAAGTTCCCTACTTCAATAGAAGGTTGTACTATCAAGGGTGACCAGCTCGCTGCCAGGGAATGCTACAGCATTTCCACGAAGGGAAAATCTAAACCCGGGCAGCTGACAATGGCCATCCAGGGCGAAGAGGAATCTCAGGGACCCAAGGCGGCTCCTGAGATTGAAAAACCTCAGGTTTCCGAAGAGGAAAAGCTTGCCTTAAGTGAGGACATTGACCCCCGTGTAGGCGAGGATAGATCCGAGCTCCAGGCTATTGAAGAGCTCGAGGAGGTGAACATTGATAAACAAAACCCATCACGGACAGTTAAGCTTGGGAAGAACCTCTGTGACCAAAGAAAAGCGGAGCTGACTACGTTTCTGCAGAAAAACCTGGACGTGTTCGCATGGTCGCACGAGGACATGACAGGGATCAGCCCGAGTGTCATCATGCACACACTCCACCTGGATAAAAGTGTTCCTGCCAAATCCCAAAAGCAAAGGCGTTTAGGAACGGCCCGAGCCGAAGCCCTTGAAGAAGAAGTGGCCCAGCTCAAAAAGTGTGGCTTTATCCGCGAAGCCAAATTTCCAATTTGGGTCACTAATCCCGTGCTGGTTCCAAAGCCCAACGGGAAGTGGCGGACTTGTATTGACTTCTCCGACCTGAATAAAGCCTGCCCCAAGGATTGCTTTCCATTGCCAAGGATCGATCAGCTGGTGGATGCCACGGCGGGGCACGAGCTCATGTCCTTCATGGACGCGTACTCAGGCTACAATCAGATCGCGATGAATCCGGCAGACCAGGAACATACCAGCTTCATGACCCCGACTAATGTCTATTGCTATAAGGTCATGCCATTTGACCTGAAGAATGCCGGAGCTACCTACCAAAGGCTTGTAAACAGAATGTTCAAAGACCAGATCGGAAAAAACATGGAAGTGTACGTCGATGACATGCTGGTCAAGTCAAAGACTGCCGGCAACCACGTTTCCGACCTGGAAGAGTGTTTTAACATACTACGAGAGTATGGCATGAGGCTCAATCCTCAGAAGTGCACTTTCGGTGTCGCATCGGGGAAATTCCTGGGTTTCATAGTCAATACCCGAGGAATCGAGGCAAACCCCGACAAGATCAGGTCACTGCTCGAGCTTCCTACCCCTAGGTCGCGAAAGGATGTCCAAGGCCTCACAGGAAGGGTGGCAGCGCTCAACCGGTTCATTTCCAAATCAACCGACAAGTGTTTGCCCTTCTACAACCTGCTCCGGGGAAACAAGAAGTTTGAGTGGACAGTAGAATGCGAAAGCGCATTCCTTGACCTGAAGGCGCATCTGGCTGAACCGCCTGTGCTATCCAAGCCCAAGGCGGGAGAACTTCTTTTCCTCTACATGGCCGTCACTGAGGACGCAGCTAGCGCCGTGCTAGAACGAGAAGAGGACCAAGTTCAAAAGCCAGTCTACTACATCAGCAAGAGACTCCTCGGAGCAGAATCAAGATACCCAATGATGGAAAAACTGGCGTTCTGCCTAATCACGGCCTCGCGAAAGCTCAGGCTGTACTTCCAGTCCCACTCTGTACACGTCATGACCGATCAGCCTTTAAGGCAGGTTTTGCAAAAGCCTGAAGCATCGGGACGTTTTTTAAAATGGGCGGTCGAACTCAGTCAGTTCGAGATTTTCTATACTCCACGAACTGCCATAAAAAGTTAGGCCTTGGCCGACTTCGTGGCGGAATGCACGGGATTCCAGGAGAATCCATCAGAAGGCTTGCCTCAGGTCGCCTCCCCACATTCGTCGTGGAAGGTCTTCGTTGATGGTTCATCTAACGAGAACAGCTCCGGGGCCGGAATCATCCTGATATCCCCCGAGGGACATAGATTCCACTCGGCGCTAAGGTTCGGATTCAAGGCATCTAACAACGAGGCAGAGTATGAGGCTTTGTTGGCTGGGCTGAGGGTAGCTAGTGAGCTAAAGGCGAGCTTCGTCCAGTGCTTCAGCGACTCCCAGCTCGTGGTGAACCAGGTTCTGGGAGAATATCAGGCGCGGGGACCCAAGATGGCCGCCTATTTGGCAAAGGTAAAAGCCGAGCTGTCTGCATTTGGGCGAGGGTCGATCGAACAGATACCTCGGGAGCAGAACGCCAATGCAGATGCTTTCGCCAAACTCGCCACCTCGGGAGAGGCAGAAACCCTGGGGTTGGTGCCAGTAGAATTCTTGGAAAACCCAAGTATAGAAGGAGATAGGGCGGAGATCGAGATGATTGATATTAGGCCGACCTGGATGACTCCCATTCTGGAGTATCTCGTCGAGGGCAGGTTACCCGAAGAACGTAACGACGCACGGTGAGTCCTTTATTAAGCTCCTAGATACACGCTAGTCGAAGGAGTGTTATACCGACGTGGGCACTCCCTACCTCTCCTCCGGTGCGTTCTTCCGAGTGAAGCGAAGGCCATCCTGCAGGAACTTCACGAAGGATTCTGCGGAGACCACACTGGGGGGCAAAGCCTGGCCTTAAAGGTTCTTAGGCAAGGTTATTATTGGCCGACTCTGTCCAAAGACTCGATCTCGTATGTGAAAAGGTACGACAAGTGTCAGCGATTCGCTGTGGTTGATCGAGCTCCTCCGGTCGAGCTAAAAATGATCTCGGCTCCTTGGCCATTTTTCGTTTGGGGAATAGATCTAGTGGGCGCCTTGCCCACCGGAAAGGGCGGGGTCCGTTACGCCGTGGTAGCCATTGACTACTTCACCAAGTGGGCCGAAGCAGAGCCGTTGGCGACAATAACATCGAAGAAAGTACTCGACTTTGTGGTGAAAAGCATCATCTGTCGATTTGGCCTACCTAAGAAGATCATCTCCGACAACGGCACTCAATTTGACAGCGATCTGTTCACCGAATTTTGTGAAAGGCACGGAATTATGAAAAGCTTCTCGTCCGTGGCCTATCCCCAGGCGAACGGCCAGGTCGAGGCTGTGAACAAAACTCTTAAGGCAAGCCTCAAGAAGAGGCTAGATGAGGCAAAGGGGATCTGGCCAGAACAGCTCCCCCAGGTCCTGTGGGCATACCGGACCTCGCATCGGACTCCCACGGGTCACACTCCCTTCTCCCTAACCTTTGGGAGTGAAGCAGTCCTCCCCGTGGAGGTTAAAGTTCTGTCGCATAGAGTCCAGTCCTACGACCAAGATCGGAACCACGAACTCCTATGCCATTCTCTAGACCTAGTTGATGAAAGGCGGGAGGATTCGCAACTCCAGCTCACCCATTATCAGCAAAAGATCACTCGCTACTTCAACACTAAGGTCAAAAAACGTGCCTTTAGCTTTGGCGATTTGGTCCTAAGGAGAATTTTCCTGGCCGGAAAAGATCCCAAAGATGGGGTTTTGGGACCAAACTGGGAAGGACCATACCAGGTCATCGAAGTCATCAAGGAGGGAACTTATAAGTTAGCTCGACTTGATGGAGGGGCGATCCCGCGGACTTGGAATGCCATCCACTTAAAAGAAATACTATCAATGATCCACTTGTAAGGCCTGGAAGGCCACTTTCTATGTATAAATAAAAATCAAATGTTTCTTTTTATTTGTAAGTGTGATTTCAAAGTAACCACGAAAGACCCTTTCCCAGTTACTTGGGGGGCATATGGTACCTGGATATAACCAGGTCTCCTTAACGACTTAGAAGTTAACTTAAATTTATTGATCGTGGTTCTTCTTAAAGAGCTCGGGATATGGATAAAAGTTAACATGAACTAAGTTTTCAAAATAAGTTCCTGGTTTTAACCGGGTCATAAAACTTAGAAGTTAACTTAAATTTATTGATCGTGGTTCTTCTTAAAGAGCTCGGGATATGGATAAAAGTTAACATGAACTAAGTTTTCAAAGTAAGTTCCTGGTTTTAACCGGGTCATAAAACTTAGAAGTTAACTTAAATTTATTGATCGTGGTTCTTCTTAAAGAGCTCGGGATATGGATAAAAGTTAACATGAACTAAGTTTTCAAAATAAGTTCCTGGTTTTAACCGGGTCATAAAACTTAGAAGTTAACTTAAATTTATTGATCGTGGTTCTTCTTAAAGAGCTCGGGATATGGATAAAAGTTAACATGAACTAAGTTTTCAAAATAAGTTCCTGGTTTTAACCGGGTCATAAAACTTGGAAGTTAACTTAAGTTTATTGGTCGTGGCTCTTTCTTAAAGAGCTCGGGATATAAATAACGGTTAGCATGAACTAAGCTTATATAAAAATATATATATAAGTTAAGATTGCCAAGTAAATCGTCTCGAGGTGAAAACACCTCATGAAAAGGTTACAAAGACAAAATAAAATAATTAAAAATGCATAAGAAGTGCCCTAAGCCCCATCAGCTGGTCCTTTGGAAGTCGCGGTCTCGCCCTGCTCCGCCGCGCCAGAGGCTTCCCCAGTCTCCGAGGGCGGTACCTCTTTGTTTAGGCGGGCTTGGAGCTTCGGCAGCAAAATAGCCCAGAGGTCCGGCGGCATAAAAGAGAAGTCAGCATCCGGGTTATGGGCCCAGCAGTGATAGAACAGGTCATGCATGGACTGCTCCGAGATGGCCCGCTCGGCTTCCAAGGCGGCCTCCAGGGCGGCCTGGGCCTCGGTCTTCGCTGCCTCGAGATCTGTTCGCGAAGTGGCAAGGGAGGTTTCAAGTTCTCGGTTCTTTGAGTGGATCCTCTCTAGCTCGGCCTTCGAAGCCGCCAACGCATCTTTCGCCACCTGAGCTTCCTGAAGGGCGGCCTGGCGCTCAGCCTCCATCTCCTCGAGCTGAACCTTGGTCCTGGCGATACCTCGATGTACGGCAGCAATGCCCTGCAAGAAAGGAAGAATAAGTTGGCTAAGTGGAAAAACAAGGCATTGTGTAAGTGTTAAAGCTTTAAAAGAGTGGGGCAGGTTACCGTTAGGGTCATGTCCATCGAAGACTCTATGACTCGGACCGGGCTCGTTATTTCGATAGCTCGGAATCCCTCTCTTTGAGCTTGTAGAAGCGGCCGACGGCATAGCTCGCCGACTCATACACCGTCCCCCAGAATGCTTCTGGGATATTTTCCTGATCCTGGGGATCGACCGGGATGCGTACGTCCGGGGCTGCCACAGCCGGAGTCCCGACCTCCAGTACCACGTACTGGGTGGCTAATGGAGATCGCTGGGGCGGCGGGGGCATGTGTCCTGCTCCGGCAGCAGGAAGGATTGCCCCCCCGACCTGGGATGGCGGGGTCTTTTCCTTCTCCTTAGCCAGGGATTTGGTGGAGGCCCCGGCCGCGCTCTTAGACTCTCGGAGCCTTTTCAACCTTGGCCCTGCTGGGGGATTCCCACCGAAGACTACACCCCGCAGATTACCCCCGGGCTGAGACATCTCTTCTGCCAAAAACAAAAACATGGTCATTACAAGTTAGCAATCATGCAGAGGTTAAAAGCAAAAAGTATACGAATATTAAGGGAGCCCTACCCCCCGAGCTGGAAGAGCCTAGGACAATTATCTAACGAACTGGCGCGGGTTCTAGGTCCGGTTCTGACTCGGGGCTGGACTCTTCTACATACTGTCTAAACCCCAGGGCATAGACACCCCTCTGAAGTGATGGCCATGTGCGTAAGTTGGTCCCATACTCCTCAAAAAGGATCGACCTAAAAGCTAGGGTGTTATCTACTACTACGGTACCCCTAGGCCGGCTCTCTTGGTGATCCAGCACGAGCCGGTCAACACAATGGAGCAGGAGTGTATTCAAGTTCGAGTTCCTCCCGTGACGATGGACGATCTGCCTAGGATTGAACCTAACCAGCCGGGGGTCTGCAGTGGCCCTATCTACATTCTTAAACAAATAAGGGTTACCTTGGCCGGAAGGACCCGCGGCTGCTCCGGTTTGGATCCTCTCCTCGTCCATCCCCTGAGTGACCTCCAAGGTCCTCTTTCTATTCCTCACGAGCGGAACTTCAGCCACCTCGTCCTCCTCGTCTTCCTCTGCCGCGACCTCCTCCACGGTGATAGGCCTGTTGTCGCGGGCTGGGGGCGGCCCCCGAGGCCACTTCAGGTTTAGAGTCTGGTTTGGGAAGATCAATTTGCAGAACACCATCGTCTCGTCCGTCACGAGCACGCGGTAGTCCTTTTCGCTGGGGGGCAGGCCCGCCAATGTGTCATACTGACCCCCGAGGGTCGCAGACTTTTCGGTCCTTGCGTAGATGGCTGCAAGATTGGCTGGAGTCAGGGTGGAATACGGGAGAAGCTAAAATAAAAAAAATAAAAAAAAACACTTAAAAGGCGAGCTAAGGTCAGGGATCACTTATGAGGGCAATTAAAATAATGGTGCTCGCAATTCCGGAACCCAGTTGACATGAAGAACTGGTCCTTGAAGTCATTTGGATGGCTTGGAAGTTTGATGACCGCCGCCATGTTAGGGAAACGGGTTAAGTAGTAGAACCCGTCACCTCGCCCCCGCTGGTCCGAGCTGGCTTTGAGGCAGAAGAAATATAGAATATCAGCAGGAGTGGGGGCCTCCCACTCCTGCCTCTTGAATAAATACCTCAACCCCGCCAGCAGACGGTAGGAGTTGGGGGGGAGCTGAAATGGGGCCAACCCCACATATTTCAGGAAATCAGTGAAGTACTGATCCAGGGGAAGGAAGGCCCCTGCCTTGAAGTGTTCGCCGCTCCAGGCCGCGAACGATTCGTCGAGCGGCGTGCAGCTCCGCTCGCCCTCCGCAGCAGGTCGGGCAATCACGGAGGCTTTCCGAAGTGGAATGTTGTGGGTGAGAAAGAGTTTGTTGATCTTCGCCTGGTCGGTTATCTTTGAGACAATTCTCTCTGCCTCAAAGAATGCGTCGGGGGCAACCTCGACCTGCTTCTCCACGGCCGGCTCGAAGTGGGGGATCGGCGAGCTTGACATCACCGCCTTTCCTTTCTCTTGCTGGGAGACCGAGCTTCCCACGTTCTTCTGAGGCAGATTCCTTTTTGGAGCCATCTGGTCGCCTATCGAACAAAAGAAAACACTTTAGAAAAGGCGACCCAAGCAGAAGGACGAAGCAATTATTATTTACACGAGCTGAGGTAAGCCCAACCCGTGGAGAGTGGAACCACGCGGTTCAATGAACACGCGCGTATGCTCCCAACAGATCCCAGATTACTCGGAATTCGTGTGTCAGGGGGTTCAGAGTAAAAATTTTCCTTGGGGGGGAAGTTTCAACAGGTAGAACGTTGCAAAACCACTTTTGAGGCGTATCCCCTAAGCTACCCGGTTTTGCACCCAAAATTCCTAAAGGTCCTAACCAGAAATTATTCCTGAAGAAGCATCTTGAAACCCATACTCTAAGGCGATTTCCTACAACAAGTGTGCCCTAGCCTAAAAGGGGCTGTCACCCACCTACCCACGCAACCCAGAAAACCCTTGCATGCGGCTACAGTAAAAAATTTTACCTAAGCTACAGTGGCATGTTTTCAAAATGAACAGGGTCAGAAAACTTACAGTATATGGCTGGATGGTAAACGAGAGTGTTGCGTTGGTAGGAGCCTCGTCGGTGCAGTAGCTTCCAAAGCTTTGGAGAAACTCGTGCGCCTAAGCTTCTTGAACAAGGAAAATGGTGGCAGTAGAGTCGAGGGTTTCGTTCTTCTGAAAGTCAGAGAAGGAAGAAGGAGAGAGATTTGGGAAATTTTGGAATGAAGGGATGGCCCGTGCGTAGGGTGGCCACCCCCTTTTTATATAAGGGAAGGATCACGTGAAGAAGGCTCTTGGATGGCCCTAGTGAGGGATCTGAGGCCTTCCACTCGAAATATGAAACAACGGCTGGGCAATAGGCTAGGCCATTAAATGCGGTTCTCGTAAAACGTACCGTCACCACCCACGACGTTCCACGTATCAAACGCCTGCACAAAGAATGGAATGTGAAGGGTTGTGGGGAATTCTAAAAGCCCCTACTATGGTCTTCTATATATGACGTCATATACCACGAGCAGGAGCTTGGGGGGCAGATGTACGCCCTGGTTTTCCCACGAGCTGATTAGCAGGTCGAGCCTTGGAATAATCATGGTTTAGTCGGAGGACTCCCCCAGGCCGGAGATCCTGTTTCCATATCGTACCTTCTTAGCTCGAGGGATCCTCAAAGGCTCGCCAAGGGCCCCCAAGACGGGAGGAAGGCATCAGAAGGCCTGAAGGCTGAAGGTCGGTTCAGGGAAGCAGCTCGTGGTACGAGCTGGCCATGGATCTCTGACCCTTTGTAAAGTCAATACACGCAAGATAAACGTGCATATATCTGACATCACGTGTCCGATATCCCCCTGACTTCTCGGACACGCAGCAGGAACGTGCGCATTCAGACAACCACGGCTGGGTTGGGCCGTGCGGCCCATTATCTCCTTACATGCTGATTAGACCACACTTATGTGTCAGGTTTAGGAATTAATCATAATTGTCACAGAGTTGATATGACAAATGGTAAGGTCACGGGATGACCTCCCTACCAACTTCCAGGTGCCTTCTCCTATAAATATGGGGCCCCTGGGAGTTGATAGGGGTTGGGAAAAATAGTCTCTGAAGAGCCATATACTTTGTAAACCAAATACCCAGAATATATGAATAATATTGACTAGTGGAGTAGAAAGATTTTAACCTTTGAACCACTTAAAAAACATGTCTTGAGTCACCTAGTTCATTCTCTAAGATTTCATATCTGTGACGGTTCTACTTTCAGTACTAATCCCTTTCTCTTCTTCTCTTAATTACATGTTGGCGAAGAACCGCGTCAACAGTAAACTATTCGGAATTTTCTGAAACTTTGCAGGATGCACTAAATAGCTACTATATACACGGTTATAAAAAAAAATCGCGCCAAAAACTGTTCACGGGTCGAGAAACATTGAGAGCCCCACTAGTAGGGCTTAAAGTGAAGCCCCTGTAGAAGAATTGTGATAGTAGAGAGCCTTCTTTGAGACAAGGCCAATCTCCCAAGCAATCTCTTGCTATTTCATTCAACATCCTTTTTCTAATTACAAACTGTCTATTTATATCAAGCAGTTAGGAAGATAAAGAAAAATAAAAGAAAGTAACAATCTCCAGCCACAACTCAGCGTCGCTCCATCCTAACAAACTCCTGGAACCATCGGGGTCTCACGCGGATGCACTCTCTCTCCATCCCTGGTTTGGTTATCTTCCTTGTTGCTGTCTTCTTTCTCAGATGAAGGGGTCGGTTCTTCCTTTTGGGTAGCATCCTCTATCCAGCCTTTAACTTTCACTTGAATCTCTCTTAGGTCCAAAGTTATTGGGCCTGCCATTTGGGTTGGGCTAACACTACTCCCCTGCTCAAAAACGACCTTGTCCTCAAGGTTGGTAAGGTCATAAAGTTGGCAGAATTCTGGAAAGTCTTCCCAAGTCGCATCTTCCGGAGCACTCAAAGACCACTGGACCAACACTTGTGGTTTGCTGTGATGGAGGCGAGTAACTAAGATGGCTTGAGGAACCATGACAGGTTTATTATTGATAGCAAGATCAGGGAGTGGGGTAACAAGTAGGTGGAACACTACCATAAAATGGTTTAAGCAAAGAGACATGGAAGGTCGGGTGAATGCGACTATCTGGTGGTAATTCGAGGGTGTAGGCAACGGGACCCACTCTAGCTTTGATTGGAAAAGGACCAAAGTACCTTCTGCAGAGCTTAGGGTGGAGACGCTTAGCCATTGTTGCTTGTCGATATGGTTGTAGCTTAACTAATACCAAATCGCCAAGTTTGAACTCAATATCCCGACGCTTCTTATTAGCTTGTTGTCTCATACGGTTTTGAGCTTGTAGCAGATTTTTCTTCAGTTGCTGAAGGATGACATCTCTGGTTAGCAAGTCTTCTTCGACAGCTTGAATGGTTGTGGTACCCCAAGTGTAAGAAGGAATAGTTGGGGGAGTTCGCCCATAGACAGCTTGAAAAGGGGTCATACCAATAGCTGAGTGCTGACTATTATTATAATGGTATTCAGCCCAAGATAGAAACTTACTCCATTGCTTAGGATTTTCAGCTGTGAATGCCCGAAGGTATTGTTCCAAATAGCGATTAGTCACTTCTGTTTGACCATCTGTTTGAGGATGGTATGAAGAGCTCATTTTCAATGTAGTACCCATTAACTCGAATAATTTTTTCCAAAATGCACTAGTAAAAATCGAGTCGCGATCCGACACAATAGACCTTGGCATGCCATGTAAACGTATCACCATATGAGAAAAGAGTTCAGCAACCTTGGTGGCCGAATAATGATTTGGCAGGGCCCCAAAATGATCATATTTGGTAAAGCGATCCACTACCACCAAGATGTTAGTGAACGCAAAAGAGTTTGGTAACCCCACAATAAAATCCATGGCTAGATCCTCCCAAACGCGTTCTGGAAGTTCCAGTGGTTGCAGCAACCCATAGGGGGCAGCATGTGAGTATTTCATTGTTTGACAGATCACACACGCTTGCACGAATTTTCTCACTTCATTTTTCATACCTGGCCAAAAAAAATTGGCGCTCAACCGTAAGAATGTGCGCTCCGAACCAGCATGTCCGCCCACTGGAGTCTTATGAAATTCCTTCATAAGCCGCTGCTTGAGATTAGAATGGGTACTCACTCGGAGGCGCTGCTTGTAGTATAATAACCCATCTTGTATTGAGTAGTCCGAACTATTGAGTGTGTGATCTGCTAACTGAGCATGGAGGCGACGTAATTCAGTACAGGTGGCATTTTCTCTTCTTAATTCTTCCAAAAAATCAAAACAAGCTGAAGTAATAGCAGCAGTGAGTAGGGAAAACAATCCTTCATGTTGTCTGGATAATGCATCAGCTGCTGAATTAGCTTTTCCTGCTTTATATTCGATTGAAAAATGGAATTCGATTAGCTTTCTGAGAAAATCCTGTTGTTCAGGGGTTTGAATCACTTGAGTAAGTAACTCTTTCAAACTCTTGTGATCTGTTCGAATAACAAAGTGGCGTCCCAACAAATATTGGCGCCATTTGGTAACTGCTTCTAGAATAGCCCTTAATTCTCTAAGATATGCTGAAGTTCCCATGAACTTGGGTCCTAATTTCTTGCTGAAAAAAGCAATAGGGTGACCATCTTGCATGAGGATTGCCCCGATTCCCACATTGGATGCATCAGATTCAATGACAAAAAGCTTAGAAAAATCTGGTAAAATAAGAACTGGGGTTTCGGTCATTGCTCGTTTGAGCTGATGGAACGCTGCCAAAGATTGTTCGGTCCAAGCAAAATTTTCCTTCTTCAATAACTCTATGAGAGGGGCGAAAATGGTGGCATAGTGAGCTACAAATCGACGATAGTACCCCGTTAAGCCCAAGAATCCCCTTAATTGCTTGAGATTACGCCGATGAGGCCATTCAACCATTGCAACAACTTTAGAAGGGTCTGCTCGAAACCCCTGTGAAGAAACTAAGTGCCCCAAGTATTCAATAGTTGACTGAAAGAATTTGCATTTGCTGCCTTTAGCATAAAAATAGTGGTCCCGAAGCAGCTGTAGTACTCGCCTCAAATTGTGGCCATGATCCTCCAAAGTTCTACTGTAAATCAGAATATCATCAAAGAAAACAATGACACAGTGGCGCAATAGTGGTTTGAATACTTGATTCATAGTAACTTGAAATGTAGAGGGGGCATTAGTAAGACCAAATGGCATCACTCGAAATTCGTAATGGCCTTCGTGAGTGCGAAATGTTGTTTTGTGAATGTCTCGAGGGTCCATTCGGATTTGATGATACCCCACCCGAAGATCCAGCTTAGAAAACATCGTTGCTCCACCCAACACATCTAGTAACTCATCGATGGTGGGAATGGGAAAGCGATCCTTGATGGTGATGTCATTCAATGCGCGATAGTCAACACAAAAACGCCACGACCCGTCCTTCTTTTTCACTAACAATAACGGCGAAGAATAGGGGATGTTACTTGTTTGCACAAACCCATAATGTTCCATCTCTCGAACTAATTGCTCAATAATATCCTTCTGAAAATAAGGATAACGATACGGCCTCACATTGATTGGTTTCGATCCCAGCTGCAAGAAGATTCTGTGATCAGTTTGTCGATGTGGTGGTAGTTGTTCGGGTTCAGCAAACACATTCTGAAAACTCTGTAAGAATGCCCTGTCCTTCCAAAGGTAAGTGTGTCTCCAATTCGGCTGCCTCCCAACTAGCCTCTTCCTCTTCTTTCGAAACCGCTGTTAACATGAACACCTCTCGTACATCCCCCTCTCTTGACATAGTACGTAATTGAGCCGAAGACAACTGGTGGTTTTCTGAATTTGATGAACTTGCCAATTTAACCACATTACCCTGCCACTTAAATTCCATTGCCAATGCCTTATGATGATGGATGCAAGGGCCCAAAGTCTGAAGCCACTGCATACCCAAGACAACATCCAGGCCCCAAATAGGCAAGACATATAGATCAACCAGAAACTTATGCCCCTGTAATATTAACTCCACCCCTTTACACAGTTGTGAACACCAAAGAGAATTGCCATTACCCATGTAGACTTTAAACCGTTTAGTTTCTTCACAAGCTAACCCCAAACGAGCCGCTAGAGCTTCTTGAATAAAATTGTTGTTGCTTCCAGTGTCAATTAAAACTTCCAGGGTCTCTCTTCCCTGTTGAGCTGCAATTCTAAAGATCCTTGGATTGGTAGAATTAGACAAGGAATTCAAGCTTACCTCCTCTGCTAACCTATCTTCTAAGTCGTGAGCTTCTCCTTCCTCTGTAAGTGCACCATCTTCATCCCCTTGAGCACAAAGGATGAGAACTCGATTCTTGCATTTATGCCCAAAATTGAACTTCTCATCGCAAGTAAAACACAATCCCTTATCCTGTCTCTCCTTGATCTCAGCAGGTGACAAACGTTTCACTGGTAATGTAGAGGTGCTTGGTTTTTGGAGTTTTGAAGCTACTGTTACATTGGTACTGGTCCCAATAGATGATGAACTGCCACTCTTCTGAACTGGCGTAACTGATGAATTTGGAAACCTCGGGGACCATCCCGAGCGAATGCCCTCACCCCGAGCATGACCCAGCAAATCATCATGGCGATCCTCAAATAGTTGAGCCTTGGCCATGGCATCGGTCAAATTCACTGGTTTAGCTAGTAACAACTCCCTTCTGATCTCATTTTTTAAGCCCCACACGAAAAAGTTCAGAAAGAATTGCTCCGACACACCTGAAATTCGGGTCATCAGCTCTTCAAAGTCGATACATGCCCGGTTTGAGTAAGTTTAGCAATCCTTCCCAACAGATCATCATACATTGAAACTCCAAAACGCATGCGTAAAGCACGAAGAAAAGAGTCCCAATCCGAGAACCCTCCCCCTTTTTCCAACCATTGAAACCAAGTGGAGGGAGGCCCATCAAGATGAAATGCTACCATTGACAGTCGAATATTAACCCCGTGCAGATCAAAGAACTTGTTAATTTTGTAAATCCAGTCCTCCACATTCGTTCTGTCAAAGCGAGGGACCTTCACTCGCATAATCTTGAGGATTTGATTCACATCACGGTTTTCGATCACCACCTCTGGTCGTTGCACAGCTGGTGAATTCAGACCATTACTCGTACTCCCCTTACCTTCTTGCGACGTCGACGAGGGTGATTGCAGCTGGTTCACATGGTCATCCAAGCGAGTAACTTGCTCGTCCAATCTAGCATTGAATCGAGTGAATTGCTCCTCCGAATGCTTCTGGAAACTAAGCTCCAGAGCTTGAATCATGGCAGCGAGTTCTTCGTTCTTCATGTTGGAGATGAAGAGACAATGAAAGCACCAGTGATAGTAGAGAGCCTTCTTCAAGACAAGGCCAATCTCCCAAGCAATCTCTTGCTATTTCATTCAACAACCTTTTTCTAATTACAAACAGTCTATTTATATCAAGCAGTTAGGAAGATAAAGAAAAATAACAGAAAGTAACAATCTCCAGCCACAACTCAGCGTCGCTCCATCCTAACAAACTCCTGGAGCCATCGGGGTCTCACGCGCACGCACTCTCTCGCCATCCCTGGTTTGGTTATCTTCCTTGTTGCTATCTTCTTTCTCAGATGAAGGGGTCGGTTCTTCCTTTTGGGTAGCATCCTCTATCCAGCCTTTAACTTTCACTTGAATCTATCTTGGGTCCAAAGTTATAGGGCCTGCCATTTGGGTTGGGCTAACAAATTGTCCTATAATTTTTTATTTCTAACTATAATTTTGTTTACATTCAAATAAGCAAACTAACTATTGTATCATAATCCAATGGTCAAAAATAATATTACTATTGATAGTAGTTTTTTTTTCAATCACTAGAATATTGATTTTCTCTTTATTTATAGTTGGGATTAGGGTTATGTTAGGTGAGTAGCCGCTATGAGTAGCGAAATCATGGAAATCCGAGATTATTTTTACGTATGATTTAACTAAAAAAAGAAATACAACATTACAAGCTGCATAATCTACACGCGGGGAGTGAACAACCTTGGGGTGCGAACAACACCTATTCACTTGCTTCCAGGCAGGGTCTGTGTGAACAACTTCATCAACAATATCCATACAAATAGTTCCTTCTGTTAGTACACGTCACTAGTAGATTTCTCACGTCATCTTATCCAAAATTAAGTGTATCAAATAATATTTAAAGTTTTTATGAAATTTACAATTTAATTTTTAGTTAAAAATTTTTAAAAAATGCACAAAATTATTTAAATTATATTAGTTGTGATAAAATAAAAGTACCAATATCATATTTAAAAAAGATTTGACCGAAAATAAAGTGTAGGGTAATTTCGGTATGTTTTATAAAACATAAGGTATTCATTAAAATTTTATAATTATAAGATTTAAGAGTGGCATTTAACTAGAATGCAGTGAACTAAAATAATATATTTTCTTATTTAATTAATATTTTGTAAGTTATTGTAAAGTGATATGAAGTGGCAACCATAATTCAGAGCCATCTTGTCAATTCGTACCCTTTCTCACAACAAAAATAAATACACAAAATTAGGAATGAATTTATCTTAGCACAAGAAACTAATTATGCATTTGGATCCCAAGAATAACGCCGCGGTAATGTCAAATAACACTTCACAAAATTTTGGGTAATAATAACACTCTAGTTCCTTACTTTTGAAATTTGGGAGATTTCTCCTACCAAAAAATAATAATAATAATAAGTTAGTAGAATAGAAAGTATAAAATTGGTGATAAAGAATTCAAAAGGCTTAATTAGTCCTAAAGCATGGGAAGAAAGTAGATAAGGGCAATCCCAAGAAATTGAATGAGAATCAAGTGAAAGCAAAGAAAAGGTCTAAAAAGCAAGCCCTTATTGGCGCCATCAACACACTTCATTCATGTCATGCATGAGCATGACCAGTATTTATTTTATTTTTATGACTTTGGAGCCGTGAATTGGCGCCATTAGCGCCTCAAACTCACAATTTGACAAAAAAGCAAATATGGGGTATTGAAAAAAAGTACATCCTATTTTTTTTACGCATAATTCTTATTATTATGGGGTTTGAAACCAACCCTATAATATATCAAATCTTACCTGACCTCTGAGACGTGGCCCCTAATCAAGGATTTGCTTTTCCCATTGACGAGGCATTTGTATGCAGTGGTCGGGCATGACCCAAACATATGTGGGAACATTACTACTGATTCACTCACATGTTTTACTTTATAATTATGTGAATCAAGTACTACAACAACCATATATCATACTAATTAGTAATTAATTGATAAAGCATAATAATTATAAGTTTAGAACGGCCCATTTTATGATTTTTTTTTTTTTGCATTCCCTTTATTGTAATTTGATTCTCTTTGATGTGGATTGGGAAAAATGTTTTGGAGAATAGTGTTAGTGGAGGTGGAGGATTACCCAAACATATAACTAGAAGAGAAAGTTGAGGATATTCTACTTTTATTGTGGTAGACAATTAAATGGGTCAATGTAGCCCACCCATTGGTCAATCCATTGCCCAATTCCATATTATATGGTTTCATATCCCATTTTTGTTTGGCAACTTTGCAACCTATTTTATATTTAAAGCCTAGCTTGTATCTTTTTATGCTATTATTTACTCTTTTTTCCCAAAAAAGTTAAATGTTTCATTAATACAGTGCGTGATATAAGGCATCGAATCTAGAGTTTACTTTTATAGAATGTTTCTGGCGAAAAACCATTATATCTTGATTGATTATTAAGAGATATTGAGAAAGGAGTATGCGGGGTCGTTCTTTCTAGTTAATTAGATAAAGGGTAAGAAAAATAAACTAGAAAACTCAATTAAAAAAATCATCTACATTCTAGTTAAATATCATACTTCACCATCTATTTATAAATATTATAATTATAACCTTTTTTTCTTTAACTTCACCATCTATTAATTTTTTGGAAAATATCAGTTTGACTTCATGTATTTTTTGCGAATAACAAATGGTCTTTGTGTTTTGTTAAATGACAATTTAGATAATGTGTTTTTTAAAATGAATCAAAATATTACCAAAAACTTGATTTTAGTCAAAATATTTTTAAATATAATATTGCATTTTCAGTTCCTCGATTATCTTCTCCGCTATTCTGAACTCATCGCATTGCCAACTACCTAAAATTTAAATTTGTAATTGAAAATATTTTAACTAAAATCGAGTTTATAGTACTATTTTGATCAATTTTACAAAATAGGGGGTCTGAATTGTCATTTTACTAAATATAGAGATTGATTGCGTTTTCAGAAGAAGAAAAAATACAATGATCAAAATAGTATTTTCCCTTAATTTTTTGGCAAAATTTGAGTTAAATAAGGTTTTCTTTTTTACTTTATGTTATTACAATTGATAATTTAAATTTTATTTTTTTATTTTTGAAACTAAAAGTAAGATAATGTTAATAAAAAAATGTCAAACTTTTTTAAATAAGGCAATTTTACACTTATTTTATTATAATTAACATAATTAGAATAAATCTTTTTTTTTCTAAAACTATTATCATTTCAAATTGTGCCCCTTGAATTATTTGATTTGTGAATGTTATATTATTTAAAATAATTTAATGTTAGATTAAATAATGTGACATAATGTGATTTGTCACACCTGTATAATATTATTGTGTGTTACAAAATTAGACACATGTATGTGCTCAAATGTGACATATTTTGGAGTTACAAATTTGTAACTCCCAAATATTACCCGATAATGTGTAGATTTGATATGACACATTTTGATTTGAATTTCTCAAAGTCATAAGAGATATGACTATTAGAGAAGTGATTTTAATATGTGTGAAAGTTACAAAATCAAGTGGGAATGAATTTGGAACGTTTTGGAAAATTGGTAGCTGAAAAAACGTCTTGGGGCGCGGCCAGTGTTTTTTTGGCCGCGGCCCAAGAGGCAGAAAAACGTCGTGGGTCGCGGCCAGTGTTTTTCAAGCCGCGACCAGAGTGGCTGACAACATTTTCCAAACTTCGGTTTTATCCAATTTTGAACGTTTCCAATAGTCAAGTAACTCCCAAGGCTCTATTTTAATTCCATAAACATCTAATTAATCATTGGTAACAGCCATTGTGGTTAGTGGAATTTGAAATTCAAAGGGTGTCTTAAAACTCTATAAATAGGAGTCTAATGATCACTTGTATGACACACCATATTCCATCTACAAAGCACTTGGCTGGAAAACACACCATAGAGGCTTGATAATTCCAGAGAGCTATTTTCTTGAGAGATCCCTTAGTGCTTAAAGAATAGGGCGAAATAAGCTTTTGGACAAAAGTCTTGAACCTTGTTCAAATTGGTGATCCCCACTACTCTACACTTTGGTTGTGTGAGAGTTTGTGTTCCTTTTATTGTTATTTTCATTCTTTTGATCTTGTTGTTCTTATTTACTTGTATTGTTATTGTTTTGAGTTTGTGATCTTCCTCTTCTAAATCTTTCTATTTATTTGTATTTTGAGCAATAGATTTGTAACACTTATTTAAATATTACTTTGTCGATTGTATTTTTTGCATAGAGTTGTATTTTAGTTTTACCATTTCAATTGAGCATGGAAAGGGGTGAGGAGATAAGGGCTTGTACTTCCATGTTCTTGTACTTCAACTTAACATAACTTTTCCATTCACTCTGAGAAGCGAGTATCCAAGCTCTAACCTTTTCAATAGCCTCAATGGTCCTCTAAACTACCTCAGGACCCAAATATAACATCTCACCCATCTCATCCCAGTGAATGGGCGATATACACTTCCTACTATACAACATCTCATAAGGTGCCATTTCCAATAACTAGATAACTCCCCCTGATTTACCATCAATTTGAGGATAATAAACTATACTAAATTCCAACTATATACTCATCGCCTTCCGCAACTTTCCCCAAAACTTGGAAATAAAAGCAGGGTCCTCATCTAATAAGATAGACCTCAAATTCCATGAAGGCATACTATCCCTCTCACATAGAGACCTGTATATTGGTCCACTATATTATGCATCTTTACTGATAAAAGCAAGCTGACTTTGTATACTTGTCCATAATGACCCAAATCGAATCATGTTGGCCCACTATTCTGGGCAGCCCCATTACTTCTACTATGGAATACACAAAGGTTGTACTGGCCTTACAGATTTCTAATACTCTGTCTTGACCTGATGCTAGGAACTTTGCCACATATTCAATTATGTCCCTCTCCATCGCAGGCCACCAATACAAAGCTTTTAGATCCTGATACATCTTCATGGTGCTTGGATGAAAAGAATTAGGGGTAGTATGAAATTCATCCAGAACCTCCCATTTAATCTCAGTGTCCATCGGAATACTAATCCGATACTTATACCTCAATAACTCATGCCTGACACTATATGATCCTTACCTAACCCAGCTAAGACATTCCTCTTAATCCTTTCCATCTATGGGTCACTCAACTGTTTTCCTTTGATCCTCTCTAAAATAGTAAACTCAAGTGTAATGTTGACCACCTGGCCCACCAGTAACTCTACTCTAGTTCTGGTCATATCCTTCAAATAACATGATGCATAGACAATCATCTTTTCTGGTCAATAATGTGTCATAATAATCTATAACCTAGTTCTGATCTGTAGGAAGACTCAGAACTCTTCCACAAAGCACATGTAATATCCTGCCTGTCTATGGAAACTCCTGCCCTCTGAGGCGTTCCTTGACCTTGGCAAATCTCCAACTGAGAGTATACCACAATACCATCGATCAAGACGATCACAAATCCAATTAAGATAATCTTTCAATACTTTATTCATATAATCCATCAAAACAACACGACATTAATCAAATCCACAAAACATAACTCAGCACTCCTAGTACCCTAATCTGATATAAAAGGTAGTCTTCTGCATATCCTTCTCCCTGATCTTTAGCTGGTAATAACCAGATCAAAGATCCACCTTAAAGAATATTGTCTTACTCAAACACTAAACCATTAGTTCTTAAAGCTCTGCTGAAGCCGTTCAATACAGTGCCCTAGACCTGGTTCCACCCCTAGCACCAACATAATCATCATTCTATCTCTTTGTGTAAAGGTAACCCTGGAAAACCCCCTGAAAACACAACCAAAAACTCACAGACTAACCCAGTCTGTCCTTCCCACTGGCACGGCCTGAGTGGTATCCACCACACTAGCTAAGATTCCTATGCATCCTCCTGCAGTAGATCTCTAGCTCTAAGTACAGATGTTATAAGCATACGAGGTCCATGCATAGTGCCAACACATTCATGGGTTTCTCACCTTCAAGCCCAAGGGTTACTATCATTTCCCTTAAATCTATCATTGCCTTAAACTCAGCTAACCAATCCATATCCAGGATCATATCGAAGTTGGTCATAACCAACTCTATCAAATCAAATGAGGAGTCCTTCTCACCATAACCTAACCCATCTCTTAAAATTACCAATAGAGTATCACATTCTCATCCCAACATAACCATGTAACTTGCATATCAAGTCTATGCCTCTCTCTAAATGCAACAAAACAAAGAACAACATGGCACCAAAACTAGTCAGCATAATACAAAAAAATTAGAACTAGGAAGCTGACCTGCCACTACTGAGGAACCAGCCTCAGTCTCAGTCTCAGTCTCTAACTGCATCAGAGTGAACACTCGAGCTGGAGTCGAGCTGTCCGCCTCCTTTTGCTCATCTGTCCTCAGTCCTGGGAATCCCTAATGAGGTGCCCAACCATTCTACAAAAGAACACATACCTTTGCTCGACATTCCTTCAGATGATGCATATTGCACCTAGTGCATTTCGAGTAAAATTTCCAATTTTCATCCTTGCCCTGATGGCGTACAGCAACACTTTGGAACCCCTTTCCTAAACCAGAGGTACCGATTACATTGATAACTTTTCTTTCCTGATCACTAGGATCTCTGCCTCTACCTGATCCAACCAATGGAGGTATAACTACTTGAGCACTACGCTCTGCAACACTCTCCTTCACAATCTCATTTCCTGTGCTCTCAATAGCAAGAGCCTTCCCTACCACCTGAGCGTAGGTAGAGATTTCATGTATTGGGGCAACTCTAACACCCTGAGCTATTCTGGGATTCAATCCCTGGATAAACCTTTCCTTCTGAGCTACATCTGTGGGTATCATATCAAAAGCAAACTTGGCCAACCCATCGAATCTATTAACATACTCTGTTGCTGTTGCATTTCCCTGAACCGGGTTCAGAAACTCATTTGTCTTAGCAGTCTTAATTACATCACAGTAATATCTCTCATTAAACAACTGCCTAAATTCTTTCCAGTCTATCACAGTTGTGTCTCGTGTCTGGGACACCTTTTCCCACCACGTCCGGGCATCTTCCCGCAATACATATGTAGCATAGATCACCCTATCGTGACCTACCGCCCCCATACTGTCTAGGATGGAACTGACCATGCCCATCCATTTCTCAGCTCTGAATGGATCTAGGCCTCCCTAAAAAGCTGGAGGGTAATATTCCTAGAATCTACCACAAAGAAATTCCCACCTGTTCTCAACCCTAGGCTGAGCTAATACCGGTGCCACTCCTAGCATAGCAAAGGAAGAGGTGTTCCCTGACAAAACCTACTATTGTTTTAAACACCTGATCTCTTCCTCTTGCCTCTGCAATCTTAATTGCATATCTGTAAACACCTATTGCAAATTCTGAGGGGCAAGTGAAGAACTTAGGCCCTGGCTGTAATTCACAGCCTTGGAATAACTACCAACAGGTCTCATTAACTGCCTTGGGTACATAACCTCTGATTGAATCTGCAGTTAATAACTTGACACATTAAACATGATGAGCATATTCAAAAGTCCTCCCCCACAGGAACAATCACACAACACCACATTCATATACCACTGCGATACCAAAATACATGCCCACAACATTCTTACATCAACTCATAACCCTTGTTATTCCAGCATACATGCCATGCTCTCAACTCTAGCAAGCAATAACACATTCATATAATCACTGAGCAGGTAATCACAAAATCATATCAATATTTAAGGACTAAGACCTAACAGATTCTCATGCTCCCTAATAAGGCATGCAGACAAAGCATTTACATTCTATTTAAGTAGTTAAGCACACAACCACATAAATAGTTACCATACCCTGAGTGAAGCTTGTCTTTAATGACGAGTGTACATGCCCAACTTGTCTACAGGAACCCTTGACCTTGGCTCGCTTTGATACCAAGTTGTAACGCTCTACTACCCAGGGACCGTTACGTTGTGCATTTTAAACAGTGCTAAATTCGCTAATCGAGTCATTTGGCCATAATCGTGTAACTAAATGTGATTAACGGTTTAGTGTTAAAAATTTTGGTCAAGGATACAACGTTTCAATAAAACGTTTACTGTATACATTGGGATCCCAAAATATATTTTAAAGGTTAATTACAATAAAATAGTTACAACCAACTGACCTAAGCGACAAAATAGGGTTTAACCCTAGTTCCTCTTTCAACCCTCGGCCGTGGTGGTCGAGCAGCTGCATATGTACACATCGTTACCTAAGATCTCAAACTCAAGGATGATCCAGCTTTCTTTTACCTTTACCTGCACCACATAGCACCCATGAGCCGAAGCTCAGCAAGAAAACTCAAACACATGCTCATAAGCAATTAATAATATGTCATCAAATCATAATAAGCATGCATGCAAGTACAAATAATTGTTTATGGAGTCCTACGCCCCGCGTAGATGACCAAAAAGACTCTTTGGGGAACTGCACCCTGAATAGATGACTAATAAGTCTCTCTGGGGAACTGCACCCTAAATAGATGACTAATAAGTCTCTTTGGGGAGCTGCGCCGTGAATAGATGAATAATAAGTCTCTCTGGGGTCCTGTGCCCTAAGCCATGTGACATGTCAGTCACGTGAGCCTTTTAGCCCTGGCTCTGAGTAACTAGCCTTAAGCTAGCCAAGCACTTTAGTTTTTCTTCGATCAATAGGTCGGTTAAGTATTTCATGCTCATGTTGATTAGATCTAATCATTTCAGCCTGCAGTTAGAATGCTAATGTTGTTCTTGACTCATAAGTCAATTCCATACGACCATACTATTGTCGATCATGACTGATAAGTCAGAGCTTCATGACCAGTACTAAACATCATTGTCGTTTCTGACTAATAATTCAGTCTTTTCTCAATGAGGTAATGCAACCAGACATATATCATATGTCAAATATCCAAATATAAGGCATTCAAGATGCTTAATCAATAATCACAAGCATAATCATAATCATGCACAATTATAGTGTAACGCCCTGGGTACCCCAGAACCGTTACAGTGAACGGTGAACCAGAAATTTGACTTGCTACCCGAGTCCTTTGGTTAAAAACGTGTTCTAAGTGTCATTAACAGGCTAAGGTGAAAAACCAACAAAAGGTAAGGATATGTTTTATTTAGTACATAAAGTTGTTCATGGGCCCACAAGAACATTTACAAGTTATTTACAACTCAAAAAGGTCATTACTGTTTCAAAATTACAAACCCACCGACATAAACGGCAAAAATAGGGTAAACCCCCTAGTTCCTTTGAGAACTCCTTGGTCGTGGTGGTCAAGCGGCCGCATATGTACACATCACCACCTAAGCTCTCCACTCAAGGCTGGGTGAGCTTTTCTTTCCCTTTACCTGCACCACATAGCACCCATGAGCCAAAGCCCAGCAAGAAAACACAATATTATATGTAAACATTATCAAATGATTATCATTATAATCACACAGAGCTTATAGCTCTTAAACAGATAAGTGAATATCACTTGAGGTTCTAGAAAAACCATACTGGGTGACTGACAAGCAAGTCACTAATTTAAACAGAAGAGTGGCTGCTAGGTAAGCCACTAGCCTTAAACAGACAAGAGACTGATAGGTAAGTCTCTAACTTTAAACAGAAGAGTGGCTGCTAGGTAAGCCACTAGCCTTCAGAAGAGTGGCTGCTAGGTTAGCCACACAAGCGCTTATAGTATTCATCGAACTTAAGGTCGGTCCGGCATTAATGCTCTTTGAGTCATCCAATGCAGATATCGATTAGATCTAATCTTTATTGGCTTGCGTTGAATACGCTAAGGCCGTCCTGACTTATGAGTCAGCACTGTGTGACCAGTGCCCAGTACCACTGCCGAACCTGACTAATGAGTCACAGCTTCATAGTTGCTACTGACACCTTTGCCACTTCTGACTAATGAATCAGTACTATGCACAAGCGAGCAAGATTCGCTAACACATTCAATAATCAATCCATGTCCACATTTACACAATCAACATGCCTCAAGAATAATCATGCATGTCACATATGAGGTGCAGTTTTCTTACCTCAGGTTCGAGCGAGAAACAATATAAGAACGACCCTTGAGAATGATCAAACTTTAGATTTCTTAGCAGTTACCTAATCACAACCAATTATAATCCATTAATAAATTAAATCAATAAATAGTTTACAATCTAAAACCACACTCCCGGGATCAATCCCGCACTCTCAGGAATCTTAATATACTCAAACGGGGCAAAGGAACCAAACCCCGAGCCTTAAAGGTCATTCCGAGCCCTAAAATAGGCTTGCTGGAAAATGGACCAGCGCTGCAGCCCTATTAAATGGCGCTGAGGCGCTATTTCCAAGTCAGAGAGGCCCAACTCTCTGCCCTGCCTAGCGCTGTTGCGCCAACTTCAGACCAGCAACACCTCTGTTTTCCCTCCTTGCGATTCCCTTTGAAACCAACCTTCCAAACCAATCCAAAACCTTACCAAAACACCCAATTCAACCCCTAAACCTCATCTACATCACCCCCTCACCAAAACCCAATCAATCTTACACAAAAACTCCCTTTGATTCCAACTATCCACATCAAAACTATAAGCTGAAAACTATAAAGAAAAACAGAGTATAGCTTAAAATTCTTGGATGAAATCTTACCTCAAGCTGGTTTTGAATCCTCCTCAATGGATGAACTAAGTCTATAACCTCCAAGCTTTGATTTCCTAGCTTGATTCTTCAATTTGGGACCAAAACTTCAAAGGAAGATAGAGGAAAGGGTGATGTATGTGAAGAAGAAATGAGACTCTGTTTTTGTTCTATATGTTTCTACAGCCAACCAAAAACATATATAACCCAAGCCAAATGACCTTAATGCTCCTAGGTCATTTAAAGCTTCTAAAGTCTCCCCAAGGGTAAAATCGCCATTTCCAACCTATTTCGTTAAACATAATTAATGTTCTCCAATTCCCGCTATTCCCGATATTCTCAAATACCAATAATTCCAATCCTGTTACCCTTATACTCCCGGCAACGTTCTAATCATTTAATCATCCCGAGACTCACCCCGAGCCTTGAACTTAATCCCGTTATGACTAAACTGCTACTTAATATTCAAAGATCGTCTCATGCCGAATAGCTCGACACAAATCCACATTATAATGTGGCCTCAACAATATATCATCAACATGCATACAAATATACAATTACGCCCTCAACAGGCCAAATTACCAAAATACCCCTGTCATGAAATGTGGACCCACATGCATGCATTTAACATCATATTATAATATAATTCACATAAACATGCACATAACAGTTTAATGACATAATAAATCAATTATGGCCCTCCCAGCCTACTAATCCAACCATTAAACCGCATTAGGGATTTCGAGGCATTACATATAGAGACTCAAGCTCTGAATACATTCAATCCATATTCAATATTCATGTCATGCCATAACCACATGTATCACATGCATCACATACTAGGTGCAGTTTTCTTACCTTTGGTCCAAGCACAAGTTACCAATAAAAGACCCTCAAGCACGATCCTGTTTCCAAGCTCCTAGCGATCACCTCTAATTGAGTCGTTTCCCAACTAAATCCCCCAGCTAATAAGCTTCTAATCTTCCCTAGAATCACTATACCTCGATCCTTGCTTGAATCTGAGTCCTAAACTCGAGTTTTCTTGGAAAATGCAAACGGGTGTCGAAAAGGGAACGAGAGAGAGAGAGAACATTTTGAACGTTCTTTTATAATTCTAACAGGTTACTTCGAGCTTAAGTAATCTTAACAAATCCTAATGCTCGGGGTCCCAAAAACGCCCCTAGGGGTAAAATAGTCAAAATTCCCTCCTGATCTCACTAACTCCTAATTTATCATCAAATAATGATTCCCATTACCCAATAGCCCGGTAATGTGATAAATACCCAAAATATCATAATTTATCATCAAGTATGGGTACTGTTGTGACTTTCCCACTAGCTTGCTTCCTAGGATCGTCTCGTGATGAGTAACTCAAACATACTCACATAATAATGTGATCTCACACACACATATCACATATATGCCAAATATTCCCAAAACAGGCAAAATTATGAAAATTGCCTAATTAAACAGAAATGGATCCACATGCATATTTAATGCACCTAAACATGCATATCAAGTCATATTATAATATAACTCACATAATCGCATAATGATGCACATAAATATCACCTAATAACATAATTCTATAATTTGTCATCCTGCCCCCCTAACCAAGGCCCTAAGCCTTATTAGGAAATTTGAGACGTTACAGCCGTCCCCCATGAGAATTGGGAGTCTTTCTCAAGAAAAGTCTATGAATGGAATGTGCACATGGCCATTAACGGTGCAAAAGCGAGATATTGAAGTCTCAAGTGAACATAGCAAAGGTGTGTGTGTTATCACCAGTTTGTTATCAAGTGATAGTGGTTCAATACTTCGGCAACAAAAATTTCAACAAACTTTGTGGTAATTACAATAATGTAAAATTCAAGTCAAAAGACATTTTACTTTATGTACCAATGCAAAGGTTTCTATAGAGTGATTATTTAATCAAGCGGGAGAATATTATATTTTAATATAATGTTTTGATTGATTAAATAAGTGTTACAAAAATGATTATTTAATCTAAGTGGGGGAATGTTATATTATTTTAAATAATATAATGTTAGATTAAATAATTTGACATAATGTGATTTTTCATACCTTGTAACATATTATCGAGAGTCACAAAATTGGACACATGTATGTGCCCAAATGTGACATATTTTGGAGTTACAAAAACAGTTACAAATTTGTAACTCCCAAATATTACTCAATAATGTGTAGATTTGATATTACACATTTTGATTTGAATTTCTCAAAGCCATAAGAGATATGATTGTTAGAGATGTGATTTTAATGTGTATGAAAGTTACAAAATCAAGTGGGAATGACTTTGGAACGTTTTTGAAAATTTGGAAAATTGGTAGCTGAAAAAATGTCTTGGGTCGCGGCCAATGTTTTTCTGGCCGTGACCCAAGAGGTAGAAAAACATTGTGGGGCGCGGCCAGTGTTTTTCAGGCCGCGGCCAAAGTGGCTGACACACATTTTCTAAACTTAGGTTTTAACCAATTTTGAACGTTTCCAACAGCCAAGTAACTCCCAAATCTCTATTTTAATTCCATAAACATCCAATTAATCATTGGTAACCGTCATGGGGGTTGGTGAAATTTAAAATTCAAAGGGTGTCTCAAAACTCTATAAATAGGAGCCTAATGCTCACTTGTATGACACACAATTTTTTATCCATAAAGCACTTGACTGGAAAATACACCATAGAGATTTGATAATTCCAGAGAGCTATTTTCTTAAGAGATCCCTTAGTACTTAGAGAATAGGGGAAAATAAGCTTTTGGACAAAGGTCTTGAACCTTGTTCAAGTTGCTGATCCCCACTACTCTACACTTTGGTTGTGTGAGAGTTTGTATTACTTTTATTGTTCTTTTCATTCTTGTTGTTCTTATTTACTTGTATTATTATTATTTTGAGTTTCTGATCTTCAACTTCTAAATCTTTCTATTTATTTGTATTTTGAGCAATAGAATTGTAACATTTGTTTAAATATTACATTGTTAATTGTATTTTTTGCATAGAGTTGTATTTTGATTTTACCATTTCCATTGAGCGAATTCTCTAGCAGTGAAAAATTCTCCTGAATTATTCACATTAGTGAAACGTGAGACTTTCATTCATTTTTATTAACGAAATGTTGACGTGACACTTTCAGAAGTGATGTAGGATTGTCACGTCAATATCTCATATATAATTCAAAAATTAAATAGGAATTTTGTCCACAAATTATAACTACTACCAAATGGTATCCCAAAATTTTAAAATTAAAGAAAATTTCAAATATGAAAAGAAAATATGTTGAAACAATAATAATTAAAAGATTGAAAACAACCCTAAAAAAAAGATTGAAAACCATATTGAACAATATTATATTCCCAAAAATTAGAAAAAGTAAGATTAACTATAACTGATAATTATCTTAACAAGAATGATTTTTGACGGATTAAAAGCCTTAATTTGTGGTACACGCAGTGAATGGGGCGCTGGGTAGTGGTGGTACTGCCGGGTCTATTTAAGGGCCTTCCAAGACCGTTATCTTAGACCAAACTCATAAACTCATTGATACAAAAGCACAGTGCGAGCATTGGTACTTACGTTGCCTTGTAAGAAAGTACCAAATGCAAATGGGCAAGGCAACATTAGTAGCATGGCTCTCAATATTGGTTCTGGTGGGGATTAGTAGTAGTAGTAGTAATACAAGTGTGAAAGCTGAGCCCATAAATTACAAAGATGCTTTGGCAAAATCTATACTGTTTTTCCAGGGACAGAGGTCAGGAAGCCTCCCTGCTGCTGCCCAACAAATCCGTTGGAGGACTAGCTCTGGCCTTTACGATGGTCGCCTTGCCCATGTACTACCACTTTTTTATCTTTCTTTTATGTTTTGTTATTTTTATTTATTTATTTTGAGGGGAAAGTTCATATTCAAACTTAAGCTAAAAGTTTTTCATTTCCCGTTAGTTAAGAGAATGAACTATTATTGCCATACATGAGGTTGTGTTTTTTTTTCATATGTGTCTCTATCTAGCTCACTCACTTTTCTTTTCTGTTGTCCCAAATAGTTTGTTTATTATTTATTTTTCTGAACGTACATAGAAAAGTAGGTGAAGCCAATTGAGAGTATTTTTGGCCATAGTACTTCTAATCATTCTGTCAGTTCTTTATTCTCATTTATATTTTTCATCCCTCTTTATGCTTAACGTTCAATTAATACTTTTTAACAAAGAAACGGTTTTCATATGATTAAATGAGTCAAATTCAAAACTTCCAAAAGTCAAAAGAAGGGGTCCGTAAAACATTATTTTATATTCTCTGCACCATCCGATAAAGTCACCATATGTATGTATGCATTGTATCTCAACATATATATATATATATATATATATCATTATTACAACGATGATTGATTTGGTTAATTATTATGAATAGGTGGATTTGAGTGGAGGATACTATGATGCCGGAGACAACGTAAAATTTAATTTCCCGATGGCGTTCACGACAACAATACTGTCATGGAACACACTGGAATACGGGAAGCGAATGGGCCCCCAATTAGAAAATGCACGGGCCGCAATTCGTTGGGCCACCGACTATCTCCTGAAGTGTGCACGAGCGACGCCTGGTAGGCTTTACGTTGGGGTTGGAGACCCAAATGCGGACCACAAGTGCTGGGAGAGGCCCGAAGACATGAACACTGCCCGATCCGTTTATTCAGTCTCGCCCTCCAATCCTGGCTCTGACGTGGCTGGAGAGACTGCGGCGGCGTTGGCCGCGGCTTCCATGGTTTTCCGGAGAGTTGACCCTCATTACTCAAAGCTTCTACTTAGCACCGCTAAGAAAGTTATGCAATTTGCAATACAATATCGAGGCTCTTATAGCGATTCTCTTGGTTCTGCTGTTTGTCCATTCTATTGCTCATATTCCGGATACAAGGTAATTTAATTACTTAGTTCTATATAAATACTTATATATAAATATATATATATATATATAGAGAGAGAGAGAGAGAGAGAGAGAAAAGGGGTTTTTTTTTAGTATTAATTGAGTAATATATACGAAGGATGAGCTGCTGTGGGGAGCTGCGTGGCTATTGAGAGCAACGAATGATTTTACTTACTTCAACTTCATCAAGTCTTTGGGAGCTAGTGATTCACCTGATATCTTTAGTTGGGACAACAAATATGCGGGTGCTTATGTCCTTTTATCAAGGGTAAACAAAATTATTAATTAATACGAATGCCAATCAAAATTAATCAATATAAAATAATGAAATAATAATATATAGATATTTACAATGGTTTGCGATGCAGAGGGCTTTGTTGAACAGAGATAACAACTTTATGCCGTTCAAACAACAAGCTGAACAATTCATATGTCGAATTTTGCCAAACTCTCCCACTTCTAGTACACAATATACACAAGGTAACGTGAGAACTTCTTCTAATATATGTATATCTATATATATATATCCTTTGTACTAAATAATTAAAATGGGATTGTGCAGGAGGCCTCATGTACAAGCTACCTGCAAGTAACCTCCAATATGTTACTGCCATAACATCATTAATATCTACCTATTCCAAGTACATAGCAGTAACTAAGCAAACTGTCAACTGTGGAAACCTTGTTGTCAGTTCAAGAACCTTGAGGAACTTTGCAAAGAGACAGGTACGTATAGATATATATCACTTATATCAATTAGTTTAGAATAAATATTTGTTTCTTCTTTTCATTATTTTGATTTGGCAAGTACGTACTTTTAGGTGGACTACATACTAGGGGTGAATCCTTTGAAGATGTCGTACATGGTGGGATATGGTCCATACTATCCAAAAAGAATTCACCACAGGGGATCCTCATTGCCCTCATTGGCAAGACATCCGCAGTCCTTTGGTTGCGAAGGTGGTTTTCAAACATTCTTCTACTCAGCGAACCCAAACCCTAACATTTTAACCGGAGCCGTTGTGGGAGGTCCTAACCAGAATGATGGCTACCCAGATGACCGTTCTGACTACAGCCACTCAGAGCCAGCTACTTATATTAACGCTGCCATAGTTGGGCCTTTAGCATACTTTGCAGGAAGCTCCAAATTCTAATTAGTTGTAGATCGAATCTGATTTAGGAGTACTTTACTAATTGTAAAAAAGATACTACATCGTGCTCTGTTCTCCCTTAATGGGGTTGTGCACCACAAAGAAATCATTTGGTGGTGTATTTGCGCAATTTCAATGTATTCACATGGTGGTAGAAAAAGTTGGTAATCTAAGAATTAATCATGTTTGGTTTGGTGACGAGGACAAGACTTGATGCATGCACAATGCAAACAAAACATTGAAACATCTAACATGTACAGAGAACAAATTTAGTACTCTGGCTAGCTATCTTCAAAATGCAAAAGTATTTCTGTACTTGGGAAGAAAATTGAACAGTTCAACAAAACATAAACAGAGAAAACAAATTAACTAGGACAACAAACATAGAAACTTGATAATCTAAATATCAACAAGGTAACTAATAGATCGCATTAATGATGATGAGCATGACTAGATGGTTAGGCATAAAGCTACAAAAAGGCTTGTACTGTGGAGCTGGCCTCGTTATGCATGCGTAGACATCAATTTCTAACCGATTTCTGAGTAATGTATGTGTGGGAAAGTATTTTTTTCCCCTCCTAGGACGGTTTATATCAAAACCCCAATAATAAGAATTTACAAATTTATCTATAAGAAAGGTGTTCTATGCAATTTACAAAAACCAATGTTAGTCCAAAAAATAGCTACGGCCACATGTCCAAATCATAGGGGCCCAGCGAGCACAAATGCACCGCAAGCTTCTCAAGTGACCATAGACTACAGGTTGAAGCAACCCACGAGCCCAGAAGCAAGGGGCTTGCAAGATGGTTAACTTGTTTCCTGCAAATGTCTTACAAAGGGCTCGCGAGACGAGAGTTCCATCTTCCTCTGTCGTGAGTAATCCCACGTCGTAGCGAGAAAAACAATGATCCCCACCCCAGATAAAGGTCAGAATGTGGTTGACTCTTTCAGTATAACCATGATCTTGAAAACCACGTTGCTTTATTTTTGGGCGTGTCAAAGGCCACTACTCGACTACCACTACCTGCACTGACCTGTAGTATAATTGTGGTGTCAAGAAGAGAAAGAAACACTTGTCTTTTGTAGATTTCCAATGCAACATTTTAAAGAGTATGTTTGTAATTAAATATACTTCAAAACCCTCTATTAAAAAGGGAGAGACATTGGAAGGGGGTTCACCGTCTTCGCACATGAAACACATACTGCAATACAATCCTTTTCTATCTCCATTTATTTTCCCATTGTTCTTCACCCTTGTCATACTGTTAATTATCTCTTTATTCAACTTCATACTGTTATATTATTTATAATATAATGTTTAGATTAAATAAAAATTACAAAGTATATATATATTTATATATTTATGAGACTTATATTTTTGGATAATGTAAATATCCAAATGTATAACATATTTGAGGTTACAAAAATAGTTACAAATTTGTAACTCCCATTTTGATTTGAATTTGTCAAAGCAATAAGTGATATGACTGTTGGAGACATGATTTTAACCCTCATAATGTGTTTGGAGGTTACAAGGTCATGTGGGAAGAGTATCGAACCGTTTGGAACAATTGCACAAAAGTGTGTGTTGAAAATGGGATGTGGCCACAACCACAAGTGTAACGCCCTACTACCCTAAAGTCGTTACCATGTAATTTTAAAATGTGTCATTAGCTCGCTAATCGAGATATTAGACTAAAAAGTGTGGTTAATTAAAATGAAGACTCATTTAAATATAATTTTGGCATAAAATGTTGGACATTCATTTAAATCATGAAAGTGTTACATTGGGATCCCAAAATACTATTTAGAAACATATTTACAACTCAAAAGTTACTTTACAGTCGACCTAAGCAACAAAATCAAACATTTATAGCACGTTCCTTAAAATACCCCAACCATGGCGCCCAGGTAGGCCAAACATGTACGCACCACAGAGCACCCGTGAGCCGAGGCCCAACAAGAGAACTTCACAACATACCCTACAATAATTTATTTCAACAAATACATACTTAATCAAGGACAACAAACAATTTACAAGTTCTATTGGAATACACAATACCGACCTACGTCGATCAGGGTGCGTTACCAGGCACCAAGTTCACGGTCTTAACCGAGCGGGTGTGTATAGCACCCTTAGAGGGTCTCGCCCTGGCGACTTGCATTCAGTGTGCTTATGTCAATCCTGGCCTTTGCCACTCTCGACCTTTGTCGATCGGTCACAATCACATGTATGACATAATAGCTATAAACAATACACACAACACTAAACACAACATAGCTCTACGGGCATAGATAGTTCTCGTACCTTAAGTCCTGAGCTAACAACACAAGACGATCCCTAATCCCGAGACTTAGCGGTAACACCTAGTCACAACGTAATGATAAATAGCTATCACAATCTGAATTAATTAAAAGCCTTCGGAATAACATACTAGCCTCCGAGACCTCGAATTCTATTAAACCTGGTAGTAGAATCCTTCCCGAGTCTTAAGATTTAAGTTCCCGAGCTTAAAACCATATTTTCGTCATTATTCTCTATTTGGGCGCAGCCTAGCCCATTAGAACCGCGATGCGCTACAAGCTAGAGAGCCTTGGGCTCTCTTCTAGGGGACGCGAGTCGCGATACGCCTCAGTTAGCGCTGTGGTGCCTAGACAGTTTCAGAGGCTCCCAAGATTTCTGGGTTCATACGAGCCACGACGCCTGAAGAATAGGGTCGTGGCTCGGGCCTATGAACCCAGAAATCCCCTGCATTTTCTCAAGCTAACATCACCAATTCCTACCTAAATCAATCCTTAAACCCATAATTACATCTATAACTCATATCAGTACAATATATTCATCATTATTACCCCCAGAATACCCCATAACCTTACCAACATCAAAAATCAGACCTAAGGTTTTTATCCTAAGAAAACCTCTAACTACAGTAGATATCTTAACAAAAATCAGAGCAAAACCTTACCTCAATTAAGGAATTCGACCCCAGCTAAACCCCAAGCACTTCAAGCATCAAGTTTCATGAAATCTTCAGCCAATTCCCAAAGAATTCCAAGCTTCTCTTTGAATTTCAACAATAACCCCAAATCTAGGGAGAGAGAGAGTATGTATAGAGAGAGAGAGAGAGAGAGAGAGAGAGAGAGAGAGAGAGAGAGAAGGAGCTGAGAGAATGTGTTGTGTTTTTCCTCTGTTTTCTAGTTAGTTCTAGAGACTTACTCAAGTCTATCCTCAAAAATGACCAAAATGCCTTAAGTAAATCCTTAGTCCTTTAATGCTTCCAAGGGCAATCTCGTCATTTGACACATCCTGCTAATTCTTTGAGTATTCATATAGATCCTGTAACGACCCCAAATTCACTATTAAGGCTTAAGGGCCTTGAGTAGTGTGCCTGGAGGGCATAATGGGATTCTGTGTGTGACTTTATTGAGTTTAATGCATGATTATGATTTAATGCACGTTATATGACTATTTGATTATTTGTGATGCATGACTATGTGAATTAGTATGCATGTAGATCTGATTGTCTTAAAAAGAGCATAATAGTAATCTGGCCTGTACGCCCTGGTTTTCACGCGGGCTGTTTAGCAGGACGGGCCTCGGACTAAACATGATATAGTCCGAGGCTCCCACAGGCCAGAGGCTCTATTTCCAGGCCGGGCCCTTTCTAGCTCGAGGGGGTCCTGTTTCCAGCTCGCGCTTGTTGCACTAGGAGCTGGGAATAACATCCGGCGACCACGGACGGATAAGCTCGGGTTATGGATTGCTCCGGTAGCGAGCTTCTCAGGAAGCTCTGACCTTATGGGAAGTCAACACGCAAGATAAACGTGCATATTCCTGCCATCACGTGTCCGATATCCCCCTGACTTCTCGGACACGCAGCAGGAACGTGCGTATTCAGACACCCACGGACGAGTTGGGCCGTGCAACCCATTATCTCCTTCCATACTGATTAGACCACACTTGTGTGTCAGGTTTAGGAATTAATCATGAATATCACAGACTTGATATGACAAATGGTAAGGTCACGGGATGACCTCCCTACCAACTTCCAGGTGCCTTCTCCTATAAATATGGAGACCCTGGGAGTTGATAGGGGTTGGAAAAATAGTCTTTTAAGAACTATAAACTTTGTAAACCAATTACCCAGAGAATATCAATAATATTGACTAGTGGAGTAGAAGGATTTTAACCTTCGAACCACTTAAAAACGTGTCTCAAGTCACCTAGTTCTTGCCCCAAAGATTTCATATCTGTGACGGTTCTACTTTTAGTACTAATCTCTTTCTCTTCTTCTCTTAATTATCTGTTGCCGAAGAACCGCGTCAACAGTTTGGTGCTTTCATTGAGAGCAAGTCCGATTAGTACTACCACAAACATACAACTATGGTGACCACTCGATCCAAACATGGCAACGAGACAGAACAGCATGATGGGCAGGAGGCCCGCCATGTTGCCCTCCCTGATGAGCAAGTTCCTGAAGTCCAGCAGAGGCCAGGAAAGCAGCCGGCCGGCCAAGACGACACTGGTAGTTCGGCGCCCCGACCGCCTAATCCGAATCCATGTTATTACACGGTGGTGGAGATGGAGAATGCTCAGCTGAGGAGCCAGCTAGCAGCAGCTGGTCAGCAAATCCAGGATATTCTGAGTCGACTACCCCCTCTCACAACCAACGGTAACGTTGGAGAGAGGCAAGGCGAGGCTCCTAAGTCTCGCCGGAGTAATCGATCCAGGCATAGCCATTCGGATAGACTCCCTGCAGCCAACTCCACCCCTTCACCACGCCATCAAGAGGCGAACTTCAGGGAAATGCCTCGGACCGAACAGCAGCAGTACAGCCGTTCGGTTAGGACGTCAACCCCTAGCTCTCAGCCTTCCTCGAGGACGCCCAGAAGAGATCGAGGAAATTCCCAAAGAAGGGCCGAGGAGATCCGGAGACGTCAACCCGTCCCCGAAGAACGTCCAGTTCCTCGTCCAGCTCTCCCAGTACGAAACCAGCAAGCTGGCAGGGCCGAGAGGCCCCCACCAAATTTAGTTCGTCCGGACGGCACTAGGATCGCCTCTCCAGTCAGGCATCCTCCTTCTCCCATCAGATACCCGTCTCCTCAGCCCGTCCGAGACATCCCGACCTACGGAAATAGTAGGAGAGACCCGCCATCGGCCGGGCCTTCCCGGCGCAGCAAGGTGCCGGGGGAGGGATCAGGTCGGAGCCGCCAAAGACGCACCTCGAGCCTGTCCAGCAGGAGTCACTGGACCGGTAGTGCACGGAGTGATCTTTCGGGAGGAGACCTGCGACAGCGACTAAGTTCAGCACAAAGTCACCATACTACCCAGGGAGGCGACCTTCGAGATCGCCTCAACTCTCACAGAGAGGATCGAGTTAGGGATGGTAGCCAGGCCCGCTCAGTTGGGGTTCGATCCGAAGTACGTAACGGCGGGAATGCCCCAAATGACCTATCTCAAGATAGGAGGGGCAACAACCCGCCTAATATGTACAACGGGTCCGGAGCTGGTGAACAGCCCCGGAATAACCCAGGATCTCAGGACAAGACCCTAGAACGTTTAACTCAGATGGAGGAGCTGATGAAGAAGCTCCTGTCGGAGAAAGAAAAAGACGAATATGATTCAGGGGATGAGATGGAACTCTTCGCCCCCAATATAGCAGCAACGGCATACCCTTCGGGCTTTCGTATGCCCCACTTGTCAAAGTTCAACGGGGATGGAGACCCGTCTGACCACTTAGGGATGTTCAACACCCTAATGATGGCTCATAACATCGGACCAGAGCTTCGTTGCTTGATCTTTCCATCCACCCTAACTGGACCTGCCAGGCAGTGGTTCAAACAAAGTAAAAGGCAGTCAATCAGCTCCTGGAAGACCTTTTCGGCTGACTTCAAGAGGGCATTCCGCGCCTCTCAGGCCGCCCGAGTCCAGGCCGACTCCCTAGCTAACGTGAGACAGCAACCTGGAGAGACGCTAAAAGCCTACTTGAGCAGATTTGCAAATGTCGCTGCTCGAGCCAGAGACGCCGACGACAGCTCCAAACTCATGGCTATGAGGACCGGGATCCTAGTAGGCGGAGATCTGTGGAAGGATATTCAAAGGAGGGGGGTCAGCTCGGTTAGTGAATTCCTTAACAGAGCCCAAGAGTGGATAAACTTGGAAGAAGCCGAAGCTTCAGCCGCGGGGACCAGCCAGGTCCTCGAGAAGCCCGCTGGGACGGGAACAGAGATCGTAGTGGCGACTCCCGACGTCGCGCAGAGTAACCAGACCGGTGGTGGCAAAAGAAAAGGAAATGGTGAAAACAGCCAGCACGGTCAAAAGAAGAATAAGTCCGCGGATAAATTCAAGCCCGTGTTCACAACGTATACCGAGCTCACCCAGACCAGAGAGAATATTTTCCTGGCCAACGTTACGCGAGTCCCCTGGAAAAGGCCGGAGCCAATAAAACACCCTAAGGGAAAGAGAGACGCTTCCAAATTCTGCCATTTTCATAATGACGTCGGGCACAATACCGACGACTGCAGGCACCTCAAAGATGAAATCGAGACTCTCATCCGAGCAGGTCCGTTGGCGCAATACTCGCGGAACAGGGTCCCGACAAGTCGACCCGCTCCTAAGATCCCAGCCAGTCAACCTGGACCTCGGGTAGATCAGGACGTCCTTCCCCCCGTGGTCGAGGGAGAGATTTCCACCATCTCTGGAGGACCGCACATGGCTGGCACGAGCAAAGGCGCCCAGAAGAGGTATGTGAATAAGTTGAAGGCCCACAATGGAGCGGAGTTCGTCCCGGAACAGCGTCAATCAAAACAACAAAGATTAGAGAAACAACCGATCACTTTCACGGAGGAAGACGCGAGCCATGTCCAATTCCCTCATAACGGTCCCTTGGTCGTAGCAGTCCAGCTCGCCAACCGGAGAGTAAGGAGAGTGTTAGTGGACAATGGGAGCTCAGTGAACCTCCTATTCCGTTCCACCTTAGAAAAAATGGGTCTGACCGTCTCCGAGCTGAAGGCAACCTCGATGATGCTATATGGTTTTTCAGGAGAAAGGTCAGCAGCGATAGGAACGATTGAGCTAGTGATCACCCTAGGAGACGAGTCCCGAACAGTGTCCAAACTACTCGAATTCGTAGTCATTGACTGCTCCGCTGCCTACAATGCAATTTTGGGCCGACCTACGCTCGTTGCTTTCGAAGCTATCACGTCCGTCCGACACCTCGCCATGAAGTTCCCTACTTCAACGGGGGTCTGCACTATCAAGGGCGATCAGCTCGCTGCCAGGGAATGCTACAGCATTTCCATGAAGGGAAAATCTAAACCCGGGCAGGTGACGATGGCCATTCAGGATGAAGAGGAATCTCAGGGACCCAAGGCGGCTCCTGAGATTGAAAAACCTCGGGTTTCCGAAGACGAAAAGCTCTCCCTAAGTGAGAACATTGACCCCCGAGTAGGCGAGGACAGGTCCGAGTTCCAAGCTATTGAAGATCTCGAGGAGGTAGGCATCGATGAACAAAACCCGTCACGGACGGTCAAGCTCGGAAAGAACCTCTGCGATAGAAGAAAGGCGGAACTGACTGCGTTTCTGAAAAAGAACCTGGACGTATTCGCATGGTCGCACGAGGACATGATAGGGATCAGTCCGAGCGTAATCATGCACACGCTCCACCTAGACAAAAGCGTCCCTGCCAAGTCTCAAAAGCAGAGGCGTTTAGGGACAACCCGAGCCGAAGCCCTTGAAGAAGAAGTAGCCCGGCTCAAAAAATGTGGCTTTATCCACGAAGCCAGATTTCCCATTTGGGTTGCCAATCCCGTGTTAGTTCCAAAGCCCAATGGGAAGTGGCAGACCTGTATCGACTTTTCCGACCTGAATAAAGCCTGCCCCAAGGATTGCTTTCCATTACCGAGGATCGATCAACTGGTGGATGCCACGGCGGGGCACGAGCTCATGTCCTTCATGGACGCGTACTCGGGCTACAATCAGATCGCGATGAATCCAGCAGACCAGGATCATACCAGCTTCATGACCCCGACTAATGTCTATTGCTATAAGGTCATGCCGTTCGGTCTTAAGAATGTCGGGGCTACCTACCAAAGGCTGGTAAATAGAATGTTCGCGGATCAGATCGGGAAAAACATGGAAGTGTACGTCGATGATATGCTTGTCAAGTCAAAGATTGCCAGCAACCACGTCACCGATCTGGAAGAATGCTTTAACATACTGCGAGAATATGGCATGAGGCTCAATCCTCAGAAGTGCACTTTCGGTGTCGCATCGGGGAAATTCTTGGGTTTCATAGTCAATACCCGAGGAATCGAGGCAAACCCCGACAAGATCAGGTCACTGCTAGAGCTTCCTTCCCCCAGGTCGCGGAAAGATGTCCAAGGCCTCACAGGAAGAGTGGCAGCACTGAACCGGTTCATTTCCAAATCGACTGACAAGTGTTTGCCCTTCTACAACCTGCTCCGGGGAAACAAGAAGTTCGAATGGACAGTAGAGTGTGAAAGCGCATTCCTCGACCTAAAAACGCACCTGGCTGAGCCGCCTGTGCTGTCAAAGCCCAAGGTAGGAGAACCTCTTTTCCTCTACATGGCCGTCACTGAGGACGCAGCTAGTGTTGTTCTGGTGCGAGAAGAGGACCAGGCTCAGAAACCGGTTTATTACATCAGCAAGAGACTCCTCGGAGCTGAGTCAAGGTACCCATTGATGGAAAAACTGGCGTTCTGCCTAATCACGGCCTCGCGAAAACTCAGGCCATACTTCCAGTCCCACTCTGTACACGTCATGACCGATCAGCCTCTAAGGCAGGTTTTGCAAAAGCCTGAAGCCTCGGGACGCTTGCTAAAGTGGGCGGTCGAACTCAGTCAGTTCGAGATTTTCTATACTCCCCGAACTACCATAAAAAGTCAAGCCTTGGCCGACTTCGTGGCAGAATGCGCGGGATTCCATGAGATCCCATCGGAAGACTCACATCAGCTCACCTCCTCAGGTTCATCGTGGAGGATCTTCGTTGATGGCTCATCTAACGAGAACGGCTCCGGGGCCGGAATCATTCTGATATCCCCAGAGGGGCATAGATTCCACTCGACGCTGAGGTTCGGGTTCAAGGCGTCTAACAACGAGGCAGAGTACGAGGCCTTGTTAGCTGGACTTAGGATAGCTAGCGAGCTAAAGGCAAGCTCTGTCCAATGCTTCAACAACTCTCAGCTCGTGGTGAATCAGGTTCTAGGCGAGTATCAGGCGCGGGGTCCCAAGATGGCCTCCTATTTGGCTAAGGTAAAATCCGAACTGTCTGCGTTTGGGCAAGGGTCGATCGAACAGATACCTCGGGAGCAGAACGCCAACGCAGATGCTCTCGCCAAGCTCGCCACCTCGGGAGAGACAGAAACCCTGGGGTTGGTGCCAGTTGAGTTCTTGGAGAAACCCAGCATAGACAGAGATCGAGCAGATATTGAAATGATTGATATCAGGCCGACCTGGATGACTCCCATTGTTGAGTACCTCGTCGAGGGCAAATTACCCGAAGGGCGCAACGACGCACGGCGAGTCCTTTATCAAGCTCCGAGGTATACGCTAGTCGAGGGGGTGTTGTACCGACATGGGCATTCCTTACCTCTCCTCCGGTGCGTTCTTCCAAGTGAAGCGAAGGCCATCCTGCAAGAAGTTCATGACGGATTCTGCGGAGATCACACTGGGGGGCAAAGCCTGGCCTTGAAGATCCTTCGGCAGGGGTATTACTGGCCGACTCTGTCCAAAGACTCGATCTCATATGTAAAAAAGTGCGACAAGTGTCAGCGGTTCGCTGCGGTTGCACGAGCTCCTCCGACCGAGCTAAAAATGATGTCGTCTCCCTGGCCCTTCGCCATTTGGGGGATAGATCTAATAGGCGCCCTGCCCACCGGAAAGGGCGGGGTCCGTTACGCCGTGGTAGCCATTGACTACTTCACCAAGTGGGCCGAAGCAGAACCGTTGGCGACAATAACATCGAAAAAGGTGCTAGACTTCGTGGTTAAAAGCATCATATGTCGATTTGGCCTACCCAAAAAGATCGTCTCCGACAATGGCACTCAATTTGACAGCGACCTGTTCACCGAATTTTGCGAAAGGCACGGAATTGTGAAAAGCTTCTCGTCCGTGGCCTATCCCCAGGCGAACGGCCAGGTCGAGGCTGCCAATAAAACTCTGAAGGCAAGCCTCAAGAAGAGGCTAGATGAGGCAAAGGGAATCTGGCCAGAACAGCTCCCCCAAGTTCTGTGGGCCTATAGGACCTCACATCGGACTCCCACGGGTCACACTCCTTTCTCCCTAACCTTTGGAAGTGAAGCAGTCCTCCCCGTGGAGGTGAAGGTCCTGTCGCACAGGGTCCGGTCCTACGACCAAGACGGGAACCACGAGCTCCTATGCCACTCCTTAGACTTAGTGGATGAAAGGCGAGAGGATTCACAACTCCAGCTTGCCCATTATCAACAGAAAATCACTCGCTACTTCAACACTAAGGTCAAAAGACGTGCCTTTAGCGTCGGTGATTTGGTCTTGAGGAGAGTTTTCCTGGCCATGAAAGATCCCAAAAATGGGGTTTTGGGACCAAGCTGGGAAGGACCATACCAGGTCATCGAAGTCATCAAAGAGGGAACTTATAAGTTAGCTCGACTTGATGGAGGGGCGGTCCCGCGGACTTGGAATGCTATCCACCTAAAGAAATATTATCAATGAGCCATTTGTAAGGCCTAGAAGGTCACCTTCCATGTATAAATAAAAATCAAATGTTTCTCGTTATTTGCAAGTGTAATTTTAAAGTAACAACGAAAGACCCTTTCCCAGTTACTTGGGGGGCATATGGTACCTGGATATAACCAGGTCTCCTTAACGACTTAGGTGTTAATTTTTATCTACGGATAAGAGTTATCACAAACTAAGTCCTATCCTGGTCTTAACCAGGTCAGAAAACTTAGAAGTTAACTAAAATTTGTTGACCGTGGTTCTTCTTTAAAGAGCCCGGGATACGGATAAAAGTTGACGCGAACTAAGTTTTTCAAAATAAGTTCCTGGTCTTAACCAGGTCAGAAAACTTAGAAGTTAACTAAAATTTGTTGACCGTGGTTCTTCTTTAAAGAGCCCGGGATACGGATAAAAGTTGACGCGAACTAAGTTTTTCAAAATAAGTTCCTGGTCTTAACCAGGTCAGAAAACTTAGAAGTTAACTAAAATTTGTTGACCGTGGTTCTTCTTTAAAGAGCCCGGGATACGGATAAAAGTTGACGCGAACTAAGTTTTTCAAAATAAGTTCCTGGTCTTAACCAGGTCACAAAACTTAGAAGTTAACTAAAATTTGTTGACCGTGGTTCTTCTTTAAAGAGCCCGGGATACGGATAAAAGTTGACGCGAACTAAGTTTTTCAAAATAAGTTCCTGGTCTTAACCAGGTCACAAAACTTAGAAGTTAACTAAAATTTGTTGACCGTGGTTCTTCTTTAAAGAGCCCGGGATACGGATAAAAGTTGACGCGAACTAAGTTTTTCAAAATAAGTTCCTGGTCTTAACCAGGTCAGAAAACTTAGAAGTTAACTAAAATTTGTTGACCGTGGTTCTTCTTTAAAGAGCCCGGGATACGGATAAAAGTTGACGCGAACTAAGTTTTTCAAAATAAGTTCCTGGTCTTAACCAGGTCACAAAACTTAGAAGTTAACTAAAATTTGTTGACCGTGGTTCTTCTTTAAAGAGCCCGGGATACGGATAAAAGTTGACGCGAACTAAGTTTTTCAAAATAAGTTCCTGGTCTTAACCAGGTCACAAAACTTAGAAGTTAACTAAAATTTGTTGACCGTGGTTCTTCTTTAAAGAGCCCGGGATACGGATAAAAGTTGACACGAACTAAGATTTTCAAAATAAGTTCCTGGTCTTAACCAGGTCGCAAAACTTAGAAGTGAACTAAAATTTGTTGAACGCGGATCTTCTTTAAAGAGCCCGGGATACGGATAAAGTTAACTCGAACTAAGTTCATAAAAATAAAGAGATGAATTGTAACCAAATGCATAAAAATATATATGTAAAACTGGCTGAGCAAATTGTCTCGAGGCGGAAACGCCTCACATAAAAAAGAGAATTACAATAGAAAAGAGTTCAAAATACTTAAACGAGAAGTGTCCTAAGCCCCATCAGTTGGCCCTTTGGAGGTCGCGGTCTCATCCTGCTCCGCCGCGGCAGAGGCCTCTCCAGTCTCCGATGGAGGAACCTCCTTATTCAGGCGGGCTTGAAGCTGCGGCAACAAGAATGCCCAGAGGTCCGGCGGCATGAAAGAAAAGTCCGCGTCCGGATTGTGGGACCAGAAGTGATAGAACAGGTCTTGTAATGACTGCTCCGATACGACCCGCTCGTCTTTCAGGGCGGCCTGGGAGGCCTGGGCTTCGGCCTTCGCCGCCTCAAGATCTGTCCGCGATGCGGCCAGGGAGTCTTTAAGCTCTTGGTTCTCGGAGCGGATCTTCTCTAGCTCGGCTTTAGAGGCCGCCAGAGCGTCTCTCGCCTCCTGAGACTCCTGGAGGGCGGTCTGACGATCAGCTTCCAAACCCTCGAGCTGGGCCTTGGTCCTAACAATGCCTCTGTAGGCGGCAGCAATGCCCTGCAAGAAAAGAATGATAAATTAACAAACTGGAAGGAGAAAGGCGGCGTGTGAGTGTTAAAGCCTTAAAAGAAGGGGGCACTTTACCGTTAAGGTCATGTCCATCGCAGACTCTACAACTCGGACCGGGCTCGTTGTTTCGATGGCCCGGAGCTCCTTCTCCCTGATATTGTAGAAATGGTTGACGGCATAGCTAGCCGACTCATACACGGTACCCCGGAATGCTTCGGGCATCTTCTCCAGAGCCTGGGGGTCGACCTAGATACGCACATCCGGGGCTGCCGCGGCCAGATTCCCGACCTCTATTACCCCGTCTTGGGCGGCTAGTGGAGATCGCTGGGGTGGCGGGTGCATGAGCCCTGTCTTGGCAACAGGGAGGTTCGCCCCCGCGACCTGGGATGGCGGGGCTTTCTCCTTCTCCTTAGCCGGGGATTTGGTGGAGGCCCCAGCCGAGCTCTTGGACTCGCGAAGCCTCTTTAACCTCGGCCCTGCTGGGGGATTCCCACCGAACACAACGCCCCGCAGACTATTCCCGGGCTGAGACATCTCTTCTGCTAAGAACAAAAAACATGGTCATTACAAGGTAGCAATCATGCAGAAATAAAGACAAAAGGTTCAAAGGCAATAAGAAAGCAAATACTAAGGGAGCCCTACCCCCCGAGCTGGAAGAGCCTAGGACGATTATCTCGCGAACTGGCGAAGGTTCTAGGTCCGGTTCTGACTCGAGGCTGGACTCTTCTACGTACTGCCTAATCCCCGGAGCATAGATGCCCCTCTAGAGCGCAGGCCACGTGCGTAAGTTGGTCCCGTACTCCTCAAAAATGACCGACCTAAAGGCTAGGGTATTATCTACTACTACGGTACCCTTAGGCCGACTCTCTTGGTTGTCCAGCACGAGCTGGTCAACGCAGTGGAGCAAGAGCGTGTCCAGGTCCGGATTCCTTGAGTGACGATGGACGAGCTGCCTAGGGTTGAACCTAACTAGCCGGGGGTCTGCAGTGGCCCTATCTACGTTCTTAAATAAGTAAGAGTTACCTTGACCGGAAGGACCCGCGGCTGCTCCGGATTGGGCCCTCTCCTCGCTCATCCCCTGGGCGACCTCCAAGGTCCTCTTCCTGTTCATCACCAGAGGAACTTCCTCACCTTCTTCCTCGCCTTCGTCGTCTGCGACCTCCTCCGCGACGATCGGTCTGTTGACCCGAGCTGGGGGAGGCCCCCGGGGCCTTTTCAAATTCAAAGTCTGATTTGGGAAAATCAGCTTGCAGAATACCATCGTCTCGTCCGTCACGAGCACGCGGTAGTCTTTCTCACTGGGGGGCAAGTTCGCCAGTGTATCGTATTGACCCCCGAGGGTCACAGACTTTTCGGTCCTCGCGTAAATGGCTGCAAGGTTGGTTGAAATCAGAAGAGGAATAAGGGAGGAGCTAAAACGAGATAACCTTTAAAAGGCGAACTAAATCAAGGATCACTTACGAGGACGGTTGAAGTAGTGATGGTCGCAATTACGAAACCCAGTTGACATGAAAAACTGGTCTTTGAAGTCGTTTGGATGGCTCGGCAGCTCGATCACTGCTGCTGTGTTGGGGAAGCGGGTTAAGTAATAGAACCCATCGCCTCACCCCCGCTGGTCCGGGCTGGCTTTGAGGCAAAAGAAATATAGAATATCAGCAGAAGTGGGGACCTCCCACTCATGCTTTTGGAACAAATACCTCAATCCCGCCAGCAGACGGTATGAGTTGGGGGGGAGCTGAAATGGGGCCAACCCCACATAGTTCAGAAAATCAGCAAAATACTGATCAAGGGGGAGGAAGGCCCCTGCCTTGAAGTGTTCCCCGCTCCAGGCCGCGAACGACTCGTCGAGCGGCGTGTAGCTCCGCTCCCCATCCGCAGCAGGTCGGGCGATCACGGAGGCCACCCCCAGGGGAATGTTGTGGTTGAGGAAGATTTTGGTGATCTTTGCCTGGTCGGTTATCTTCGAGACGATTCTCTCCGCCTCGAAAAACGCGTCAGGGGCCACCTCGGCTTGCTTCTCCACCGCCGGCCCAAAGTGAGGAATTGGCGAGCTGGTCACCACCGCCTTTCCTTTATCCTGCTGGGAGGACGAACTTCCCACATTCTTCTGTGGCAGATTTCTCTTTGGAGCCATCTGGTCGCCTATCGAACAAAAGAAAACACTTTAGAAAAGGCGACCCAAGCAGGAGAGTGAGGCAAGTATTAAGTACACGAGCTGGGGTAAGCCCAGCCCGTGGAGAGTGGTGCCACGCGTTCCAAGGAACATGCGCCTATGCCCTCAACAGATCCCAGATTACTCGGAATTCGTGTGTTAGAGGACTCAGGGTAAAAAATTGCCTTGGGGGGAAAGTTTCAACAGGCAAGGCGTGGCAAAACCGCTTTTAAGGCGTATTCCCTAAGCTACCCGGTTTTTGCACCCAAAATTCCTAAGGATCCTACCCAGAAATTGTTCCTAAGAAAGAACCATGGAACCCATATTCTAAGGCGATGTCCCATGGCAAGTGTGCCCTAATCCAAGAAGGGCTGTCACCCTCCATATCCGCGCGACCCAGAAAACCTCTGCATGTGGCTACAGTAAAAATCTTTACCTAAGCTACAGTGGCATGCTTTCAAAAATAAACAGGGACAGAAGACTTACAGTATATGGTTAGATGGTGAGCGAGGTTGCTGCGCGGGTAGGAGCTTCGTTGGCACAGTGGTCTCCAAGGCTTTGAAGGAACTCGTACGCTTAATCTTCGTGAACGGAGAAGATGAGAGCAATGGAAATGAGGGTTTTTTTTCTTCGGAAGGTCAAAGAGAAAAGAAGGAAATTTGAGAGGTTTTGAATGGTAAGGTGGCCCGTGCGTGGGATGACCACTCCCTTTTATACAAGGGAAGGATCACGTGTAAAAGGCTCTTGGGAGACCCTCCACTCGAAATGTGAAACGACGGCTGGACAGTAGGCTAGGCCATTTAATGCGGTTCTCGTAGAGTGTACCGTCGCCACCCACGGCGTTCCACGTATGAGACGCCTGCGAAAAGCATGGAATACGAAGGGTTGTGGGGGAAGTCTAAAAGCCCCTACTGTGGTCTCCCATATCTGACGTCATGGACCACGAGCAGGAGCTTGGGGGGCAGATGTACGCCCTGGTTTTCACGTGGGCTGTTTAGCAGGACGGGCCTTGGACTAAACATGATTTAGTCCGAGGCTCCCACAGGCCAGAGGCTCTATTTCCAGGCCGGGCCCTTTCTAGCTCGAGGGGGTCCTGTTTCCAGCTCGCGCTTGTTGCACCAGGAGCTGGGAATAACATCCGGCGACCACGGACGGATAAGCTCGGGTTATGGATTGCTCCGGTAGCGAGCTTCTCAGGAAGCTCTGACCTTATGGGAAGTCAACACGCAAGATAAACGTGCATATTCCTGCCATCACGTGTCCGATATCCCCCTGACTTCTCAGACACGCAGCAGGAACGTGCGTATTCAGACACCCACGGACGAGTTGGGCCGTGCGGCCCATTTTCTCCTTCCATACTGATTAGACCACACTTGTGTGTCAGGTTTAGGAATTAATCATGAATATCACAGACTTGATATGACAAATGGTAAGGTCACGGGATGACCTCCCTACCAACTTCCAGGTGCCTTCTCCTATAAATATGGAGACCCTGGGAGTTGATAGGGGTTGGAAAAATAGTCTTTTAAGAACTATATACTTTGTAAACCAATTACCCAGAGAATATCAATAATATTGACTAGTTGAGTAGAAGGATTTTAACCTTCGAACCACTTAAAAACGTGTCTCAAGTCACCTAGTTCTTGCCCCAAAGATTTCATATCTGTGACGGTTCTACTTTTAGTACTAATTTCTTTCTCTTCTTCTCTTAATTATCTGTTGCCGAAGAACCGCGCCAACATGGCCATTTTGGGCATGTTTTGTGTTGATATCGGTGATCCATGACTCGAGACGATCCTAGAGTGAGCGGGTTAGCGCAAAAGTCAATGCGGGAATCTATACCCGGCTTGGGTTAAGCCTGGGGAGTTTTAATGAGAATTTGGAAATATATTGAGGTTAATCTTGATGATGAGGAATGTATATTTGATGATTAATCAGGTATTGGGTAGCGAGCGGGAATTATTAGGAATACTTGAGGAATTAGTGGGAATTTGGGTAATAGGACTAAAATGCCCCCTTATGGGCATAAAGGTTTAGAATTATTAAGGGAGGGCATTTTGGTCATTAGGCTTGTAAGAGATAAATTAAAGAAGGGCTTTATACTTAGTGGATTTTGTAGAAAAAAAAAAGGGTTATAGGCTGAAAAAGAAAGAAAGAAGAAGAGAAAAGAAAAAGAGAGAAAAGCTTAAGGGGTTTTTGCTCCAAAAGAACGGTTTGTGGCTCTCCCAACCAATTTCCTTCATTTTTCTTGGAGTCAAGCTCAGTGGAGAGACAGGGTAGGCTGAGCATCAAGGATCCTAAGCTAGGCTTGAGGATTGGCAAGGGGTTAGCAAGATCACATCAGAAATTGAGGTAAGTTCTTGGGGATTTTCTGTTTTAGGGCTTGACTGGTTTGGATTGTGTTTTTGAGCTAAATGGATGGGGTTTTTGGGGAAAACAGGTCAAGGTTGTGAAGGTGCAAGCCAAGGAGGTCTAGGGTTCAATTCAAGGTCGAAATTCCACCCACGGTATGATTTCTAAGACCCTATCCTTGTTGTTTGAGTGAATTTTCTGGTTTTTGGGTTCATTGTGTTAGATTTTGAGTTTTGGGTTGCTTGAGCTAGGGATTGAGTTCATGGGATGCTAGGGATGAGTGTGAGGTGTGGTTATGTGTGTTTTTGGGTTTGGAAAAGGTTTGGGCAAGTTCGGAGTTGAAATGGGAGAAGAAAATCACAAGATACGATTTTGGGTTTGGTCTGGCTGCAACTAGCGCTACAGCGCTAGTCAGGGGGCGCTGTAGCACTAGCCCCTGTTCTGGTGGGGTGGTTCTGCTTGTAGCGCTACAGCGCCCTCTTTTGAGCGCTGTAGCGCTGCACTGTTCACAGAGGGGATTTTTGGGCTTTTGTGAAGGGATTTTGACCTAGGGTTCGGGGCTCGATTCCGCCACTTTGTTTTGGGGATCTAGGACTTCCCGGGGGCTCGGGATTAGTCCCGAGGCTAGGTTTGTGACTTGAGGTTGGTGATGACTTTGACTTGTGAATTTTGCTTAGGTAAGCGCTAGGGCTCGGATAGGATCGTGCTCAAGGAGTCAGGTGATCAAGGCTACCGAATCTAAAGGTAAGAAAACCGGAACATCCGAGAATAGGGCATGGGCCCACTGTGTGATTGCAGGGCACGACCCTAGATTGTATTGTGTGCAAAGGTGTAATCTTAGATGAACTATTGTATGTTTGAATGGTTATTTCTGAATGTATTATATGTGTGATTATAATGGAATGAACGGCTAAGGCCGAGAGCGGCATAGGCTGGATACGGCAGTGGGGCCGGAAGTAACGCTCAGCACATGGGATGCTATAGCCAGGGTGGGACCCAAGGGGTACATGAGTTATCCTACGGTGAGGACCGAGACCCCAAGCTTTGGTAAGGCCTCTGGGGCGGCATGGCCGTGCTTGTTTAATCTGATGGTTTTCCCATTTATCTGTGAATTATGCCAGCTATATTATTTGCATATGTTATGTACTATTTGGGTTTTCTTGCTGGGCTTCGGCTCACGGGTGCTCCGTGTGGCAGGTAAAAGCAAGGAGTCAGTCAACCGGCCATGAGTATGGAGAGCGTGGGGGCGGCGCATACATGTTCGGCCTGCCCGACTGCTTTGGTTGGGGGCATTTTGTAAATGGCTGTATTAATCCATTCTTTTGATAGTTAACCTGGTGTAAATCTATTTTTGAGTTGTAAATAATTTGTAAACCTTATTTTGGGATCCCAGATGTTTGATACTTAACATTTTCAATGAAACTAAACATTTTCAAAGAGTACAGCCTTAAATTCTGATTTATTCACACTTTTGGTTTTAGAAACCACTTAAAGTCAGTCAAAAGCACGATTTCTATTTTTAAACTCACTAAGTAACGGCTCTAAGGTAGTAGGGCGTTATAGATCCCCAATTAACTCTGACATACTTAAATAATCGCGAAATAGCTACCCGTTACTCGATAAATTCCGAACACATACTATGTTCCCAAAATACCCCTAGGCTTACCCCGAACCGGTATTCGACCCCGTTGTGACTATTCCGCTACTCCGCTCCTTAGGACCGTCTCGTATCACACATCTTAGTTATATCTACACAATAATGTGGTCTCAATCATAACACATACATAACTTACATTTATGCCCTCAACGGGCCAAAATTACAAATATGCCCTTATTAATGAAAATGGGCCCACATCCATATTTAATTCACCTAACACATGCATTTCTAATCATAATCCACATAATCACATGCTAATACACATATATCACATGTATAACCCATTAATCGATCATATAATCCCAATTAGGCCCTCCAGGCACTGTATCAAGGCACTCAACCTTAATAACAAATTTGGGAAGTTACAACTATACCCTCATTATTAAAATTTCGTCCTCGAAATTTATTCAAACATCTCGGGATACCAATTCTGCAAACCTGACTATGACCCCAGAGTTAGGTCCTTTACCTTGCCACTACTTGCAATACCTTCACAAGAAGGATAGTCTTAATATGTATGACTTTATCTCTTGTATTCAGAGTTCCACTGGTTTTTCATTGCACAATAATTTCCCCTGAAATTCCAGGGCCGCTTCGCTCGATCAGGGGTAGTACTCAACACTTCTTCCCTTAACATTGGCACCAGTAACACCTCATGAGCCTTACCCATGCTAAGGTAAGGCTAAATTGTAGTCCTCTGGCCTAGTCCTTATTAGGATCTTTCAGATCTATCCAAATCTAGGGTCAAAATTCCTTCTTCCTTTCCCAAACTCCTTTACCCTTCTTAGTCCACAATATTCGGAGAAGCACAAAGTCTCCAATCTTGGAACCCTACGTTCCTATACTCAAATTTGCAAACTCTTATATCCTTCAATAAAACAGACACTCTGCCCTAACAATCCTTAATAATTTTATTGGTCCTTTAAACCAATTATGAACTAGGATACTTCCTGTCCCTGGTTTTTTTTTCTCGGAATAAGTATTTCTCGTTCCCTATCTCATAATATCTTACTTAGAGCCACTCTAGCCGTCGACTGACATTCATCTTCGTGACAATCCATTCTAGGGGCTGTATTTACCTGAATGTCCCAAAGCTCATAAATTCGAAGTAAAACACTCAAAGTCTGAGTCATTCCTTCAGGTTATCAGTTGTTTGAAGGTAATCATTAATTCTAAATTCCAATCTTATACTCATCGCCCTTAATGACCTTTTTCCCAAACTGACTATGACCCCAGAGTCAGGTCCTTTACCTTGCCATTACTTGCAATACCTTCACAAGAAGGATAGTCTTAATCTGTATGACTTTATCTCTTGTATTCAGAGTTCCACTAGTTTTTCATTGCACAATAAATTCCCCTGAAATTCCAGGGCCGCTTCGCTCGATCAGGGGTAGTACTCAACACTTCTTCCCTTAACATTGGCACCAGTAACACCTCATGAACCTCTACCCATGCTGGGGTAAGGCTAAACTATAGTCCTCTGGCCTAGTCCTTATTAGGATCTTTCAGATCTATGCAAATCTAGGGTCAAATTTCCTTCTTCCTTTCCCAAACTCCTTTACCCTTCTTAGTCCACAATATTCGAAGAAGCACAAAGGCTCCAATCCTAGAACCCTACATTCCTATACTCAAATTTGCGAACTCTTATATCCTTCAATAAAACAGACACTCTGCCCTAACAATCCTTAATAACTTTATTGGTCCTTTAAACCAATTTTGAACCAGGATACTTCCTGTCCTTGGTTTTTTTTTTCTCGGAATAAGTATTTCTCATTCCCTATCTCATAATATCTTACTCAGAGCCACTCTAGCCATCGACTGACATTCATCATCGTGACAATCCATTCTAGGGACTGTATTTACCTCAATGTCCCAAAACTCATATATTCGAAGTAAAACACTCAAAGTCTGAGGCATTCCTTTAGGTTATTAGTTGTCTGAAGGTAATCATTAATTATAAATTCCAATCTTATACTCATCACCCTCTATGACCCTTTTCCCGAACCTGAGAACCTAAGGGTCTCAATCTAACACTGTCGACTTTGGTGTCTAGTGGGTACATACGGTCTCTTTTCGTACACACTCCCTCTTTTGATATCTCACTCACACCAACCATAGTGTGTTAGCCCTATAGGTGAAGTCACAACTTTTCGCATCCACTCACCTCATCTGCAATCATAGGTGATCCACCTTTAGGGTCCATAATTATATTCCTTCATACTAACTTCAGGATACCCTAGACTCATAATAGCCCTTCTAGCTTCTGATTATCATCTCACACTTACTAAAAGATTAGTTCGTGCGCCTCCCAGTATTCAACTTCCTGGATACAATAATCGTAAAGGGGTAACCTAAGGCTCGTCCCGCATCTTCCCCTCAACGCCAACATCCATCGGATTACTCATCTGATTGACATGTCTTAACCTATATATGCCAAAATAGTAGGATTCTTCACCATTCCTACAAAATATTCTTTCAAGTTTTCACCGTTTATTCATAGAAGTACATCTGCTACTTATCAATCACAGGTTCTGGACCAACCCAGTCATTACTCCACCCTAACAGTGTCTAAGCGACATTACCGTCAACTCGACATCCCATGTAGAAAATCTAGTCCTTATCCCTTCATCCATTGTGGGGTACAACACTGTTATCCAAAAAATAGGTATGGGTGATGTAACGACCCAAAATCGATAATAAGGCTTAAGGGCCTTGATTAGTGTGCCAAGAGGGCATTAATGGAATAATTGTGGTTTAAATGAGTAATTATATGTTTAGTAATGCTTATATGATAATCGATGATATTATGTGGTAATGTGATATGAAATAAATATGTGATATATGTGAGAACCACATTATTATGTGGACAAGTTCGCAGAGCACGACTCGGGACGATTCTAGGGTCAGATAGCGGGGGAAGTCACAACGGGACTTAAGATATGACTTTGGATAAGTCGGGGGTATTTCTTTAGATAGCGGGTAATGATCTGGACTATCGGGTCATGAAAATAAATATATGGAGATATATTTGAGGTTAGGATGTCTAGGCGGGAATATTGGGGGATTTTACCATTTTGGCCTCGGGGACGGTTCCGGCACCCCGAGCCTCGGGATTAACTTAATGTGTGAGATAGACATAAGGAAGCCTTTAGGAAATACAAACCGACTAAACACTTTTATCTCAGCTCTCTCTCTCTCACGCTCAAGGAAAACAAAGGGAAGGGAGGAAACACAGAAAACTAAGGGGAACAAGCTGGAATTTCTGGGATTTGTGGTGAGGATTTGGAGGTTTAGCTCAGGAGTAAATCAAGAACTAAAACAGGGATTAAGGTAAGCATCTAATCTTCTTTTCTGTGGTTGAATTCTGAGTTCTAGCTGGGTTTTGGTCAAGTTTTGAAGTCTTAAGGCAGAATTAAGGAGGAAACTTGGGGACTTAGCTTGGCTTTGGCTTGGTGAAGTGATTCAACAGAAAAGGTAAGTTGCAACTCATGGTTTAGAGGTTTTAAATTGGGTTTGAATGGCTGGTTTGAGTGTTTATAGCTCTTGAGTTTCAGAAATTGAAAAGAGAAGATTAGTGTGTGATGGGTTGAGTTTTCTATGGAATTAAGTTGTTTAAGTCATGTTAAAGGTGTTGGATTTGTTAGGTGTTGAAGTAGGGAGCTTAAGGGTGGTTGTGGCTAAGGTTTTGAGCTTTGAAATGGTGTAAATTCTGGGTTCGAAGGGGAGGGTCGCGTCTCTGTTCTAGAGCGCTGCGGCCCTAGCATGCAGAGGAGCCAAAGAGGCTCAGCCAAAGGCAAGCGCCGCGGCGCGTGTCCTCCTTCAGGGGTGGTGTTGGTTCTGTTTTGGGGAAGGGCCGCGGCTAGGCTTCAGGGGCCGTAGCCCTTGGTTGCACACATGAGTTTTTAAGGGCTTTAGGCATGGGGAAGTGGTCTAGTGTGCTTGGGTCCAGTTTCACCACCGTGCTTGGTGGAATTTGGAATCCCGGGAGTTAGTTTTGTAACTAGAAACCTATATTGGAGTATTAATGGAACCCTATACTATGGTTGTGACTAGGCGATAAAGGCTTAGGCTCGGGAACGGATCGTGCTCGAGAGGCGTTGCTTGTAATTCAATAACCGCACAGACTAAAGGTAAGAAAACTGCACCTGGTTGAATATATGTGACGGGACTAAGGGCTCCCTATTGTAAATGCTTGAAAAGATGGTATTATGCCATGCAAGCTATTTGGTGAACCAACGGCCTAAGGGTGCCAATGGTTTCACTAGCACACAGGGCGCAGCTCGGCCACTGGTAGCCGAGGACAGCTTATTATGCACTGAGCTCGGTTTAAGCGGGCCGGAGTCAGTGGGTTAAACAGAGGGTGCGGCCTAAGTCGTCGACCCTGAATATTATGTGATATGAGCGTAATACGTGATAAATTGTATCTTGAATCTGAATGTATGTGCTGAATATCTGTTGTGAGTTATCTGATGGGAATTACATGCCTAATAAGTTGATTGTCTATTATTATTGTCTGAGTTGTATATAATGTTTTCTTGTTGGGCCTTGGCTCACGGGTGCTACGTGGTGCAGGTAAAGGCAAGGGAAAATTGGACCAGCCTTGACTGGAGAGCTCAGTGAGCGGAATGTACATAGCCAGGTGCTCGGCTGCAACGGTTGAGGTCTAAGCAAGGACGTGAAACCTAAAGACTGTTTGTTTTGCCTTAGTATGGCCAGTGAATACTCATGTACTTTTGGGAGTCTGTAAACTTAATTTAACTTTGTTTTCTTATGGGATCCCATGTTTACTACAATTTAAATATATGAAATGAGTCTTTTGAGACCAAAATCTTTTTAACCCTAGCTTTTACATGTTTAGTGACACGTTGTTAGGTTAATGACTTGATTAGCGGGTCTTGCACCTTTATAAGTACACAGTGTAACGGTCTTGGCTATCCAGGGCGTTGCAGGTGACATGGCAGGCGTTTAGTACACGTGGCTGACACCTGGGGGAAGTCTTGTTCGACCATCGACCAGAAAGATCTCCATGGTGCAACGCTCAAACGTTATGCACGACCAGCTTGGTCGTATACTCACTATATTTGGAGAAAATCTTGTGCAGTTATGATCATATCTGAGATTGTCTCCCATGATTTCCTGAGTATCCGATTATTTAGGAAATAATATCTGTAATAGATTCCTGTAACCCTCCTTGAGCCTATAAATAAGAAAAGGGTAGCTCAAGGGAGGGGACTTTTTTTCTTTTTAATTACTTGAGAGTATAGATTTACAAGAGAATTAGAGCTAATACATTCCAATATATTGTTTATGATTCAGAGGTCGGTGAAACTCATAGAACCCTAGTTCTTTGATCACTCCTTTGAATCCCATATCAATAATAGCTCAAGTGGACGTAGGTTATTACCAGTTTCTGGGGCCGAACCACTATAAATTCTTGTGTGCTTTATTGTTTTTGTCATTACATTCATTCTAACATATCTGTCCACATCAAGCATTTCTGACTCTGTGTCAGTTGACCAAAATCAGGGTCAACATCCTGGTGCTTTCACTGAGAGCTTGATACAATATTGTTGAAACAGTAATGGCGAAAATCGCAAAGAAGACTGGGCAGGCGACTGGCGTTGCACCATCTCAACTGCCTCCTCCTCCAAATGTGACAGAAGATGAGCCACATTTGGAATTCGATGAGGAAGAACTGGATTCCGAGACACTGAGGAATACCCTGGGAGTATTGCAGGATGAACTGGCCAATCTGAGGGCCAGCCAAGAAAGTGCTGCTGAGATTATGGCGCGGCAGCAACAAGAAATTGAGCGACAGCGCCAGGAATTGAGTGAGAGACAGGCAGAGATGGACCGCCGTCAGAGGGAGGCCATGGCAGCCCTAGGAATCAGGCTGCACCTGCCTCACAACCTGATCAACCTACAAATGGGCCTAAAGGGGTCCCAATCCTAGCCCGCCGATCCAGCCCTCGAGCCCCCAGAGGCCCGAGCAACCACCAGTGCCTTAGGACGATGTCCCGCTAAGGGATCCTGAAGCGTAGCCTCCATCATAGGCTGGTCGTGACATTCCCCCACAGCCAAGGCATAATAGGGCCGGGCAGCTGCCTCGCAGTCCTAGACGCCATAGGGGCGAAGAGCCGAACCCACCGAGCAGAGGGCAACGTCCTTTTGGTAACAGAAGGAACTCAGAGATAAGCTCTGCGGTCCGGGCCCCCCCACGGCATGATAATGCATGGGGACCTACCGACCAACACATGCCACCCTCTAACGCTCGGGAAGTTCCAGCTCGAGGAGGTCGGTCAAGGTTCAGAGATGGCCATGGTTATAATGAGGCCGACTTAGGCAGAGGAAATGCCGGTCGGAGAAATGAAGATAGAGGTGGTGGGGGCAGAAGCCCTCCACCTAGAGAAGACCAACCCGAGAGACGTGACGCTGGGGGGCAACCCAGGAAAAATAACGTCTTTAACCGACTCGGAGCTAGCGAGCAGCGGTGAAGAGACGAGGATTTAAGAGACGTACTCAACGATCGCCGGGAATGACACGACAAGTACGTTCCCCCAGCACTAGAGGCCCTGGCGATTCCCGAAGCTGTGAAAGCCCAAATTGATGCCCTTAACCAGGTAGTACAACGCCTGGTCAGGGGAAGGACGTCTCACATCGAGTACGATAGGAGAAGAGGCACTCCTTTCGTTCAAAGGATAGCTATGGCAGAAACTCCTAGCAAGTTTAAGATGCCCACGCTTCCAAACTTTGACGGGTATGGTGACCCGGTATCTCCTGTCAACAAATTTGAGATACAAATGGACATTCAGAAAGTGTCTAAAGACGCTCAGTGCAGGATCTTTCCTGCAACACTTTCTGATGCTGCACACGAGTGGTTTTTCAAATTCCCTCCTGCAAGTATTGTTTCTTGGGAGATGTTCGTAAAGGAGTTTTACGGACAATTCTATGTGGGTCGTGTGCACCCAACTGAGCCAAATCAGCTGGTCGAGATACGCCAGCAAGAAGGAGAGCCACTGAAGGATTACGTCCAGCGCTTCATGCGAGCAACGGTTGGAGCCAAAACAGTGGGTGACGAGGGAAAGATGATGGCCCTAACTGCAGGAGTTAGGCGCCGTATACCTTTGTGGAGTAGCCTCAGAAAGCATGGAGTTAAGACAACTCAAGAGTTTTTGGATCGATCTGATCGCTACATCAAGCTCAAAGATGCCATCGCCAGTGAAGGAAAACCCCCAGGCAAGGATAAGGGGACTGCCGAGCCCGCCAAAGCCACCAATGGGTCAAACCCCAACGGCAACGACAAATACAATGGGAACGACAATGGAAATTCCAAGAATGGGGGGAAACGGCCGCATAATGAGCCTTCCACCTCTGATAATAAACGAGCCAAGGGCAATCGTTATGAACCATAGTTCACTAACTACACTGCCCTTGTCGAGTCTCAGGGAGAGGTGTATCAGGCCACGAGTTCCAGTGTGCCTTACAAAAAACCTGCTCCCATTCGAAAAGATATTTCGAAGAGAGACACTACCAAGTTCTGTCACTATCATAACGACTACGGACATGATACAAATGAATGCAACCAGCTGAAGGATGAAATCGAGTTCCTTATTAGACAAGGACACTTGAGAAGATATGTACGGGCCTCGGGAAATTCCCAACGAGAGGCTCCAGGTGGCAACGAGCATGCGCCCGCACGCCAACGCTCGCCACCTTTGCAGCCTGACCCCGTAGCTGGCACTTTACTCACCATCTGCGGAGGCCCGCACCTCGCGGGAAGTAGTGGAGAGGTGAGGGAATGATATGCTCGGACCCTACGTCACGACCAGGACATCGAGATGATGACTGTGGAGGACAGGGCATCGAAGAAGGCTCGGTCAGAGGATGGTGAGATAACCTTCTCTGATAGCGACGCCCAGCATGTCCGGTTCCCACATTCCGATCCGCTGGTCGTGGACGTTCAAATCACCAACATGATGGTGAAAAGAGTACTAGTTGATACAGGAAGTTCAGCGAACATCCTGTACAAATCTTCGCTGGAATGCATGAAGTTGTCCGTTAAGGACTTGGAGCCCTGCAACCAAACAATTTACAGCTTCTCCGATGAAGGACTCGCTCCAACAGGGTCAATCAGACTTCCAGTGACTGCAGGTACAGCGCCTGCTACCAGGACATTACTCGCTACTCTTATAGTAGTCGATTGTCCTTCGGCGTACAATGCTGTCATTGGAAGGCCCATACTGGTCGATCTTCAGGCCGTCACCTTAGTATGGCACTTGGCCCTGAAATTCCCGACAGACGCAGGGGTAGGATGCGTGTTGGGTAATCAGAGGGAAGTAAGGGAGTGCTACAATGCCTCAGTCATAAAGGCGAAGAGAGGAACGTCGAAGAGCACTCCCCTAGATAGGTTGCAGATGGCTATTGATACACAAGCCCAATCCAGTGATGGAGTCACCAAATAGGGTGTTGCCCAAAGTGAGGATAGGGATTTAGATCCTCGCTTTAGGTATTTTGAGGAAGATGTTGGACCCGTCGAGGACCTGGAAGAGGTCCAACTTGACGAAAAAGACCCGACCAAAGTTGTAAAGGTCGGGAAAAATTTAGAAGCAACAATGAAGCATGCACTGGTGGAATTTTTGCGAAAGAACCAGGAAGTTTTTGCCTGGTCACACAAAGACATGGCTGGGATAGATCCTGCAGTTATTAGCCATGTCTTGAATGTTGACAAGAGTTTTCCACCTGTGCAACAGAAAAGAAGGCTGCTCGATAAGGATAGATCGAAAGCCTTAAAAGAGGAAGTCGAAAGACTAAAGGAGAATGGGTTTATCAGAGTGGCGTTTTCTCCTTCGTGGGTCTCTAATCCAGTACTGGTTCCTAAGCCTAGCGGCAAATGGCGAACCTATGTGGATTTCACAGACCTCAATAAAGCTTGCCCAAAAGAATGCTCCCCCCTTAATAAATCCAAAAGTTTGTGAGGATTTCACAGACCTTAGTTCGATATCACATATTCACCGCGAGCAGCAGTAAAAGGACAAGTCTTGGCTGACCTTATCGCTGAGTTCCTTGAGCTCCCAGACGACGAGTAGTGCGAATGACCTAGTATGCCTGAGCCCCAGGTCGAAGCTCCTTATTGGAAGTTATTCACGGACGGATCGTCCAACAAATCTCACGTAGGAGCAGGAGTGATATTGATAACGCCAGAAGGGCATCGATTTCACTGCGCTATTAGGTTCGATTTCACCGCATCAAACAATGAGGCTGAATATGAAGCACTCCTCGCAGGACTAAGGTTAGCCAAAGATATGAGTATAAAAGTGCTTGATATCTACAGTGATTCACAGCTGGTAGTGAATCAGGTCTTAGGGGAATATCAAGCATGGGGCCTCAAAATGGTGGCCTACTTAAACAAAACTAGAGATTTGTTGGCGCAATTCGAGAAGTATACCCTCCAGCAAATCCCCCGAGATCATAATTCAAATGCAGATGCTTTAGCCAAACTCGCAAGACGCTGACACTTTAAATATAGTGCCAATAGAGAGATTATGTGAGCCGAGCATACGAGCAGAGGAAACCAATATGGAAATCCGGATGGGGGATACATGGATGGCACCATACTTGGAGTATCTCACGAATGGTGTATTACCGGCAGATAGGAACAAAGCCAGAACTCTTTAGAGACAGGCTGCTAGGTATATACTGGTCGATGGTGTTCTGTATCGAAGGGGATATTCCATGCCACGACTCAGATGTATTACACCAGAAAAGGCTAAAGAGCTAATGAGAGAAGTACATGAAGGCTTCTATGGGGACCACGCTGGGGGGTAGAGCTTGTCGAAAAAGATTCTGAGGTAGGGTTATTTCTGGCCGACTATGAACGAAGACTCAATGGAGTTTGTGCAAAAATGCGACAAGTGTCAAAGATTTTCCAAGATCCCACGTGCAGCTCCCAACGAGTTAAAGCAGATGCAGAGTCCTTGGCCTTTCACGGTATGGGGTATATATTTGATTGGATCCTTGCCAACGAGAAAGGGTGGAGTAAAATACGCAGTTGTAGCAATCGACTACTTCACCAAATGGGTCATAGCTGAGCCGCTCGCTACCATAACGACCAAGAAAGTTCTTGACTTTGTCATCAAGAACATCGTTTGTCGATATGGTTTGCCTCGAAAAATTGTCTCAGACAACGAAACCCAGTTCGACAGTGACTTATTCACAGACTTCTGCGAAAGGCATGGAATCGTCAAAAGCTTTTCTTCAGTCGCACATCCACAAGCAAATGGGCAAGTCGAAGTAGTGAATAAAACACTTAAAGATACCCTGAATAAAAGGCTCGAAGACACTAAAGGAGCATGGCCAGAATAGCTGCCTGAAGTACTGTGGTCGTATAGAACTTCTCATCGAACAACAACAGGTCATACTCCATTTTCCTTAGCATACGGGTATGAAGCTATGTTGCCCGTTGAGTTAGATCCGCCCTCACATCGACGAATCAAATACGACCAAGACCAGAATAGCCAACTGATGATGGAGTCCCTAGACTCACTTGAAGAGAAACGGGAAAGAGCCCAACTTCGAGTAGCTGTGTACCAGCAAAAAGTCGCCCGGTATTTTAACTCAAAGGTGAAAGAAAGAAAGTTCAACATCGGAGACCTAGTTCTTCGATGAGTATTCTTAAACACCCGCGACCCAACTGCTGGAGTACTCGGACCAAACTGGGAAGGACCTTACCAGATTGAAGAAGTCCTTCATCCAGGCACCTACAAGCTTGCATGCTTAAATGGAGATCTCGTTCCACGCTATTGGAACGGAGAACACCTGCGCAAGTATTATCAATAAAGGACTGGCTTGTATTAATTTTTACTTTTTACAAGTTTTGAAAAAGGGTTTGCCATGTTATATGGCTAATCGCTTATAAGTGTAAGATCTTTTTAAGATCACTCGTAAAGACATGTTTAGTCCATTTTTAATATGAGAATTATAAGGGACTGTGCGCAGCCAGTCATTCTTGCCAACCCTTGTAAATTTTTTTTACAAGTATTTGTTCATTACGTGTGTTGTTTTGCTGTATTATAAGTGTTGCATTTCCTACCGAGCAGTAATGTTCGTACAGGTCATGGTCAAGGCAAGTGACCAAGGACCTAAAGCTCCTCAGTCACTTGGGGGGCATATAAGGTACATCGATAGTAAAGCATACCAAGAGGTATGTAAACACATGAACAAAATAAGTGAAAGCATGCTACAGAACTTAGAGTATTTTTCAAAATTCATATTTTGTCAAATCAAGCCAAAGTACTATGCTAGGTTCGGTCATGCGAACATATATTATAGTAAAAATAAAATATTATAATATCAAAAGGATTTCTTTTACACCACGAGCAGAACTGCTCGGATGTAACTGTTCAAATAAAAGAAAAAGTAACTGCCCTTGCAGCAACAAAAACAAATTGTCTTTACAGCACGGCCCGTGGGCCGTGTAAATGAAATAAAAAAGAAATTTTTTTTAAGGAGCTAGAGGGTTGTGAGGAGTGCCTTGGTCAGCCGAAGGACCAGCTTCAGCATCCGCACCATCAATCCCCCCTGCTAGGGAGATCTCTGGAGAGGCAGGCACTTTGGCCTTTTCTTCTTCTTCCAGCCGGATGGCGCACTGCGCCATCAGAGTCCTCTTCAAACGTTCAGACAGGTAGTCGAAGTTAGCCTCCCGGTTATGCTTCCAGAATTCATAGAAGCAGAGGTGAGTGGCTTCCTTGTACTTCTTCAAATCCCTGGCCCCGGCCTCCTCGAGCTCCCGCACTCGTTTTCCAAGCTCCTCCGCCTCCTGCCTGCTGGCGATCAGATCAAGCTCAAGCTGAACACATTCTTGATGGTTGAGCTTGGCGCTTTTGTAACGCCCTGGATAACCAAGACCGTTACACTGTGTGTTTTAAATAGTGCAAGACTTGCTAGTCAAGTCATTTAAACAAAGTGTGAATTCAATGTCATCAACAGGTTAGGAATAAAAGATTTTGGTCACAAACAGGCTATTTTCATTAAAAATGACAGTTTGATACATGGAAACTTGAAACAGGATTTAGACGTCTTAGTTATAACAAATTCCAAGAGCTACAAATAATTCAAGCCACTCTAATGGCAAAATATACATTTTAGGTTTCCGTCCCTGTACAATTCCTCGACCGTGGCGGCCGAGCAGCTGACAATGTACACCTCGCCCCCAGAGCTCTCCAACTCATGGTTGATTCAGCCTACCCTTGCCTTTACCTGCACCACGTAGCACCCGTGAGCCAAGGCCCAGCAAGAAAGCATGATAACATAGCAAGATCAACATCATTTATCAAATATTTCACAATGCACAACCAGGAATTTAACATTTCATAACATTTACCCAATTAGTGATATCACACGACAGATTAACAGTTTGTTATCCAAACAGCCAACAAGTCACGTTCATAACACAATATTCACAATCATAATCAGCAGTTCATCACATCATCAAATAATATTCAGGGTCAGCGCCCTTAGTCGCACCCTCTATTTAACACACTGTCTTCGGCTCTCTTGGGCCGCCCCCAGTGTAATACTCACTGACTCCGGCCAGCTTAACCGAGCTCAGTGATAGATAAGCTGCCTCAGCTACCAGTAGCCGAGCCGCGCCCTGTGCGCAAATATTGATTCCGACACTCTTAGGCCGGTTATCGCATGTCCCATGGCATAATAATACCATCTCATGACATGATATACAAATGTAGGGAGCTCTTAGTCCCATCGTGTCCACATGGTTAAACACATTCATATAACAATGCATACAAACATAGGGAACACTTAGTCCCAACCTAGCCACATAATCAGGTGCAGCTTTCTTACCTTTGGCTTTCAAACGAGCTAGATATAAGCGATGTTCCTTGAGCGCGATCCGATCCCCGAGCCCTAGCTTAGCACCCAGTCACAACCAAGATAAAGGTTACCATTAACAATCTTAAATGAGCTTCTAAACCAAGTTCTAGTCCATGGAGACAGTTTTGGTAATGGCTGTCTGGTTGCGCTTGTGCTTGGAGAGCTTGTATATCCTCTCCCTGGCTGAGCCGACCACGAGGCTGGGCAGGGAGCCTTCGGGTGGGGTGTTCAATGCCTCCCTGTTAGGAGCCTTAGAAGAAGACTGGGGATCGACAGGAGTGGGAGTCGGCTGCTCGGGGGAGGGCGGAGGTGGCGAGTTCTCCTTCGAGGGGGCAGTAGTTGGAGCATTGTCTGTTCGAGCCTTCTTCGAGGGGTTCTTGTTGCTTTCCCCTCAAGCCCTCTTGCTATCCTTCTTCGGGACAGAAGAGGCAGTGGCAGCCTGGTAGTGCTCAAAAACGTCTTCAGAGTCCATATCTGCACAAAAGGAAGCAACGCGAGTGGTGAGACTAAATGGTCACACATAGTAAAAGAATGAAAGTAAAAGGATTACAAGGAGAGTACCCGTGCTACAACTACTGGTCGTTACATTATTTACTGAACTACCTACTGCCTGGAAGAAATATGAATTTAAGGGGGGAGCATTCTTAAAGTTGCCATCCCCATCAAATAGATGAGAGGGAGTTGGAAAATGGTTTAAAAGCGAGATTTGTATACCATTTTCACCCAACGAGTCGTCAGAAAGTTCGGTAGGCTCAGCAGCCTTTTTTTTTTCCTTTGCCCACAGGAGCCAAGGGTCTCTCTGTTCGGTGAGGGACGGCGGGTTCGCTGATCGTAACCCTAGTTGTTCTCCTCCGCGGAGGAGACGCTTGGGGCTGCTGCTAGGGTTCCACTTCGGCATGAGCATCTTCCACCGAAGGTTCACTCGTCGCTTGTTGGAGATTCCAGAGGCCGGCCAACCTAAGGTTGGCCTCTGTAACTAAATTTTTGACACTCTTTTCAGCATTCGACATACTGGTTAAGAGTGCCGCCCTTGACTCCATCCCTGGAGTTGGGATTGGACGCAACCATGGGCCTGAAACACATTGAAAATTCAGGACATTGTGGAAGAAAAACACCAAGTGAAGAAGTTGGCGACGTGAGAATTTTTACCTCCTTGGGTGAAGGCCAGGTTGTTCGCAACCAAGTCGTGTGTAAGGAAGTATTCCTGGTGATACCTCCCCACATTGGAGATGTGGGTGGTGTCAGTCAGGAAGGTGCGCCCGGTTTCTTGGTGGCAAAGATGGAAAAACCCCGTGCCTTCTTGGTTAGGGTTGGACTTAAGGTCAAAGAGGAAGTTGACCTCGTGGGGGGTGGGCTCTGGCCATTTTTTAAATTTGTAAAGGATATAGAGTGCGACAAGCATTCTATATCCATTTGGGATAATTTGAAAGGGGGCAACTCCAAAATAATTTGCTACCCCCTGAAAGAATGAGTGAAGAGGCAATGTGGCACCTGCCTCAATCTGAAACCGTGACCAGGCGCTGTAGGCCCTTTGGTCGACGGAAGGTTTGACCAGGGTCACCCCTGTCAGTTTATATTTATTTAAGTAGTTGGCGATCATCCTGATCGTCACTCTACTCTCAGGAACAACATGCCACTCGACATCCGGCTGGGCAGCATGTCGAGGACAGGCATGCCTTTGCACATTGGCGTCATGAGTATTTTCGCTTCGACCACTGGTCGATGGGGCATCAGCAGTAGGCTGGCGGGGGGGTGTTAGGGATTTTTCTTTTCCGATCTTTGGTTTTAGTACAAGCCATCCTTTGGGTTGGAATTGGAAAGGTATTTGGGCTACGGTGAGAGAAAGGAATGTCTGGTATCAAAGTAGAAGGGTGTTCTTCACCTTCAAGCAGCTGAGCTAGGAGGTCGTCTTCAATGGGTCTTTCTCCATCCCAAGGGTCTTGCATATGAATTGCAAACAGACAAAGGAGGAGATAAGACACGTAGCCTGGAGATTTATGTGGGAGATTGGGATAACATTGCTCGCGTCTATTGACCAGCAGCATCCTATCCATACACTAAATTTGGTGCTAGCAATTTGAAAAACAGATCAAAAAGGAAATAAAACATTTTCTGAAAAGAAACTTTTTCAACTCCCAAAGGACGGGAAAAACCCAGTTTTTCGACTAGCTTAAAGATCAAATTTTTACGTCGATTTTACGCCCTAAATCTATGATCCTTACTATCAAACTAACTCCTAACTTATATAAAGCAGAAATACACTCTCTTTTCAAGCATCATATGGTCTATACAAGATCCTCACAAATTTCTGCTCAAGAACGCCAGAAATCACAGAACACAGTAACAACATGCTTGGCATCATAAAGAGTTTAAAAGACCAAGAGATTACCTGGGTAAAGGTTGGAGGTTCAGAGAAAATAAAAGCTTTGAGTCGGAGAGGTCTTCAGTAGGACGTCTGGATCTTTCAAAATTCTAGGCCCCGGAGCAAAGCTCTTGAAAAAGTTCTTGGCCGAAAATAGTGAGTAAAGGATTATAAGAGAGAAGAGGAGGTTACTTGTAAAGGTTGAAGTATAGCAAAAAGTGGTAATCATGACTTTCCCTTTTTCGAAGCGTGGAGGAGTGTATAAGCCGTCAAATTGGTTTCTTGAAAACCGAAAGGCTTGATTAGACATAATTAAGTCATGGTTTTCAAAAACGCATGAAGACTCTGACAGATTTCGTGGGGCACATGAACGGCTGTTTCCCTAAAGTTTCTTTATTGCTGATCGCACTAAACAAACTTAGGGGGCAAATGTTATCCAAAAAACATGTATGGGTGACATGGTAGGCATTTAGTACACGTGGCTGACACCTGGCGGAAGTCTTGTTCGACCATCGACCAGAAAGATCTCCATGGTGCAACGCTCAAACGTTATGCACGACCAGCTTGGTCGTCTACTCACTATATTTGGAGAAAATCTTGTGCAGTGATCATATCCGAGATTGTCTCCCATGATTTCCTGAGTATCCGATTATTTAGGAAATAATATCTGTAACAGATTCTTGTAACCCTCCTTGAGCCTATAAATAAGAAAAGGGTAGCTCAAGGGAGGGGACTTTTTTGCTTTTTAATTACTTGAGAGTATAGATTTATGAGAGAATTAGCGCGAATACATTATGATATATTGTTTATGATTCAGAGGTCGGTGAAACTCATAGAACCCTAGTTCTTTGATCACTCCTTTGAATCCCATATCAATAATAGCTCAAGTGGACGTAGGTTATTACCAATTTCTGGGGCCGAACCACTATAAATTCTTGTGTGCTTTATTGTTTTTGTCATTACATTCATTCTAACATATCTGTCCACATCAAGCATTTCTGACTCCTTGTCAGTTGACCAAAATCAAGGTCAACAAACAAAATCACTCTTTCAGTGTATATACAGGCACACCCTAATCCTTGATGCACCACACTATTATTCCATGTTCTAAGCAAGGACAGTGTCCACTGCACCGTCCTCCTGTACTAGCATATCCAGTGCATATCCTAATACCATGGCATGCGAATCAACCCTTATTTCAATCTCTTAGAATCCGGCACACAACTATCCATTCAAACAAACTTTATGTCTCTATGTTACTTTAATCAAGGGTATAACAATCCCCGAAGGTGCTTCGGGTAAAATTTGAGGTGTCTCACCAGTCTCACCGTGTTTCTAACCCCCCAAGGCATTCCTTTAACAATTTCCTTGCGGCTTTTATCTTAACTGAATCATATGCAATCCCATCACTTCCTATAATGTGACCTTGAATATCATCAAGAGAAAGCATAACTTATCCCTTCTGGAGCCTTACCTTTAATCCCTGCTTCCTCAATCTCAGTAGTATCAATAAAGGTATTACTCATATTCTGTTCTTAACCGGAAGTGGTCCAAAACATTCTTGATTGAGCTAGTTATGACTTGTCTGGATAAATCCTTCATCCTTGGTGATGGGTATCTATTCTTAACAAATACCTTATTTGGCTTTCCACATACAGTACGTACTCTTGCAGATTTGGCCTTCTCCTTAACCCATGGCGTGACATGTCCCATGGTAAGATGCTCCGTCTAATTACCTTTAAGTCAAGTAACTCCTTTGACTTAACCTTTTATTCTAGCTGCTCAACTAGCGTCATTCTTCATGATGTCTCTGGTACAGGTTCTATTTTTGCCTTATTACCATAGCACACTAAATTTCCTAGTTGCGACTGCAATCCTGAAAAATCCTTGTCAACCCATCTGAAATCCCATTGACCGATCCAGTTTCCCTTTGGTCTAGCTAACATAACCATAGTGGTACCTACCACAATGGCTAGGCGTCCTGTAATCGCAGCCGAGTCCTCTCCTTTTAAACCTGGAAGTCACCATTCTCTCTTACAGTCCATGGTTGTCCCTTATTGGCAAATTAATCCATACATAGGATCATACCGAGATAATCATATAACAATCCCAACCAATTCTTACTGCAAATTTTCTACCTGTAATACTCTGTCCCATTCCCTTGAAATTACCAATTTTCCTAGCAAACGTAAAATCTCAAGCCCCATAGCGTAATATTTATACGGTAGGTATCAAATGTATATATCTCTACTAAGAGGTACGTAACACAAAACTCAGTCAGTACAATATAAAGGAACGAGAACTACAACGCCAACCTGCCATTTTCGAGGGACCAGCTTTGGGCTCTAGCTTCCTCCAGGCAGACTCTCGAGTTGAGGTCAAGCTATCTGTACTCCTTGATTCTTTTATCTTCGATTTTGGGCAATGCTTCTTGATGTGCCCAACTATTCCACATAGAAAACATTCATGTGAATGTGGTAATTTTTCCCTTGTGAAGTCCCTTCAAGAGAGCCTCTAAATTACAAAGGATGTTAAAGACCATGAAACACATGCTGACAGAACGGTGCTTTGAGGCATGCCCACATAGGTGCCGCCAAGGAATCATGGACCTCGCGCTGAGCATGCATGGCTCCCCAACCAATGGCCTCGCCAGGTGAGGCGTGACGTACATATGCGCGTAAGTGTGGAGGCGTGCACAACGACCTCACATAGAAAGGCTTGTCACGCATGTGTTCCTAGATGCTAAGACGCGCGTAAGTCTTTCCCGTGATGTCACCATGGAGGAGTTTTGAAACGCGCACACCATTTTCTAAGGGCCTCGCTAAGCGAGACCGGATGCATAAGGCACCCCCTCATAGGTGCTGCCAGTGTAGCTTAGCGTGAAAGAAGGCCTCGATGCATCTCCAGGCGCCTAGGGTCACCCGCGTGACTTTTTGTGAAGAAGGGCCTCGCATAGCGAGGCCCGATACCTTCGAGCGCCTTAGGGCGCGACCCACGCATGGAGATGAGCTAACACCCGCGTGACTCGGTGGGCGGGAGGGCCTCGCATAGCGACGCCCGATACCTTCCAGCGCCTTAGGGTGCAACCCGCGCATGGAGATGAGCTAATGCCTGCGTGACTCGGTGTGCAGGAGGGCCTTGCATAACGAGGCTCGATACCTTCAAGCGCCATAGGGCGCAACCTGCGCATGGAGATGAGAAAACGCCCGCGTGACTTGGTGTGTAGGAGGGCCTCACTCTTTGAGCGCCTTAGGGTGCGACCCGCACATGGAGATGAGCTAACACCCGCGTGACTTAATGTGAAGGGGGGCCTTGCATTGCGAGGCCTGACACCTTCGAGCGCCTTGGGGTGCGACCCGCACATTGCCCAATGTTCTTGGATGCCGAAACACCAAGTTTTCGATCCATATTTCATTGACGAGTTTCTGCCGTCAACAATTTGGCGCCGTCTGTGGGAAGGACAAGCATCAAGACAACGTTCTTTCATCACTTCCAACAAGGAAAAATGCCAAGGCATTCAAAATGCTTGCGGCAACTACAAGATGTTCAGGTAGATCGGAGAACAACTGAGGGCCTCCAGGAAAGATCCTCCTCCGCCTAAGCTTGGAGATATGCCAGAGGAATGTCCTCCCCCAAGGGAGGAGAAGGAAGCATCATCCCTGGCTGTCCGGCCCGACGGACGTCATCCAGAGCCACCAGCGCACCCACATCCTCGGCCCTCGGTGGCACCACGCTCTGGCGAGCGAGACCCGGGTCCCTCGACGCGTAGGCCAGGCAAGAATCCCCAAGTACACTTTGTGAGTTCCAGTTCAAGGACTCACTTCTATGAGGACAAGATTTGCGAGTTACACAAAAAGAACCGAAGGCTGGAAACCATGTTAGAGAACATGCAGGAGGTTTTAAATGACCTTCTGCAAGGAAAGTTGAGCATACCCCTTACAAAGCATAAATAGAAAGAGCGAGAAAGAGGGGAAACCAATGTCCCCGTGGATGATGGGAGAACCTGAATTTCCACCAGCAACACTCCCCAGACAAAGTACCATGAGGGACCTAGGCCGGCGAAATACCCCCAGGAGCAAAGGCAGAGGGACAACGATGGTCGTAAGAACGAAGCCGAAGTCACCTCTAAGGAGGCCCTGCCTGACCTAAGAGAAAAACTCAATGGGAGGAGGTCAGAAGTAAGGACGACACCTCCTATGGCCCCTCCGAAGGTCAGAGAGAAGAGAAAGGTCAATCTTACCGAGTTGAGGGACTCCTTGTCGCACATGTGTGCCTAGATGCTGAGACGCACGCAAGTCTCTCCCGCGATGTCACCATGGAGGAGTTTTGAGATGCGTGCACCATTTGATAAGGGCCTCGCTAAGTGAGACCAAATGCATAAGGAACCCCCTCATAGGTGCTGCAAATGTAGCTCGGCGTGAAATAAGGCCTCGATGCATCTTTAGGCGCCTAGGGTCGCCCGCGTGACTTGGTGTGAAGAAGGACCTCTCATAGCGAGGCCCGATACCTTCGAGCGCCTTAGGGCACGACCAGCGCATGGAGATGAGCTAACTCCCACGTGACTCAGTGTGCAGGAGGGCCTCGCGATACCATCGAGAGCCTTAGGATGCGACCCGCACATGAAGATGAGCTAACGTCCGCGTGACTCGGTGTGCAGGAGGGCCATGCATAGTGAGGCCTAATACCTTTGAGCGCCTTAGGGCATGACCTGCGCATGGAGATAAGCTAACGCCCGCGTGACTCGGTGTGTAGGAGGGCCTCACTCTTCGAGCGCCTTAGGGCGCGACTTGCGCATGGAGAAGAGCTAATGCCCGCGTGACTTGGTGTGAAGGGGGGCCTCGCAACACCTTTGAGCGACTTGGGGTGTGACTTGCACATGGCACGATGTTCTTGGATGTCGAAATGCCAAGTTTTCTAGAAGTGTTGAGAACCCAAGATGTCGAGAAGAGCTGGGTTCGCGAGGCGCCATGTCTCGCCTTTATGCGCCTGCGTGAGAGCAACACTAGGAAAGACCAAGCAATCATTCCATGTCAAACTAGAATGGATAAAGACAACTGAGTATGTCATTCATGACATACTACAAGCTATCATACACATGAAGATATAAGGAGGTTTAAGGGGAATTAATGCCTTGGAAATGATAGGAGGACCATCAGGTACAAGGCACATGTACGAGTATGGGGTATACGACAATAAAGGAGTCAAATGCGTGATTCTGAAATCTGTATCCGAAAAGTAGTGGTGATACGAATTAGTATGGGAAGTGTTAGCATGTTCTGTACATCCCTGACCATGTGCTAGAGTCGACACCATGACTCTCTGCATCACTATGCCCTGCACCACTACCCTGACAATGTACCTATGTACGATCTTGTCCCCTGGGACTACCTTGTATCAAGGGCCATTAGAGCTCATCTATAAATAGGGTTCGACCCCTCAAACTAAGGGGTTGGAAAATTCTTGTAATATCATATTATTCTAAGAGCAATATACGAGTTTTTCTTCTACGGTTCACTTGCAATTTCTTTCAAATTTCTATAAGTTCCTCTGCGTTCAGAAGACATTGATTAAGTCTTTGAGTTTTCCATCCATATTTTGTTGACGAGTTTCTGCCGTCAACAATGCCTTTGCTCGACATTTTCCCAGATGGCGTCTCCTTGACTTGACGCACACTAGATAACTTCTCCAGACCTCATTATCGTTGTGGCAGCTACTCTGAATACTATGACCCCTCCTGTTAGGACCAAAAGTAGTAGCACTATCAGGGGTCTTTCTCTTCTGGTTGCTAGGGCCTCCGCCCTTACCTGGTCCCAAAAACAGGGGTAAAATTACCTGAGCTTCCTGCGCCACGACACTCTCGCTCCATATCTCACCTCTACATCTTCCATAGCAAGGGCCCTCCCTACCGCCTAAGCGTAGGTAGAAATCTTATGCACTGGAGCGACCCTAACTCTCTAAGCTACCTCAAGGTTCAGTTCTTGAATGAATCATTCTTTCTGGGCCACATCTATTGGTACCAAACCAAAAGCGAATTTGGCCAATCTATCAAATTCACATACTTTGTCAATGTCTTACTATCTTGAGCCAAATTCATAAACTCATTGGTCTTCGCGATTCAAACAGCGTCACAATATTACCTTTTGTTGAAAAATTGCATGAATTCCTCCCAACCCATCATGACAACATTCCGGGTCTGGGATATGACCTCCCACCACGTTCGGGCTCCTTCCGCAGCATGTACGTGGCACAAGCCACTTTATCATTGCCTTCCGCTCCTATATAGTCAAGGATGGTCCAAACCATGTCCATCCACTGTTCATCTCTGAACGGATCTAAGCCCCCTTTGAAAATTGGAGGATGATGCCTCTGGAATCTTTCATACAATAGTTCCCATCTGTTTCCACCCTCAGGCTGAACCAAAAATGATTCCATTGTTGTCGAAACATATGGAGCGACATTCCCTGATGGAACCCGTTGTCACAACCATCTAATCTCTTCCTCTTGATTTTGCAGTCTAGTCTGCATGTCAGCAAACATCTGCTGCCAATCATAGGGGGCAGATGGAGGATTCTGGCCCCGACTACTATTCACAACCCCAGCATTTGTTGGGATTTTATGCCCTAATTAAATTCCAATTTCTTTGTAATCTCATTTTATTATCAAAATCAATTTTTGACTTGGTTAATCACTTTGCTCACATGTTTTATTTTCATAAAATTTTATTAAATCTCTAGCATATAGCTAATCATATTTATAGTGACATAATCACAGTGGAATATAAATATGATTATATGTTCAAAATAAGTTAGTCCTAAGATTAGTCAGTGCACATGATTTACACTGACTTGTCAATCTATGTATGATCTACTTACAGATTGTAGTGTTATGTTCTTTCCAGAACATTAGCAAAGTAGATAAGATTAGATTTATTTGTTACATCGGACTGGATCGATATTGACAGTAGATAGGATAAGTAAACATACTGTGATCATCTATTCTATTCATATCATATAGTTGACCATAGGTCAATTCAATCTCAATTCTGAGTGGTTAGTATTCTAACTCATTGTACTATTTGAGTTCTTTGACTTGCTCGTTACCAGCTTATCCTACGGACTAGCCCATACTTACATCTTGGAAACTCAGCAGTATAATTTAGTGGGAGTGTTAATCATAGATATGAACATCTATAGCTTCTGATGAAGAAGTGAAATGATGGTTTCCTTTTAGTTTGGTTCAACGTGCTAAATGATAGAGATCTCATTTTAGCAATTAATATTAGTTTACTGAAATATCATTTACAAGGAACTAAGTGTTTTAAAGATAAAATACAATGAGGGGTAAAACAATATTTTAGTCCCACCTCATTATAGACCATCTATAGAGGATTGAGTGAAAATTATGGTTGTAACAATAAATAATTAATAACGTATCTATATTGCTTATAAAACGTCCTATGAATTCAAGAGTGCAATTCTGAGTTTTTAGTGGAGTCACGAGGAATTAATAAGTTAGTCAATTTATTTGTTAAATTTATGATAATTTATTGGAGCTTGATTTCATAGGCCCATGGTCCCCACTGTACCTTGGATAAATCATCTAGATAGTCTCAATTAGTTGATTTAATTATCAATTAGAATTATCAAAGTTTACTAGGTCAATTTTGGATAGTTGCACAGAGTTATGTAATTTAGAGAAGAAAAGAGAAATTATGGCAGATTTATTAATTAAGATAAATTGGTGTCTAAATTAATAAATAAGTTTAAATCAAGGTTCAAATTATAAATAATTAATTTGATAATGGATTTAAATAATTATTTAATTAATTAAATCAATAGAAAATAATACATGCTTTGATTTTAAGTCCAACAGGTTTATAATTAACAGGAAAATTTCACGGGCCTATGGCCCATGATAATTTTGACCTAGGGCTGATTATTGGCTATTATTTTATTGATATTTTAATTAAATAAATGACCTAATTGAGCCTATAAAAGAAATGCTAAGTGAGAGATGAAAAAACAAGTTTTTGAGAAGATCAGAAGATCTAGTTTTGATGCTCTTGGTTTTAGATTCTCTCGACAACATAAGTCCTTTTCTAAGCCTCAAATTTTCTCTTCTATTCTTCTTCTCTTTGTATTTATCTCATGTGTTGAGAATTTCCCACTCTAATCAAGGTGATTCTAAGGATACTTTGGAAGACTGTGAAGAAAATTGAAGAACGGCTTAGTTTCTTAGTAATACTCTGCGACGGAAAGGATATAAGGGTTAGAGAAACTAAAGGAATGACTCTATTATTTCACTGCGTATAATGTAAGTATTCTTACCATTATTTCTCTTTGAATTCAATTTTAGAAACATGTTCTAGGTTGTCTCATATTAACTTGTTTAATATTAGATCTACATGAAAATAAATAAAGATCATGTATAAGTTTCCCAACATAAACCTCGTGAACTAATTTATTCAGATGTTTGGGGTCTTGCTCCCATTACTGGTTTTGATCAATCTCATTATTATGTTATCTTTGTGGATCATTTTACAAAATATAAATGGCTCTATTTACTCAAAGAAAAATCTGAAGTTCCTACATTATTCTTACATTTCAAAAATTTAGTTGAAAACTATTTTCAAACTAAAATCATTAACTTATACATAGATGGAGGAACTGAGTATCATGGTGTGAACAAAATTGAAGAACAGTTCAGTTTCTTGGTGATACCCTACGACAGAAAGGATACAAGGGTTAGATAAACTGAAGGAATGACTCATTCATTCCGCCGCGTATAATGTAAGTGTTCTTATCATTATTTCTCTTTGAGTTCAATTTTAGAAACATGTTCTAGGTTGTCTCATATTAATTTGTTTAATATAAGATTTACATGAAAATAAACAAGATCTTGTATAATTTTTCCCAACACTGGCCTCAGAGCCTTTGATAATCTTTATTTTCAAGCACGAACATGGTAAAATTGAATTATTTGATGTGTTGAGTAATTGGGTAGATTTCATATATTTTTTTTATGCATATTGAATTTTATGTGATTATTAGCATATTTGGGTTATTTTGTTGTATTTTCTTTGCAAATAATTTTTATATAAATGCTTTATTTGATGTAAAACATGGGAAAAATTATTTAGAAAACATTTTTGGCTTGAAAAATTACACAAATTTTATTCAATGTTTTTTCTCGGGAAGTGGTCGCGACCACCATTTTTCGTGGGTCGCGGCCTGGGAGACAGACGCTAGTAGCCGCGACCACCTTAAACCCGTGGCCGCAGCCAGCACGCGAATTTTTGCCCAGATACTCCCGTGGCCGCGGCCACCAACTTTCCCTGGCTGCGGCTTGCGTTAATTTTTTTCTTAAAATTTGATTTTTGAATGTCTTTTTAATAGGTTAATATAAAAATATAAGTTTTGTTCTATTATTTAAAAATATATTTTTTGAAATATGATATTTTTGTTGTTTGATCTTTTAAAAATAGATATTTTCTACAAAGATTCAAATTCAAATTTAAAAATAGGTTAACTAATTAATTTTAAATATTTTAATATATTAAAATATTAGAATTATGTTATCAGATATTTAAGATATTTTTTAATACTTGATATTTTTTTTTAAATCTGATATTTAAAGATATTAATATCTGATTATTCTATGGATTTTAATATTTAAATTATTTGAAATTTGAAAATTTGTTGATTAGATATTTTTATAGATATTTGAATTTGTTTAACTGTTTAAGATATTTTCTCAAGAACAGCAGATGATATTTGTTTTAAAAATTTATAACTGGTTAGTTTTTAAAAATATCACGTTTTTCAAATCAATTAATAAAATATTTCTTTAATAAATGAGATTTAAATTAATTGTGGTTAATTGTTGATAAATCCTATATAAATTAAATTAATATTTTTCAAATTAACCTAAACCAAGTTGATTGTTGATAAATGAAATTTAAATTAACTTTTGTTCATTGTTGATAAATTTTATTTAAATTGACTTATTTTTGTAAAAAATTAATTAATTCGGATTTTTTGATAAATTCTAGAAAATTAATTGTGGTATTTTTGAAAATGAAATAAATTTTGGTATTTTTGCATAAAATTCATAGACTTGCTCATATAGTAACATGATTAGACCCATCCAATTATAACATGTCTATTTGCACTATATGTGATATTTTTGCAATTGGGGTTAGATGCATATAGTGACCCATATGTTTGCTTAATATATGGATTTTTCCAAATAAAATATTCATAAAATGATAGGTTTTATTTGGGCCCACTAGAAAATGTAAAGTTTAAATTTCTCTCTTGTGGGTGGTTTCACTTGTGAATGCCCATTTGCTTTGCATGACTATAGTGGGCCTAATCAATTAATAAAATGAAGGTTTTAATTCCTATCTTTTGGAACTTTTATGGAAGTATGGGCCTTAGTTGTAACGACCCAAAATTGCTAATAGGGTTTGGTGCCTTGATTAGCATGCCAGGAGGGCATAATTGGTTTATATGTGTGTTTAGTTAATTAAATGTGTGACTATGTGGCAAGCATGATCAATATAATTATGTGAGTATATTATATGTATGTTTATGAGTATTAAATATGCACGTGGACCCTTTACTGTTCATAAGGGCATATTTGTAATTTTGGCCCGTTGAGGGCATTCATGTGATTATATGTGGATATATTTGCAGTATATGGCTCGAGACAATCCTAGTGAGCGGATTAGCAAAATAGTCCCATCGAGGTTTAATACTCGGCTTGGGGGAGCCTAGGGGTATTTTGGGAATTTAGATAATATTTTGGAATTTATTGAATAATGAATAAGTATTTGGTAATTTATTAAACGTGACAGGATTAATTGGTTAATAATAGGAACACTTGAGGAATTAGCAGAAACCGGGGGGAAATGACCATTTTACCCTTATAAACCATTAGAGGGCTGAATAAACTTAAAGGGGCAAAGAGGTCTTTTATGGGTTAAGGATATACATAGAGAAGACTTGGGAATGTATCAGAATACACTAAAAGTCCCAAACACTCTCTCCCTTTCCTCTTACATGATTTCCCTCCCCCTCTCTTATGCTTGAAGAATTCTTGATGAACTGCAGGATAAAACCAGGGAATACAGCTGGGAAGCTTGGGAATTTAAGCTCAAGGATTGAAGTTTAGGGTTTAGCTGCCATTGAGGTAAGGATTTTGTTTGGTTTTTGTTAAGAATTCTGGTTTTTATGATCAATTGGTTTAGGTTCTTAGATAGTGATTTGTTGATGGTTGGATTGGAAGTTTCAGTAGAGTTTCATATGATACAATATGCTTAAAATATATGGTTAGGAGTCTTGAACTCGCTCCTGAAATTTAGTTGGAAGTTGGGAGCATAATTAATTGGATTTTTGGGCTGGAGGTTGGGGAAGCATGCTGGAAACCTAAGGATTTCTGGGTATGCGGGGGCGCACCACGACCCAGTTCTTGGGCGCCGCGGCCCGCATGCTCAGAAGGCCATGGGAGGGCATGCTTACTAGAGGGCACGCCGTGGCCCTAGGGGGGCAAGTCGCGACTCGCCTCCCTCTAGAGGCATGTGTTTGCGCCTCTGATTTGAGGCGCGCCGCGACCCTCAGGGCCAGGTCGTGGCCCGCCTAGGGAGCATTGTCCTAGGAAAGTTTTTAGGCTTGGGGAGGCTCGGGGGTTCGAGCCTAAGCGCCCGAGACGAATTCTACTACCCGGTTTAATAGTATTCGAGGTCCCGGAGGCTAGTTTTAGTTTCATAAACATTTATTTGGGTTAGGAATTGATGGTTACCCATTAACACTGTGACTAGGTTTATTGATAAGGCTCAGGACTGAGGATCGTGCTCGAGACCGTTCTTAATTCTTCGGTCAGGATTCGAGGTAAGAAAACTTCACCCTTGTCGTTGTGAACATGACTGAGGTTCCAAATAATTGAATATGTGTATTATGTGATTGTACAATTGTTATGTTATATGAAAATGAACGACCTAAGGGTGTCAGGGATGATGATAAGCATACTAAACGCAGCTCGGCCTTAGCAAGCCGGGGTCAACTAGATAAACAGAGGGCTCGGCCTAAGCGTGCCAACCTTGAACACTTGTGAAACTGGATAAGATATGAACTTGAGATTATATGTGTACCATTGGTTATTTTAATACTTGTATTTTGTTATATAGTTGAACTGGTTGTGTTAAGATTGATTGAATACTATGATTGTTATATGTGCTTGCTGGTTATGGTTTTCTTGCTGGGCCTTGGCTCACGAGTGCTACGTGGTGCAGGTAAAGGCAAAGGGAAGCTGGACCAACCATGAGTTGGAGGGCTCTGGGGGTGAAGTGTACATAGTCAGTTGACGTTCGCCACGGCCGAGGGAAAGTACAGGGACAGAGCCCTAAAACTTGTATTTTGCCATTAGAGTGGCTTTTTGTTGTATTAACTTTTTGAGATCGTAAATTACCACTTATACCCTGTTTTTGGGATCCCATGTATCAAGCATCTGTGTTAATGAAAATTAACCGTTTATGATCAAAATATTTTAACCCTAACCTGATAGTTGACCTTAGGATCACATTTTTGTTCAAACGACTTGATTAGCAAGTCTTGCACTATTTTAAAATACACAGTGTAACGGTCTTGGTTATCCAGGGCGTTACAACTTGGTATCAGAGTGATTTAGGTTTAAGGGTTCTTGAAGACTGGCTGACATGTACACTCGCTGCTAAAGATAAGCTCGACTCAGGGTTTGGTAACTGTATACATGTGATTATATGCTTAAATGTTTGAGTGAAATGTAAATGCTTTGTTGCATGATGAATAAGGAGCATAAGATACTTGTAGGGCCTGGCCCTTGACTGTTTTGCGATTATGATGAGGCAGGCTTATTAGCATTACTACTGCATGTGAATGAATGTTTAAATGCTTGTTTGCATCTTGATTGCATATTGATGGTTGAGTTTCAATGGTTGACCATGGAAAGACTGTTAACCTGTCATCATTACCTGACTGCCGAGTCGTTGATTGCAGATAAACTTAGATAGCTATGTGTCCAAGGCAATCAATACCATTAGTCGACACAGGGGTTGAGGCTAGAGATGATGAGCAGGGCCAGAACCCTTTGTCAGTCCCTGAGAACTGGCAGCAGATACTTGCTGATATGCAAGCCCGGTTACAAAGTCAGGAAGAGCAGATCCGTCTCTTGAGACAACAGGCTCTGTCAGGGAGTGCTGCACCTATAATGCCACCTACTATGGCACCATTTGTACAACCACCTGAGCTTGGGAACAGGTGGGAGACACTTTATGAATGGTTTAGGAGACATCATCCTCCAACCTTTGAGGGAGGACCAGATCCACTGAAGGTTGAATAGCGGAAGAGTATATTCACCTCCATCCTGGATTTCATGAGGGTAGAAGGTAATGATAGGGTGGCCTGTGCCACCTATATGCTTAGAGAGGATGCCTGCATTTGGTGGGAGGTGGCATGACAAACTTGGGATATTTCTACTTTGAGTTGGGATGGGTTCAGAGATCTGTTTAATCAGAAGTATTACAACGTTGCAATCAAGGAAGAAAAGGTGAAAGAATTCATGGGATTGGTACAGGGCAGCATGACAGTTACAGAGTATGCCCTGAAGTTTAATAGGCTAGCAAAGTTTGCAACAGACTTAGTGCCTACAGATGCGGCCAGACAGGACAGGTGTGTCCGAGGGCTTAATGCTATGATAGCCCGGAACGTGAGGATTACATCAGTACATGGGCAGTCAACTTAGCCCAGGCTGTTGAGAAGGATCTTACCATTGAAGAGGCAGAGAATAAGATTTGGAGGGAAAACACTGCAAGACGGGATGTTCCCAGAGCAGTGCCTCCATCCATAGGGTCTGGTAGGGGCGAAGGCCCCAGTGATCTGAAGAGGAAGACCCCTGGCACTTCGACCATTGTTGGTCCTAATAGGAGGGGTCGGGGTGCTCAGGGTGGCTGCTAGGGAGGCAGTGAGACATGGAGAAGTTACCCAGAATGCATGAGATGCAGAAAGTGCCATCTGGGCGAATAACGGGCAAAGGCTTGTTATCTGTGCGGGGTGGTGGGACACCTCAAGAAGGATTTCCCAACAGCGAAGAAGGAGGAACTAGGGAGGGTGGACAGCTTAACTCCAACTCGAGTGTTCACCTTGACGCAGGCCGAGGCCGAGGCCGAGGCTAGTCCGTCGGTAGTGACAGGTCAGCCTTCTAGCGCTGGCTCTTCATATATTGTATTGATTGACTCTGGTGCTACACATTTGTTTGGTTCTAGTAAGATAATTGATAGATTGTATAGACCTGGTGAGTATTATACTGTGGGGTTTTGGACTATACTGCCTCCAGGGGAACATGTAGTATCTAGGTGATGAATTAGAGCACTGCTAGTGATGGTAGATAGTATGGAACTATTAGTTGATTTGATCGAGTTGAGTATGGATGATTTTGATATGATTCTAGGGATGGATTGACTAGTCAGATATGGGGCTACTATAGATTGTAGGAAGAAGATGGTGACTTTTGAGCCTGAGGGTGAGGATCCCTTTGTTTTCGTGGGTGCTGTCCATGGACCCCGCATACCCATGATATCAGCATTGAGGGCTAGGGACCTATTACAGGGAGGTTGTATAGGTTTTCTAGCTAGTGTGGTGGATACCACCAGAGTTATGCCAGTGGGGTCGGGAGAGACCAGATTGGTATGTGAGTTCTTGGATATGTTTTCTGAAGATTTACCAGGACTGCCGTCACATAGGGAGATTCAGTTCTTCATCGAGTTAGCGCTAGGTACAAAGCCAGTGTTAAGGGCACCATATAGGATGGCTCCGGCGGAACTGAAGGAGTTGAAAATACAGTTGCAAGAACTTCTAGATTTGGTGTTTATTAGACCCAGCTTCTCATCATGGGGTGCTCCGATTTTGTTTGTGAAGAAAAAGGATGGAACTCTGAGAATGTGTATAGACTATAGGGAGTTAAACAAGTTGACCATTAAGAAAAGATACCCTTTACCAAGAATCAATGCCCTGTTTGATCAGCTGCAGGGAAAGGTGGTATTCTCGAAGAATGATCTCCAATCTGGTTATCACCAGCTGAGGATCAAGGACAAGGATATTTTGAAGACAACTTTCCGAACGAGGTATGGGCATTATGAGTTCTTGGTCATGTCGTTTGGTTTGACCAATGGCCCAGCAACATTCATGGATCTGATGAACAGGGTGTTCAAGAACTTCTTAAATCAGTTCGTGATTGTCTTCATCGACGACATTGTGGTTTACTCCAGTTCAGAGGCAGAGCATGAACAACATCTCCGGCAGGTATTGCAAAGATTGAGAGAGCATTGGTTGTATGCCAAGTTTAAGAAGTGCGAGCTCTGGCTACCTGAAGTGACATTCCTTGAACACATTATTGGTGGACATGGGGTTGAGGTGGATCCAGCTAAGGTAGAGGCAGTGAGAGATTGGTAGAGGCCAAGGAACGCCTCAGAGATTTGGAGTTTCCTTGGATTAGCGGGATATTACAGATAGTTCATGGAAGGGTCTGTGAAGATTGCTGCACCGATGACAAAATTGACACGGAAGAATCTGAAGTTTATCTGCTTCTAGGAACTGAAGTGACGACTGATTACTGCTCCTGTGTTGAGTCTTCCTTCGGAGGGAGGGAAGTTTGTAGTATACTGTGACACATCGAGATTGGGATTGGGATGCGTGATGATGCAAAATGAGAAGGTTATTGCTTATGTGTCACAACAACTGAAGAGTATGAGCAGCGGTACCTTACTCATGATTTAGAGTTGGTAGTGGTAGTATTCACACTAAAAGTTTGGCGACATTACTTGTATGGAGAAAAATGCGAGATATACACTGATCATAAGAGCTTGAAGTATTTCTTCACCCAGAAGGACTTGAACATGAGACAAAGACATTGGCTAGAGTTGGTGAAGGACTATGATTGTGATATCCTTTACCACCCAGGGAAAGCCAACGTAGTGGAAGATGTGTTGAGTCGGAGGGGCCCAAGACAATTATTTAGCTCTACACAGATATAAAAGGAGTTGGCTAAAGAGATGGCTAGAGCAAGGATAGAGCTGATAGTGGGTCAGTTAGCCAATATTACCTTATAATCGACCCTTCTAGTGTAGTGTCCCAAAATTTTACTTAGCTAGATAGTAGTAGTAGTTAGTAGTAGTTTGTAGTATGTTAGTTTCCGTGGATTTTGGTTCAAGCCGGGGCTTAGTTGGAAACTCATAGCAATAGTTATGAATTTTATAAGTTTAACCTATAGTTTAGAAATATTAATTATAGCATAAGGTTTGATTAATATTGCTAGTTTTAGAAATATTATTTATTATAACCTAAGGTTTAGATAGAATTATTTAGAATGTAACACTTATCATAATCATGTTTATTAAGGATTTAAGTATTTTTGATGAACAGATTAATTAAAAGAAAGATCTAGAAGCTCTAGAACCTTCCAGAAGCTGCTAGGATCATGTTTTGACTCTGTCAAAGCTATTTAATCAATTCAAAATATGCTGAAAAAGTGTAAATACGTGTTTGATATATCAACGTATGTCTATATATCGCAGCTATAGGGGTTGATATATCGCGTAAGGAAGATACGGAAAACATGTCGTCTTTGCATGAACGAACGAACGGGGCTCGGGAAAATGGTCTAGGCGATATATCGCCCCTGGGAGTGCATTTTTGAATATTTGAGGATTTTAAATTTAAAAACAGCCTTAACCACTTAGATCTGCCTTTGAACGATTTTGGCCGAGTTCTGGGCATCTGTTGAACAAAAATTTAAATCCTTTTCATTTTATATTCATTTATTTATTCAAATTTAAAGGTGTTAGTTTCACTCTTTGAACTCTATAAATAGGACCTAGTACTCAACCATTTCATTCATCATTCAAGCATTGTTCAGAGTCTTCAAGCTGCTAAGTTTACTATAGAGAGAAACACTTGGGTTTTGGGTTAAAAATATTTTCTAATCTAAGCTTTTCTAAACACTTGGGAAGTGAGATATAGTGTTATTTTGGCATCGAGGTATAGATCAAGTCATAGTTATTCAAGGTATTCCTATCCTTAAGTTCAGGTCTTCATGGTTCTTTAGTTTTCTTTTATTTTCTTTTAGATCCTAACTCTTGTTTATGATTCTTGGTTAGGTGTTTAAGTTTCTTGAAACTTAAGGTTCTTTCCGGTAAGTTTCTTTTTTGATGGTTTAGTTCTCTTTCATCTCTTTTTCTTTAGAGACTCATGGTTCTATTGTTGGTTTTAGGAGTGTTCCAAATCTTGTTCTTGTTCCCAAATATCCCGGTTTTTTGTAAGGAAAATAGATTAGATAATATGTGTTTATATGTTTATGTTATGATATGTTTTATGTTATGATATATATAAGTATGAATATGTTTTGTAGTCGCCTGGGCATATGACTTGCTTAGATAGCAAGCCCCAAGAATTTTGATCATTTTCATGATTTAGAGTTATGATTTACCCTACCTCGATTAGGAGACAGAGGACCTAGATGGGTTATCATATACTATAGTGTGATCTAACCTACCTCGATTAGTAGACAAAGGACCTATATGGTTTTACCATGTTAATGAGTTAATGGCCATTAATATTGTAGTCCTATATGATATACTTTTTTATAGTCATATGTTTTATAGTATATGTATATGATATAGTATTATGTTTATGATTTATGATATATGTTGTTAGTAGATTTTCCTTGTTGGGCATTAGGCTCATTCCTTTATTTTTAGCATGATGCAGGAAAATGAACATGGAAGGCAGGAAGGATTCGTGGCAGCTTGGCATGTGTGTTAAGGATGAATGGATTGAATGAACTACATGACGATCGAGGATGACGTTATTTTTAAGTCTTTTGAATTATGTTTTGATGTATTTCCACAATTCGTATTTAAACAATTAAAGTTTATGTTTTATGTTTTATAATAATGGGATCCCATATCACATTTTATATTCCATACCATATTTTGTATTTCGTACAATACTTTGGGTTTTAAATAAAGTTATGTTATTTCATATGAATGTGTTTCAAAATAGTAGCCATGTTAGAAGTTTTTAATGGTCCGAGGTCTTAGAAATAGTCAGATCATTACAGTTTGTATCAGAGCCACAATTCATATGCATGAAGTTCTCCTTGATACACACGCACGAGCTCTGAATCTAACTGCCAATGTAAGTGTTATGTTTATTATGCTTATGTTTATGTTATTCGCTAACATTTTAGCCATTATGTTTTAGTAAAGAATGGATGGAGCCTTGACCTATCATGATATCTGAGCCATTAAGGCATTGAAAATGATTAGAGAGCCAAGGAATACAATAGGAGTGTTAGAAAGAATCACTCAAAGATTGATCTTGTTCCACAAAGAGATAGTCCATCTTCAGACTACTAAGCAAATTATGATGAGAGCTACAGAACAATATGTCCTAGTAATTATGCTTTTTAAAGATTTTTCTTCTATAATTTCAACATTAGAAGAAATATGGGAGACTATAGATGATGACGATGATTTACCGGTAGCTATGAGATATTATTTTCTCATACTTAGGTTCACCTCTAAGTTGGAATTTCAATTCACTAATGAGAAAAAGCATAGAATCTTTATGAATCTCCCCTGAGGTAATTTTGAGGCTCAAGATAATGATGAATATGAAGAAATAGATGATGATATGTTAGATGAAGGGTCAGATGTAGGAGATCCTGATTTTTAGATTCACCCTAGTTATGTTAGTTTAGTTTATTTATTTTGCATTTATGATTGTACTTTGTGAAAACCTTTTTCCAAATGAATATTATTGTTATTGTTATTTTTTTTAATGACATGCATGAGTTTGATTATTTTTACAATCATAATAAATTTAAATAAATAAATAATGACTGAGTTCGGTGAGGGTGGATACAAATCAATGAACCGGGTTCTTTATTGAGAATTTAGGGGGCCATAGTAGTGGGAACGATTTCACTGATCCCAACCCTCCCTCAATATGGTTAACTTTGGAACAACGACGAGTTTCGAGCCTGAGAATTAAGTCCGATAGGATGGTTAGAAACATACTTAGAAAATAATAAAGATGGCCAAATTTTTCTAAGTATAGAAACACACCCTAATTATAAATAAGGCTTACATATTTTTTCATAAGAAATCATAACTAGTAGGTTCGAGTTATTTTTGCTTAGACTAAGTTTTTCCTTAAAGCCTATTAGGGTAAGTTCTAACACATTTTTTCTCGACTGTTAGAACTTTGCTGAAGATGTCACTCAGAAGATCTGCACGCATAGCCGGTGTTGACGGTAAGAACTCGTCAATGGAATAAGGATGGGAATCTCAAAAGCTTAAATCAGTATATAATGAACACAAGTGAACTTATAGAAACTTGAAGGAAAATTGCAAGTGAAAAATAGAAAGAAAACTTGTATATTGCTCTTAGAGTAATCTCATCTTCCAAGAATCCCCCCCCCCCCCCCCCTTCAATGATGAAGTGAGGTTCCCTTTATAGTGGGCTCTAATGGCCGCTAATACATTGTGGTCCCAGGGGACCAGATTGTTCACAAGTACGTTGGCAGTGTGGTGGCACATGTAGTAGTGGTGTAGAAGGTCGTGGTGTCGACTCTGGTACATAGTCAGGGTCCGTGGGAACGCCTCCACTACTTATTCAGTACGAGTGTCAGAGAAGTGGCACCAGACGTAGTGGCACAGGTGGTTGTGGTGTCGGCTCTGATGTATGATCAGAAACATGCAGGCCATGTCATCACTCCTTGTACTTCCACTACTTGCCAGGGATGGATGTCAAGGGTTGGCTGAGAAGGATGACATCAGGTACCTCACTCGTACGACCACTACCTATGTGGCGTGGATATCAGGATTAGATGCCTGGGGTTCTTAGAGTCGTACACCAATACGTACTTCATACCCGTGCAATCTTTTTTAGCCGCGTATAGCCTCTTACACCCGTAGGGCGCCTATCCCTTTTACCTTTGAAAGCTCCTTCTCCGCTAATATAATCACTCTATTGGTGCGAGTTACCGTATGGTTGATTAGTGTGTGCCAAGGGTACAGCTTTGTGGTGCACGAAGTGCATTTGATTAGGACCTTGCGAGGCACGAGAGATGGGAGGTGCGCGAGGCCCTCCTGCGAAGCACGCGAGCGAGGTACGTGGCTGGTGGCGCATGGCCTTCTTGCAAGGCACGGGCCTAGGCACGCGAGTGAGGCATGGGAGATGGGGGGCACGCGATGCCTTCCTGCGAAGCATGCGAGCGAGGCACGGGCTTGGGCACCCTGTTGATTTACCGTACTAAGTTGCCCCTCTAATTCATAGCTGTTGGGGGGATGGTAACCCTGTTGATTTACCATACGAAAAGTGAAGCTTTACCCATTATTCCTCCTCAGGCGCATCTGCGCAACCATCGATTCTGATCTCCTTAGTGACTTTGGGGTTGAACTCTCTCGGGTTTGTGCTCCCATGCACTACCATCATCATAAGTTCTGGCGGTCTCATGGCTCGCTGAAGAGACGTATTATAACACTCCCTTGCTTCTTTCTGTTCCCCTTTCATGCTCGCCACTCCCCCAGGAGTTGGGAGTTTTATGGCCAAGTGGTATACTGAGGTTATTGCCTTCAATTCTCTCAGGTAGGCTCTCCCTAATACCGCATTAAAGGTCGAGGAACAACTTAGTACGACAAATTTCGTCATTACAGTGGTCTGTTTGGGCGGCTCTCCCACGGTGAGGGCTAACTCGATTGTGCCCAGGGGTTGTATCGAATCTCATGTAAGCCCATATAGGAAGGTGTTACATGGCTTTAGGTTCCTGATACCCAGTCCCATCTTCTCTAAGGCCGAGCGATATAGGATGTCTACAGAGCTTCCATTGTCCACAAGAACCCGATGTACCCTCATGTTTGCAAGCTGAACAGTCAACACCAGGGAGTCATTGTGAGGGAAATGCACACCCTACGCCTCTTCTTCACTGAAGGTTACTAAGTCATTTTCCCCTTTAATGTTTTTCGGGGGTCGTTGTTCTAGGCTTATCATGCATGAGGGTGGGCTTCGTCTAGCTTCCTTGGCGTACCTATCTCGCCCTTTTGTCGATTCTCCTCCGAATCCTGGTCCTCCGAAGATCGTCCTCACCTCTCCTTGCACTTCTGGGGCTACATCTCACGCTCATGGCGAGGGTTGTCTATCATCTGGTCTTTCATTATCTCTTCGGACGTATCTACCCAAGTGCCCCCTGCGTATGAGTTCCTCTATTTCCACCTTTAAATGAGTGCATTCCGCAGTGGTGTGGTGGATGTCTTTATGATACTGACAATAATTTCCAGGGTCTCTCTTTGACCGACCTCTCTTCATTGGTGGGGGTCTCCTGAAGGGGACCCAATTCTCGTTTGCTATGAAGATACGCTCCCTAGTATGCATTAGGTCGGTGTGGGATGTTTGCCTAGGGTTACCTCCATGTTTGTGCTTCCTCTGGTGGTCGTCTCTTGGGCCTTCGTATACCCTTTTAATTTTTTCGTCATTCAAACTTTCAGGGGCTGAGTGCTTGACAAGTGATGCCTTCAAGTTCTCATGGCCGTCTTCGACACAAATGTACTTTTGTGCCCACTCGCAGAAATCGTCTAATTCTGTGACCTCCCTTTTGAGCATGTTATCCCAAAGCTTACTGCCTGGGCGCACTCCGGCCATGATCGCCATCTTGAGTTCTCCCCTGGTCAGGCTTCCCACTTTAGCTGCCTTCATGTTGAACCTATGGATGTAGCTCTTCAAGCTCTCTCCTTCACCTTGTTTTATATTAGTGAGGCTAGTGTCAAGTAGGGTATAATCGCGTATGACATGATGTTGTTGGAGAAGGTCGTTGGAAAATAGTTGCCATGACCTAATAGACCCTGGTCTGAGTCTTTTGAACCATTTGTAAGCAGGTCCTTTTAACGTGACAACGAAGCAGTGGCACCTGGCCCTGCTATTAATTCCTCTCAGCTTCATTAGGTTATTAAACGCGTCTAGATGGTATTTGGGGTTCTTATTTCCCTCATAAGGGGTCATATGAGGTTCTTTAAAGTTAGTCGGGAGTCGTTCGAAGTGGATTTCTCGCGTGAAGGGTGACTCGTAGTCGAACTCTTCATCGGTAATGTGCCCCCCAGACGCCGTGACGATCTTGCTCCGAAGGCTCCTCATCTCGGTGTCTCGCTCCTGTCCCCTCATATTCAAGGAGTCCCTTAGCTCGCTAGGGTCAGTCTTTCCCTTTTCTCTACCCTTCGGAGGGGCCACAGGAGGTGTTGTCCTTACTTCTGACCTCCTTCTATTGAGCTTTTCTCTTAGGTCAGGTGGCGCCTCCCTAGAGGTGACTTCGACTTCATTAGGAGGGTTAGCATTGTTCTTCTGCTCTGGCATCTGGGGCTGCTTCACCTTCCCAGGATGTTCACACTGCTTTGTCCAAGGGGTATTACTGGTGGAGAGCCGAGTCCTCCCATCATCCACAAGGACCGTGGTTTCTCCTCCGTTGTAGTAGGCCTTGTAGTAGGAAGGGGCACGCTTGATTTTCCTTGTAGTAGGCCGTTCAACACCTCTTGCATATTTTCTAAGGTGGTTTCTAGCCTTTGGTTCTTCCGTTGTAACTCGCATATCTCCTCTTCATAGAATTGAGACCTAGAGCTCGAGCTTATAGAATGCACTCGGTCAGTCTTGTCTGGCCTGCGCATTGATGGATCCAGATCTTTCCGGCCAAAGTTCGGCACCCGCGTTGGCCTTGGGGGTGGAAGCTCTCCGGCATCTCTAGGTGGAGTAGTTGTGGATCACGGATGGTTCTCATTAGGCTGGACAGCTGGGGATGAAGCCTCCCTTTCATCCCCAGGAACCGTGGGCTCCTTTGGAGCATCCACACTTTTGGGTGGCGGAGGATTCTTCATGGAGGCTTTTAGCTTATCTCTGTTAAGGTGGACCTCCACCTCTCGTGGCTCTCTCATTCGCTTAGAACGTCTTGGCATCTTTTCCTGCCGGAATCAATGGAAGAACAGTGGCTTGGCACTTATCCTTCCCACAGACGGCGCCAAACTGTTGACGGTAAGAACTCGTCAACGAAATAAGGATGGAAATCTCAAAAGCTTAAATTAGTAAAGGAAAATTGCAAGTGAAAAAAAGAAAGAAAACTCGTATATTTCTCTTAGAGTAATCTCATCTTCCAAGAATTCCCCCCCCCCCCCCCCCCCGTTCAATGATGAAGTGAGGTTCCCTTTATAGTGGGCTCTAATGGCCCCTAATACGTTGTTCCCAGGGGCCCAGATTGTTCACAAGTACGTTGGCAGTGTGGTGGCACAAGTAGTAGTGGTGCAGAAGGTCGTGGTGTCGGCTCTGGTACATAGTCAAGGTCTGTGGGAATGCCTACACTACTTATTCAGTATGAGTGTCAGAGAAGTGGCACCAGACGTAGTGGCACAGGTGGTTGTGGTGTTGGCTCTGATGTATGGTCAAAGACATACAAGCCATGTCACCACTCCTCGTACTTCCACTACTTGCCAGGGATGGATGTCAGGGGTTGTCTGAGAAGGACGGCACCAGGTACCTCACTCGTGAATATGAGGATCAGATGCCTGGGGTTCTTAGACTCGTACACCAATACGTACTTCATACCCGTGCAATATTTTTGAGCCGCGTATAGACTCTTACACCCGTAGGCGCCTATCCCTTTTACCTTTGAAAGATCCTTCTCCGCTAATATAATCACTGTGTTGGTGCAAGTCACTGTATGGTTGATTAGAGTGTGCCGAGGGTGTAGCTATGTGGTGCACAAAGTGTGTTTGATGAGGACCTTTCGAGGCACGGGAGATGGGGGACGCGTGAGGCCCTCTTGCAAAGAACACTAGTGAGGCACGCGGCTGGTGCCGCGAGGCCTTCTTGCGAGGCACGGTCCTGGGCATGCGAGTGAGGCATGGGAGATGGGGGGCCTACGAGGCCCTCCTACGAAGCATGTGAGCGAGGCACGCGGCTGGTGGCGTGAGGCCTTCCTATGAGGCACGGGCCTGGGCACACGAGATGGGTGGCGCAAGGCCTTCCTACGAGGCACGCGAGTGAGGCACACTGTTGGTCGCGTGAGGCCTTCCTGCGAGGCACGCGGCTGGTGGTGTGAGGCCTTCCTGCGAGGCACGGGCCTGGGCACACGAGCAAGGCACGCAAGATGGGTGGTGCGCGAGGCCCTCCTACGAAGCACACGAGCGAGGCATGCTGTAACGCCCTAGATAGCCAAGACCGTTACACTGTGTGTTTATAAAGTGCCAGACTTGCTAATCAAGTCATGTAATTAAAATAGTGTTACAGAAACTATAAAGGAACTAGGGTTAAAAGTGTTTTGGTCTCAAAAGCCGCATTTTTATTAAGAAGCATCATCTGTTTACACAGGATCCCAAAAATATTAAGTTTAAAGACCGTTTACAAAAGACACAAGGTTTGTATACAATATTAAGCCATACTAAGGCAAAACAGATAGTTAGGCAATCCCTGTCCTGACCCACTCCTTGACCATGGCGGTCGAACAGCTGGCTACGTACATTTAACCCCGCAACTCTCCACCTCAGGATTGGTCCAACTTGCCCTTGCCTTTACCTGCACCACGTAGCAACCGTGAGCCAAGGCCCAGCAAGAAAACATAACAACAGTGCATAAGCAATCAACAGACAAATCAACATCCCATACTGCATCACATAATCTCAACCATATAATCATTCAGTATAATCAAGTATTCAACAAGCTAAACATATCAACTCATATCATATATCACTGCACAAACGATAACTAGGGCTAGCACTCTCAGGCTGCTCCCTCCGTTATCCCACTGACTCCGGCCCGCTTAAACCGAGCTCAATGAATATTAAGCTGTCCTTGGCTACCAGTGGCCAAGCCGCGCCCTGTGCGCAAATATTGTGTACGGCATTCTTAGGTCGCTTTTACATGTCCCATGGCGTAATACCATCATTGACACGATACAAGTATCAGGAGCACTTAGTCCCATCATAAACATATATCCCGGTGCAGTTTTCTTACCTTTCAATTCAATAGCTTTGATCCCTCAACTCCTTGAGCACGATCCCCCTCGAGCCCTAGCGCTCACCTAAACACAATCATGGGCCAAAGTCATCATCAATCCTCAAGTCCAAAACCTAGCCTCGGGGCCAATCCCGAGCCCCCGGGAAGTCCTAGTTCCACCAAACAAGGTGGTGGAATCAAACCCCAAACCCTAGGTCAAAAACCCTTGCAAACAACCCTAAAATCCCCTTCAGAAAGCAGGGTAGCACTACAGCGCTCATGGGAGGGCACTACAACGCTACAAACAGAAGCAAAAACCCCATCAGCAAGCTTGGCCTAGCGCTACAGCGCCCAAAGGCTAGCGCTGTAGCGCTAGTCATAGACAGATACCACCCCCAGTTCTCCTTCTTGCAATTTCCTCGAACCAACCTCAACCAAAACTCTTCCAAATCTTACCCAACCTCAAAATCAACCTTATAACCAAGCTCCACTCATCCCAAGCACCCCAAATATCTAGAACTCAAGCACATGCATCCCCAAACTCAAAATTCACCATAGCCACTCCTAAACACTAAAACTCAGCAGAAACCAGTTGAACAACAAAGTTAGAGTTTAAACTTTATACCTGTGATGGGATTTCGACCACAAGTTGCCTCTAGACTTCCTTGATTTGCTCCTCCTCAGCCTTAGGCCTGAATTCCCTAAAGTTTCCATCCAGTTCAACTTAAACACCATAGCTTAAAAACCAGAAACAGAAACTGAAGAACTCTAAAGTCTTACCTCAAGTGTTAGTGACCTCTTGGTAAACCTCTGCCAATTCCTCAACCCTAGCTTAGGATCCTTGATGTTCAGTCTATCCCAGCTCTCCTCTGAGCTTTGCTCCAGAAATCCTCAAGAAACTGATGAAGGAAGCTTAAACCGACCTTAGAGAACTCTCTCTGTTTTTCTCCCTTTCTTTTTCCTTCCTTTTTCTTCTTTTCTCTCTTTCAGACTTCTACACTTCTCTACACTTCCCACTAACATAAAGTCTCAGTAATTCCATCCTTAAAAAGCCAAATGACCCTAATGCCCTCCCCTTTATTCCTAACCCTTTAATCCACTTAAGGGCATTCTAGTCATTTTACCCAATTCCCGCTAACTCCTCTAGTGTCTCTAATATTTCCTGCTTAATTCCCGATACCTAATTAATCACCAATAATTTTCCTCAATGTCAAGATAGACCCCAGTATATTCACTAAATTCCCATTTATACCCCTAAGCTCACCTCGAGTCGGGTATAAATCCCCACCATGACTTTTTCGCTACTTTGCTCACTAGGATCGTCTCGAGTCACAGACCACAGATATATCCACATAATAATGTGGTCTCGACAATTATCACATATATCAAAGCAGTCATGCCCATAATGGCCAAAATTACAATTATGCCCTTCTAACCTAATCAGGGCCTACATGCATACTACTACACATATTCATGCATCTCAAATATTCAAATAATCATATAACATGCTTTAAATCATAATCATACATCTTAATCATTAAAACCACACATAATTCCCATTATGCCCTCCAGGCACACTAATCAAGGCCCTTAAGCCTTATTAGCAAATTTGGTTCGTTACACATGTGTTTGGTGGGGCGAGGCCTTCCTGCAAGGCATGGGCCTGGGCACGCAAGCGAGGCATGCGAGATGGGTGGCGCGCGAGGCCCTCCTGTGAAGCACGCTAGCGAGGTACGCGGCTGGTGGCGCGAGGCCTTCCTATGAGGCACGGGCCTGGGCACGCGAGATGGGTGGCATAAATTTTATATTAATTTATTTATTCAAATTAAAAGGGGTTAGTTTCTATCCTTGAACTCTATAAATAGGACCTAGTACTCAGCCATTTCATTCATCATTCAAGCATTGTTCAGAATCTCCAAGATGCTAAGTTTACTATAGAGAGAAACACTTGGGTTTTGGGTTAAAAAACTTTTCTAATCTAAGCTTTTCTAAACACTTGGGAAGTAAAATATAGTGTTATTTTTGCATCGAGGTGTATATCAAGTCATATTTATTCAAGGTATTCCTATCCTTAAGTTCATATCTTCACGGTTCTTTAGTTTTCTTTTATTTTCTTTCAGATCCTAACTATTGTTTATGATTCTTGGTTAGGTGTTTATGTTTCTTGAAACTTAAGGTTCTTTTCGATAAGTTTCTTCTTTGATGGTTTAGTTCTCTTTCATCTCTTTTTCTTTAGAAACTGATGGTTCTACTGTTGGTTTTAGGAGTGTTCCAAATCCCGTTCTTGTTCCCAAATATCCCAGTTTTTTGTAAGGAAAATAGGTTAGATGATATGTGTTTATATGTTTATGTTATGATATGTTTTATGTCATGATATGTATATGTATGAATATATTTTCTAGTTGCTTGGGCATATGACTTGCTTAGATAGCAAGCCCCAAGAATTTTTATCATTTTCATGGTTTAGGTTATGATTTACCCTACCTCGATTAGTAGACAGAGGACCTAGATGGGTTATCATATACTATAGTGTGATCTAACCTACCTCGATTAGTAGACAGAGGACCTAGATAGTTTTACCATGTTAATGAGTTAATGACCATTAATATTGTAGTCCTATATGATATACATTTTTATAGTCATATGTTTATGATTTATGATATATCGCTACTACAAAAAATACTTTTTAGGACTAGCATTGTGAGTCCTAAAAAAGATTTTAGGACTCGCGTGGTGCGAGTCCTCTATCTGAGAGCCTTAAAAACTGAGGTTTTTTAGGACTTGCATTGCGAGTCCTAAAAGAATGTTTTTAGGACTCGCGTTGAGAGTCCTAAAAACTATCGTTGAGTGCCTTCAAGTAAGTTTTTAGGACTCGCAACGCAAGTCCTAAAAGAATGTTTTTAGGACTCGCAACATGAGTCCTAAAAAATCGGGTTGAGTGCCTTTAAGTAATTTTTTAAGACTCGCAACGCAAGTCCTAAAAGAATGTTTTTAGGACTTGCAATGCAAGTCCTAAAAGATATCATTGAGTGTCTTTAAATTAAGATTTTAGGACTCGATTTGCATGCCCTTAAAAGTAATTTTTTTTTAAAAAATGCAGCTATAATTTTCATTTTGATTTAAAAAAAATATATCCCTTTGAAAAAATATATTTTAAAAAATTAATATATATTTATTTTAAATTAAAAATTATGATTTAAATGAAAACCCCAAATTTTAATACAAATCAAAGTTCATAACAAACCACAACACATTCAAAACTTGACAAATTATATTAGCAAGAACATGAACGATATTAATATTATAGTGTCACAATAATAGACAAACAACAACATGACGACACATATTTTATACATACCATAAACAAATTATAATTTGTCAATCTCCAAAACCTATAAACTAAACAGGTGGATTATGATGCAGGGTTGTCTTAGCAACTACAAGTAAAGGGTAAAACTTCAACATCTTCCAACAACTAATCAAGTAGACTAAAACTTCTACCCCTTACATGTGAGAATATTGCACTGTCAAATAAAACAAATAATTAAAATCAGAATGTCACTATAACATGAACCTTAAACTACAACCCCGAGCCAAGATTGCCAAAGAAACATTTTTTTTCTTTTCACTCTCTCCTTCGTCTTCTCCATACATACTCCCTCTTTGTCAATCAACATACATGAGAAAAGAAACAAAAAAAAAAAAAGAATGAAACTGAACAGTTTTAATGATATCATTTTCTTAACAAATATCAATGTATATTGCAGTAAGTATATACCAATTTAGTTAATCTATTGTCACCATTATCACCTCAAACAATATATGACACAAGTGTTGGAACTTTAGTTTAAAGATAACCATTTCAAAAACATTATCCAATAAATACTCAATGATGACCGGTTAAGAACTTGTCATAAATTTTTTTTAGTGTTGGACATAAAATTAAAATTTAGTTCTTAACAATTCCTTAAAAAAATATAGTTAATAGTTTAATTTCAAATTAATATTCAATCTTATGTTCCGAGATGGTTATAAAATACTAACATTTAGTTACTTCGTTTTTAGTTAAGTACCATTCTTTTTCCATATTGCGCCTATTTGTTTTAATAAAAAATTAAAATTAAGACAATAAAATAAAATAAACATACAAAACAAAACTAAGTATAACATAATCTATAGAAAATCAGACAGCATATCCCCTAATTTACTAGCCAAACCATCTGTCACAATCAACACCAACATATCAAACAAATCAAATATTTTCATCCATATATCACCGCAGCACACAAAATTCTCAGAACCTACTTCACTAAGACATGCAAGTTCTCAATCTTCCGTTATCACCGCAGCACACAGAATTCCCAAAACCTACTTCACTTACGGATGAATATCTAAGATATTCAAACTCCACTAAAGTAATACAGTTATCATTCAAAAATATATAATCCTTTTATTTTATGATAAATGAGAAGTTTAAAAGATAATAAATCTAGATAAAAATAAATAAATAACTAAAAAGCTCGTTAACCCCATTCGTATAAAAAAAATTCAAGGTCGGCATGCAAGAGACAAAGCCCATACCCAATTAAGCATCTTCATTTATGTTACTTACAAAAGCATAATCAAACCAGCTAGCTCACAGTAATAACTATACCCCTATTGTTATTTTTGTTTTTTTAAACATTGATTCGCTTGCTCTGACCAAATAAATTATTATTTTTATATGAATAAATAATTACCAAGTCTTAATATTAAACCATGTAGATCTGAGTTTAGAAAACAAATATATTTATATTGATGATAGACTTACCCGAATACGAATATCCCTTTAATGTGTAAGGTCTCTGAGTGCTCCACGAGTTAATGGGCAAGATCTCCTCGTGGCACGGCGTTGTTATCACCAAGTTTATGTTCAACTCATTTATTATATGTTCCGACTTGTACCATCATGCTGCAAAGATTTTTAAACAAATTAATTTTTTTTTTTACACCTTGATTGAAAATCCGCTGACCATAAAGCTGCAAAGGTAAAAGTGTTTTTTCTCTTAAATATATACAGAAAAAAAACAAGGGAAAGAAAACAAGTACTACAAGGCACAACAACACTTTTAATACATGGAAGAAAAAAACACCAATATTCCTACTTGACAAGAACATGTTTACCGAAATGCTAAGTATAAATTTTTTTCAAAAATGCCTTCTTTTTTGGTTGAATCTTACAATATAAAGAATGAGACCAAGCCTGCAACTCAAACAATAATGGTACCAGTATTCTGTAGCAATGGTACAAGAGCTATAAAGCATGTATTACCTCAGAAAGAGCACTGCATCTTTCCCTTCTTGTTTCACTCCTACCAGCTGAATAATATCCAAAACAAAACATTCATACCAGCTGGCAATGCGGTGGTTTTAAAGCCATCAGAAATTGCTCCAGCAACATCCTCTTTGCTTGTTAAATTGTTTGACCAATACTTAGATAACTCTGCTATAAGAGTTGTTGAGGGGGCTATTCCAGAAACAACTGCATTGCTCCAACAAAAGTGGGATAAAATATTATATACAGGTCAGCCAATATATATATATAAATAAATATATAAAGAGTAAATTAGTTTATACTAATATTTATGCATCAATGATTACATGGAGTTTGGTCATCAGGTTTTTTTTTAATAATTTTGATAAAAAATATTTCTTATTTTTTAATGACAACATACACCAGTGATTCTAGAACTTGGGGGAAAGTGCCCAGCTGTGGTGGATTCGAATATCGACTTACAAGTACGTCTACATAATATATATATATTTCTTGTTGCATAAATTGATATACTTTCATGGTTAATTATTGTTTGTGTTAACAAATAAATAGCATTTAGACTTCTCTTTCTGTTTTGCCAGGGACAAGGGAGATGATAGCAAACCTTTGGAGATAGTTTTCCAGAAGCATTTCAAGTTCTTCTTCCTCTTCTGCATAAAACAAAACAAAACAAAATCAAACCAAAATTTAATTTGTTGCAGTAATTATGTAAAATAAAACTACAATATTGTTGATGTCAGGATTAGAATTACCCTCAGCAATCTGCTGTTCTACGGGAACAGAGCATTCTAAAATCTCTATTGTTGCTACTAAAGAGAGTTCATTGCATGAGTAATTTCCATGGGCTACACCAAAGTAGTGTTTTCATTGATTTAGGAGACTTAAAAAGTTGCCACTTAAGAAGTAATATATAGCAAAAGATTCGAGATTGAACTGTTGTTCTTTTCATACTTACAGTAAATGGTCAGCATGAAAAAAAAAACAAGAAAAAAAGAAAGAAAGAAAGAAAGACGCTTATTCTTATAATACAAACAAGCATTGATGGTGCTCCAATTATATGTTTTGGGTTCAGTTGAGGCCATAGAGTTTCTACAAAAGCATTGTAAAAATTGAAAAATTGAATAAAAATAAAAATGAAACTTACCATACATTGGGAGCTTTGGAACTGTAGAAGTCGACGATGTGGAGATTGAGGACCTTTGGAGATGTGGAACTCGGATATGTCTGAAGAAATGAACGAGAGGACAAAGAGCCCAGCCACATTGTTGCGCCGCTACCTACACCACCACCCACGACCCCTCTGCGAGACTGAGCCACCCACGACCCCTGCGCGAGACCGAGCCAGCCAAGACCCCCGAGCCCCTATCGTTTGTGCCGTTTGCCCATGACCAGCCCCTAAGCCCCCACATTATCGCGCCGTTCACGCTGTTCGCCGAGCGTGAGGGAGAGGAAGTTGGAGGGTGAGTGTTGCGGCTGTGAGAAGTGAGAAAGAGAGAGAGATAGGGTTTAGGGGAAAAGGAAAAAAACGTGTGGCTTAGGTAGAATTTTTAGTTTTTATTTTAATTTTAAATACAAAATTTAATGATATTAAGAAAAAAAATACAATAAAATATTGATGATATATTATTAATTTTTATTTTCTAATTATATTTAAAAACTAACAATTTATAATTTTTTAAAATAAAATTTAAGTATATTATTCTTTATATCATAATTAATTTAAATTTTTATTAAAAATTATTATAAATAAAAAGTTAATAATATTAAAAATTTAGAAAAAAAAATATAGAATTTAGGACACGTATGAGTTTTTAGGACTCGCTTTGCGAGCCCTCAAAGAATTATTTTAGGACTCGCAACGCGAGTCCTAAAAAGTCCAAAGAGTACTAAGACACTTTTTTTTTAGTCCAGATTTTTTAGGACTCGCATATTCTTTTAGGACACTCATTGCGAGTCCTAAAAGAGTATTAAGGACTCCCAAAGCAAGTCCTTAAAATTATTAAGTAAAACACTTATTTTTATAGCCCAGGTTTTTTTAGGACTCGCATTTTCTTTTAGGACACTCATTGCGAGTCCTAAATTGCATTTTTTGAGGACTCTCAATGAGTGTCCTAAAAACTTCATAAATATTTTTAAGGACTTGCATTTATGTGCATGTCCTAAAAAAGTGCCCCGTAAAGGGTATTTTGTAGTAGTGTATGTTGTTAGTAGATTTTCCTTGCTGGGCATTATGCTCATTCCTTTATTTTTAGCATGATGCAGGAAAATGAACATGGAAGGCGGGAAGGATTCGTGGCAGCTTGGCATGTGTGTTGAGGATGAATGGATTCAATGGACTATGTGACAATCGAGGATGACGTTATTTTTAAGTTTTTTTAATTATGTTTTGATGTATTTCCGCAATTAGTATTTAAACAATTGAAGTTTATGTTTTATGTTTTATAATAATGGGATCCTATATCACATTTTATATTCCATACCATATTTTGTATTTCATACAATACTTTGGGTTTTAAATAACGTTATGTTATTTCATATGAATGTGTTTCAAAATAGTAGCTATGTTAGTAGTTTTTAATGGTCTGAGATCTTAGAAATAGTCGAGTCATTACATCTAGAGATGATAAGAGAGGGTTAGATGGATGATACATAGTTGCAGGAGGTTAGAGGGAATGTCCTAGCTGGTGTGGATAAGGATTATTCCGTTTTAGATACAGGATTACTATGGTACAAAGGTCAGATTTGTGTTCCGATAGATGTGGGTATTAGACGGGAGATACTTAATGAATCCCATACTACACCATATTCACTCCATCTAGGCACCAAGAAGATGTATCAGGATCTACGGACTTTATATTGGTGGCTTGGGATGAAGAAGGATGTAGTGGAGTATGTGGCCAAGTGTTTAACCTGTAAGCAGGTGAAGGCTGAGCATTAGCGACCAGCAGGGTTGCTTCAGCCTTTGGCTATTCCCGAATGGAAGTGGGAAGACATTACTATAGATTTTGTGGGAGGTTTACCCAGGACAGTGGGGTAGCATGACTCAGTATGGGTGATAGTAGATAGATACACCAAGTCAGCTCACTTTTTAGCAGTGAGAACGACCTGTACTGTGGATCGGTACGCGAAGTTGTACATGAGGGAGATTGTACGTCTCCATGGGGTTCCCAAATCTATGGTATCAGACCGGGATTCCATATTTACCTCAAAGTTTTTGGGTGTTTTGCAGAAGGCCATAGGGACTCAGTTGAAGTTCAATATAGCCTTTCATCCTCAGGTAGATGGACAGTCTGAGAGGACAATCCAGTTGTTAGAAGACATGCTTAGGGCGTGTGTATTGGACTTCGAGGGGTCTTGGAGTAAGTACCTTCCGTTGATTGAGTTCTCATACAACAACAGTTATCAATCAATGATTGGAGTAGCTCCATATGAGATGTTGTATGGAAGGAGATGTAGATCATCCATTCATTGGGATGAGATGGGTGAGAGGAAGTATTTGGGACCAGAGTTGGTTCAGAAGACTAATGAAGCTATGGAGAAGATCCGAGCTCGAATGCTCGCTTCGCTTCGCAGTCAGAAAAGCTACAATGATCCTAAGTGTAGGGACGTGGAGTTTCAAGTAGGGGACCACGTGTTTCTGTGAGTGTCACCACTGCGAGGGGTGAGAAGGTTTGGGAAAAAGGGCAAGTTGAGCCCTTGATTCATAGGACCTTTTGAGATCCTGGAGAGGATCAGGCAGGTAGCCTTTAGATTGGCTCTGCCACCATCGTTTTCAGGAGTTCACGACGTATTCCACATCTCTATGCTTCGGAAGTACGTCTCAGATACAACTCATGTGTTAAGATATGAAGATTTGGATTTAAAAACATATTTTTCATATGAAGAGCGACTGGTTCATGTCCTAGAAAAGAAAGGCAAGGTTCTACGGAACAAGATGATTCCTCTAGTCAAAGTATTATGGAGGAATAGCAAGGTCGAGGAAGCGACCTGGGAGATTGAGTCAGCTATGCGGGATCAGTATCCCGAGTTATTCAGGTAAATTTTGAGGGCGAAATTCTCAGTAGGAGGGGATAGTTGTAACGACCCAAAATTGCTAAAAGGGTTTAGCGCCTTGATTAGTGTGCTAGGAGGGCTTAATTAGTTTATATATGTGTTTAGTTGGTTAAATGCGTGACTATGTGGCATGCATGATTAATATAATTATGTGAGTATATTATATGCATGCTTATGAGTATTAAATATGCTTGTGGGCCATTTACTGTTGATAATTCTTGAATAAAGAGTTATTTCATGTGCTTTTGAACTTATAATTGTGGAAAACTCGTGGGCGATGTTAGTTTATTTTTAGCTTTCGTAGATAACTTTGGTGTTTTTTATGATCTTAATTAAGTTTAATTATTTTTGTAGTTTTTAATAGCTAATGGGTTAAAGGTAGTAGTTTCATGGATAAATATTTTCACAAAGAATGAACTAACATGTGAAACTATCTAAAATGAATTTTTGATGGCTGAATTATCAGGTTTTTCTGAAGCATTTTGATTAGGCAGTTTTTAGGCACATAGAACACATGGCAAGTCAATGGGTGAGCTTGAATATTGGCTGAGGTGGCAAGTACAGAAAGCACCAGTCAACATTTGGGAGAAAATGACAAAAGAGAAGAGGAGACTCACGTTTTTTTTACAAGGAGGGCAATATTGTACTTTTGAGGCAAAAAGGAGGAAACATAGAAGACACTTAAAGAAGCATCAGCCGAATTGGGAAGAAGGCAGCCATTTTTGGAAAGGAAAAACCAGCAAGAAGAAGGAAAGAAACCCAAAAATCAGCAAGGAAGGAGGACAAAAAAGAGAGCTCAAGCATCAATTGGATTTGTTCCTTCTTCCATTTCTAAACTTGTTTGACTACGTGCACTTGCGTATTTAAAATCAAATATAAATTTATCACAACAAGTTTTTGGCGTCGTTGCCGGGGATTGGAATTAGAAATTTTTTTTTATATCAATTACTTGCAATTTATTTTTTCTTTGTTAAGCTGACTTTGTTTGCTTCCTCTTGTGTTTTCTCATGTGATTTTCTATATGAACGAGCAAGAAGACATTGAACTAGCTCCTATTGACCCTGAGATTGAAAGAACAGTTAGAAGAAGACTACGGGAACAACGGGCTCAAAATCACCTTAATATGGCTGAAGAGGTTGAAGGAGTTGAGGGTTCTAATAATGTCACTAACGCAATTGCTATGGCTGATGATAGAGAGAGAGCCATAAGGGAGTATGCTGCCCCCATGTTTAATGAGCTCAATCCGGGCATTGTTAGGCCTGAAATTCAAGCACCCCAATTCAATTTAATGCTCGTGATGTTCCAAATGTTGCAAACAGTGGGTCAATTTAGTGGGCTGCCTACTGAGGATCTTCATCTTCGTTCATTTTTGGGGGTGAGAAATTCTTTCAAGCTACAAGGAGTGAGTGACGAGGCCCCAAGGTTCAAATTTCCCCCTTTCTATTTAAGGGATTGAGCTAGAGCTTGGCTAAACATCCTTCCTCCCGACTCAGTGACTACATGGAATGAGTTGGCTGAAAAATTCTTGATGAAGTACTTTCCTCCTACCAAAAATGCCAAGTTTCGCAATGAAATCATGTCATTTCAGTAGTTGGAAGATGAATCATTTTGTGAAGCTTGGGAGAGATTCAAGGAGTTATTGAGGAAGTTCCCTACCATGGGATCCCGCATTGTATACAAATGGAAACATTCTATAATGGGCTCAATTCTTCCACTCGGATGGTGTTAGATGCTTCAGCTAATGGGGCTATTCTCTCTAAGTCCCACAATGAAGCCTATGAGATTTTGGAGAGGATAGCTAGCAACAATTATCAATGGTCCAATGCTAGAGCCTCAACAAGTCGAAAAGTGGCTGGTATACTTGAAGTGGATGCATTGACAGCTTTGACCGCTCAAGTTTCTTCAATGACTAACCTTCTCAAGAACACGAGTTTGGGGGGAATGGTACAACTAGCTGCTATGGGACAAGTTGTCGATGTATCTTGTGTTTATTGTGGAGATGGGCACACATTTGAGAGTTGTCCTTCAAATCCTGCTTTGGTTTGTTATGTGGGCAATCAAAATGCCAACCGAAATAACCCATATTCGAACTCTTATAATCCGGGGTGGAGGCAGCATCCAAACTTCTCATTGGGGGGGGGGGGGGGGGGGGGTCAAGGAGCTAGTTCAAGCGGAGCACCAATGCAAAACAAGCCTACATATCCACCGGGGTTTTCTCAACAACAACCAAGAGCTCCACCACCTCCTCCTAGAGTGTCTCAATCAAGCTCTTTGGAGAGTTTAATGAAAGAATATATGGCCAAGAATGATGCTGTGATTCAAAGCCAAGTGGCATCCTTGAAGAACATAGAGATTCAATTGGGGCAGCTAGCTAATGAGCTAAGGAATAGATCACAAGGCACTTTGCCTAGTGAACCGAAAACCCAAGGAAAGATGGTAAGGAGCATTGCAAGCCAGTTACCTTGAGGAGTGGTAAAAATCTGGAATTGACTGAGGAGAATTGTAAGAGAAACATCGAGCCCACTTCAATCCAAAGTAGTGTGGACAAGGGAGACAAAGCTGTGAATTCAAAAATTTCAAATGCTGATCCTGAAGCAATCGCTATAGCAATTCCTCAGCAAAATGCTACAGAGAAGCCTATGACCAAGCCACCTCCACCATTTCCTTAGCGCTTTCAAAAGCAGCAACAAGATGGTCAATTCTGGAGATTTTTAGATGTTTTGAAACAACTTCACATCAATATACCGTTGGTGGAAGCTTTGGAGCAAATGCCAAACTATGTAAAGTTCTTGAAGGATATTTTAACTAATAGAGGAGGCTTGGAGAATTTGAAACGGTGACTTTGACTAAAGGTTGTAGTGCTATATTGAAGAATAAAATTCCTGCTAAATTGAAAGATCTGGGCAGCTTCACAATTCCTTGTTCTATTGGTAGTAGAGATGTTGGTAGAGCACTTTGTGACTTGGGGGCTAGTATCAATTTGATGCCCATGTAAATTTTCAAGAAGTTGGGGATTGGAGAAGCAAGACCAACCACAGTCACTTTGCAATTAGTGGATCATTCTATGGCACACCCGGAAGGAAAAATTGAAGATGTTCTAGTGCAAGTTGATAAATTCATTTTTTCGGTTGATTTCGCCATTCTTGATTATGAAGTGGATAGAGATGTTCCTATTATCTTGGGTAGGCCTTCTCAACATGTTCACGATCATCTGATCAAAATGATAAACTACTTTCAGGAAGTTGAACTGCATGGAGTAATAATAGATGAGGAAACTCAAGCCGTCTTAATCCTCAACAGTCTATCTCCAGCTTTCCTGCCATTCACCACCAACTATGTGTTAAATAAACTCAACTATGGTCTGATGCAACTCATGAAGGAGCTTTAGACTTTTGAATCTATCATGGGTGGACCAAGTAAGGGAGGAGAAAAGAAGACAACTACTACTACTGGTGCTAATCCAGCTAAGGCTGAAGCTAACCAAGCTTCTTCTTTGAAAGCTGGAAACAAGAGGAAATATGGAAAAAACAAAAACCCCAAGCCTACAAAGGCTGCAAAGATGAGTGCACAACCAAATGCACAGATGCCTAAGGGGAAGAACAAGAAAATCAAGAAAGGAAAGGTAAGTGCTTTCACTACAAAGAGAAAGGGCATTGGAAACAAGATTGCCCCAAATTTATATCAACGAAAAACAAAGGTAATGATTATAGTTCATTTATCTTAGAAACATGTGTTTTAGAGAATGATAAATTCGTTTGGATTATTGATTCTAGATCTACTAACCATGTTTGCAACTCTTTACAACTTCTTGAATCGTGGGAGGAAGTGGATGAAGGCGGCTTAAAGCATAGAGTTGGGAACAGAGCGTTTGTTGTAGTCCAAGCTAGAGGAAGAGCTCTCCTGAAGTTCAAAAATAAATATTTAATTTTGACAGATGTAGTTTTTTATTCTAGATTTTAGTAGAAATTTAATTTCAGTTTCCATGTTGCAATTAGAACAATTTGTTATGACCTTCACAACTTTTTTTTTTGGTAAATCAGATCTGTGTATTGCATAACTATCCATTTACAACCTAAGCAGAACCATAATTTGGCCCGCCAATGAACTCTATTACAATTGTTCAAACCATTCTCTATCTAGCATTTGTATTTTGTTAGGCATGAAATTTCTAACTCTGCTCTTTACATTATATTGAATTCTTTTTACAACTATGGCTACTCAATAAACTTTTTGACTCCACAAAGCCTCATTTCTACACCACCAAAGCTGATAAACCAAAGCTGCAATAGTAGCTGAAAACACTTGCTTCCTAAATCAAGATATCCTTGCCTTAGCTATCCATCTCAGTAACTTCTGAATTGTATTGGTTGCCGTTTGCCATCCCAACTAATTTTTAATCTGTTGCAGACAGTGAAAGCTCAAATAGCACTCAAAGTATATATGTTCTCTATTTTCCTTACTAGTTCCACATAGAAGGCAATGATCATCCGAAGTTATGTGAAATCTGAATAATCAATCTTTCATTTGCAACCTATCCAAAACCGCAAGCTAGAGAATAAATCTATGCTTCAGTATTGTGATTCTATTCCATACCTCCCTATGCCACTGTACCGTCTGATTTGTAGAAACAAGTGCTTGGTACCCCTCGACTATCTTATAGACTCCTCTTGAGAAAAGTGGAATCAGTTGTAGAGCCTTGAATTTTTCCTTGACTTTAACAATATGTTTCCAGTACCAACTACTTGTATTTGGGGCTGTATAAGCCCACCAATATGCATCCCTAATATATACAGCATGAATCCATCGGACCCATAAAGAGTCTTTCTTTATTGCCTCTGCCCACACATACTTTCCCATTGCTGCTATATTCCATTCCTTTATCCTTCTGAATCCTAATCCTCCTTCTGCCTTAGCTTTACACATATCATCCCATGATACATGTCCTGGACTGCTAAACTCAGCCAATCCTTTCCATAAGAAATTTCTACAGATTGAAGTAATTTGTTGCAAAACTTTTTGGGGAAGAATCAATACCTGTGCCCAGTAGGAATGTATTGCTATGAGTACTGAGTTCACCAAAGTAGCTCTGCCTGCATAAGATAAGTTTTTGGTACTCCAAACTTTAATTCTTTGAACCATCTTCTCCACTAGAAGATCACATTCAGTTGCTGTAATTCTTGTTGAACATATAGGAATCACTAGATATCGAAATGGAACCTGACTTTTAGTGAAACCTGAAGCTGTTGTGACCCTGTGCACCTCCGATTCTTCCATATTACTGCAATATAAAGCTGTTTTTGCTTCATTCGGATGTAACCCATAAGTTTGGGAGAACAACTTAAGACCCTGGAGCATCAAATATATTGATTTATAGTCTCAATTGCAAAAAAGCAATACATCATCTGCAAAACAAAGGTGATTGAGCTTAAGTGATCCACATCTGTCATGATATTTAAATCCCTCTTTCATACCAATTTTCATCATGATTCTAGATAGATATTCCATCCCCAATACAAATAGCAAGGGAGACAATGGATCCCCCTACCTAAGGCCTCTTTTAGCATAAAAAAACCATGTAAAACCCCATTAAACATAAGACTATATCTTGGAGTTCTAACACATATCATAATCATATGAATAAATCTGACAGGAAAATTTAAAGCATATAGCATCTCTTCTATAAATTATTTTAATATATCTATTTCTTTCAATGGATCACAATTGTGTATTGCATGTTTTGAAAATGAGCTTTATATTCTACGACCTAACGAACCCCTCACTCTTAACAATGATTTATTCAAAGTTGCTAAACCTAGGACCAATAAACGTCAAAATACCGATAACGATAACATGACGTATTTATGGCATTGGAGACTAGGTGACATTGGCTATGATATGATTAAAAGACTTACAAAGGATGGGCCTTTTAGGGAACTCACCTTAGGTGAATTACCTGTCTGTGAATCTTGTCTAGAAGGCAAACTGACCAAACTTCCATTCTCTGCAAAGGGTGATAGGGCCAAGGAACCACTTGGACTTGTTCATTCAGATGTTTGTGAACCTTTGAATGTAAAAGCCATGGTGGTTTTGAGTCTTTCGTCACTTTCATTGACGATTACTCTAGATACTCATGTCTTTACTTAATGCCCAGGAAATCAGAAACATTTTCAAAGTTTCAGGAATTCTTATCTATGATTCAAAACCAAATAGGTAAAACATTAAAGATCTTGCAATCTGATATGGGTTGAGAATATTTGGATATGCAGTTTTAAGATCATTTAACTGAACTTGGGATTTTATCACAACTTACTGCCCTGGGTACTCCACAACAAAATGGTGTAGCGGAACGTTGGAACAAAACTTTATTTGAAATGGTTAGATGCAAGCTTAGTTACTCAACTCTACCAACTTCATTCCGGGAACATGCAATAATGGCATTCTCAATGTCGTGCCGTCCAAATAAATCCCCAAAATACCTTTAGAATGTTAGAATGGTCGTGAACCTAGTTTACATCATTATAGAATCTGGAGGTGTCCCGCCCACGTCCTGAGGAAAAAAGAACGAGAGCTAGAAACGCAAAATGAAGTTTGCATGTTTGTTGGCAATCCTAAAGGAACTTGGGGTTGACTTTTCTATAGTCATTCAGAAAATGTAAAATGCCCTAATATAATACTTTGTAAAATGTTTGCATGCTCATAAGTATATAGAAGAAAAGCCACTTATTATAAAAATCCCAGTGGGGCCTTGCTAAAACATGCAAGTTGGGCCCAATAGTTTAAAAGAAAATAATAGTTTTTATGCAATGTTTTTAAAAATAATTAAAGTTCAAGTCCCACTGATAAGTTCTGAAATTTTAAAATAAACATAACATTATTCTTTAGAAATTGGCGTTAAACTGATCGTTTTCTCGTCCATAGGATGCCCCCACGCCATACACACCTTGACGTTGGAACTCCCCACATCACCACGTGTGCCACATTCATTTTCATACATTGTTACAAATCCTAATCATCGTTATCATAACCATCATCATCATAAACATAGTCATCATAAACATAATCATCATAAACATAATCATTATAAACATAATCATCATGAACATTATCATCATAAGCATCATCATCGTATCTTTGTGAACATGGCCCGCTAACTTGTCCATGTCACATCTTGAGGTAAACATGATCTCTGGTCCTTGAATAACCTCGGCGCGTCCGCCCTAAGAGTTATGTCTTTACATCCTTAGTAACTCGGGTTACGTTTTCATATCCTTAGCAACCCCTTTGTTGTGTCGCATTCATCATGCTAACAACCATTACATATCATACAACACTCAAATCACATACAATCCAGTCACATCAACACAAAGGAAATTTCATGATTTATCAACATCATCACAAAATACCATTTCATACTTCATATCGCAAAATGTATCATCGTACATAGCATTCTATCATACAAACAATCTTACCATTCAAAACATAAATAAACAGAATTCTATCTAACTTCCTTACCTCAGGTCCAAGCAAAGCAAAACTGACAAACTTCACAACGAGCCTATACCATAATCAAATAACATTCTTTAGCATCACATAAGACTTTCTTGTGCCAAACTCATATATCCCATGTGTGCATGAACTACAAGAAATTTGACATTTACCTACCGATTTCTTACATACTTATATTTATTTGTAGGTGAAGATGAGTTTTACCTACCAATATTTAATGGTACGAACTATTCGTAAGTAATTATTGCAAAATATATGAACTATTTCAGATTTATTTTTCGCTACCAATAAAATTGGTAGGTAAAGAGTTTTACCTACGTATATATTGGAGGGAAAATTTTCAGCTTTTGGAGCTCACTTTTCCCAGCAATTTTATTTTAATTTAAAAAATTTATTAAAATCAATGTTGATGTGTCTACAACATTTGTGTGACCATATTTATTTTATAATTAACACATTGTTTTATCAATACATATAAATGTAATACTAACATAAATAAATTTATTATTTAATATAAATTTATACTTATAAACCTATTCCCTAACATATATCTCAAACATTCAAGCTTCTCTCTTCAAAAACACAATAGCCTCTCTTTGTTCTCTTCTCCGAGCACCGCCTCTCTCTTCTCTCTTCTCCGAGATTTGCCTCTATTTTCTCTCTTCTCTGAGGACTGCCTCTCTCTTCTATCTTCTTCGAGATTTACCTCTCTTTTCTCTCTTCTCTGAGCACCGCCTCCACCATCAAACCATGGCTGAGCATAGCTGAGACCCTTAATCTCCATGTTCGAGTGCCTTCATTTCCAGTTTCCTTCATCTCTATTCTTGAATCAACCCAGAGGCTTTCTTCTTCTTTGTTGACGTTTTTGGCACCCCGAGCCTTGAGGTAACCATAGAGACTAAGTTAAATAAAACAAAACAAAGGAAACACTTAGAAACTTGGAGAAACCGACCTAAACCTCTTCCTTTCTCTCTTTCTTTCTCTAAACCATACTAAGGGGAACTTTGAGGAGATTAAGCTAGGAAAACTCAGAATTCAAGGCTGGAGCTTTGGGGAATTGAAGCTTGGAACTTAGAAGATTAGCTCAGGATTTAATTAAGCAAAGGTAAGCCTTTATCTTGATGAATTATATTGATTTTCTGCTGATATTTGCAGAGTTTGCATGTGAGTAAAATGGTGAATTGCTCTTGACTGTTTGGGTAAGTTTTGGGATTAGTTTTGTTGGGTTTTTCTGCTAGGATTGCTCTGGAGATGTTGTGATGATTGAGTGGGATTGTTGGGTTGATTTTTGGATAAATTGGCTGGGTTTTCATGGAATCAATGGAGGATTTTTCTGGGTTCGAAGGGTCAGGCTGCGACATTGTTCTTGCTGAGCCGCGACCCTCTGAAGCATGTTGGTGGCCTGGAAGAGGGGCGGGCCGCGACATGCCCTAGCTAGGGCCACGTCGCGCTTGCCCTGATTTGGGGTTGCTCTCTGTTTTGGGGGCGGGTCGCGGCATGGCTTTATGGGGCTGCGACTCTTAGTGCAATTTTGAGCTTTAAAGTGTGTTTAAGCTTGGGAACTCAAAGGTTAAGGCTCAGGATGGATTTTATCATTCAGATTGATAGAATTCAAGGTCTCGGAGATTAGAATTATGGCTCGAAGTTATTAAATGGATTAGAACTTGATGGATGAATATTGTTAATGTGTTGTGACTAAGGTTTCGGCGAGGCTCGAATTAGAAGATTGTGCTTGGGACATCGGTGCTTGGAAGCTCGGGACACAGGTAAGAAAAATACTATTCCCATAGAGCTTGTATGCAGGGCAGGGCCCTATATGATTGTGTTGCAGGGCGTAGCCCTTTGATTGAGTTTATTCATGTTTGGTATTTTCTTTATTATGCTATGTATGCATATGTGTGAATGTTCGGCAAGAGCCAGGAACGGCGCAGGCCGAGGTCGGCAAGGGGCCGAGAACGGCATTAAGCACGTGGAGTGAAAGGACGAGCGCGGAAAGGGGCCGGGAGCCACGTTTAGCACGCAGAGTGCGAATTGCCAGGGCGAGACCCTAAAGGATACCGGGGATATCCTCACGGTGTGGATCGCGAACCCAGGGCCTGGTAAAGCGCTTGGGACGGCATGGCCGTATGCGTATTGCCTATTGATGGCCTGTTTATATGCTAAGTGTTTGATATGCATATGTTATCTGCTTGTGAGGATTTTCTTGCTGGGCTTCGGCTCACGAGTGCTCTGTGGTGCAGGTAAGGGCAAGGGAAAAGTCAACCAACCATGAGTACGGAGAGCATGAAGCAGCGTGTAACATGCCGGCCTTGAGGGCATGTTACAAGCTAGGATGGTTCTCGATTAGATGCGCATGCGAGGGTGCAGGATGGTGAGCATGCTGATCCCTAGTTTGTACGGCAGTGACATTTTCGTAAATATCTTCAATATTGCCCGAAAATGGATGGGACTTGGTAGGTTCTATATTGAAGGGTCAATGAACGCAATGGTATGATCAGATTTGGGAGATTCGGAGAATTGGCGATCTGAGAGCCAAATATGTCTCCCAAGCAAAAATCATATATGTTCCTGGTAGAAGGCTAAAAGCTTAGAAGGCTCTTTGTAGGGGGAGCACCTGGTGTCAGGTCTCCACCACCCCTAGCACAGGCGCATCAAGTGAGCTACTACTAGTTGGGAGGACTAGTAGGGTAGGCATATAAGGACCAAGAGGGGACTCATATGTCTCCATGAGTAGGAGTACTCATGGACATTACCGGGCCGCCCTGGTAGTGCGTTGAACTGTGCTGCCAAAGGTTTATGGGTACGGATCTCTTGGCTTGCCGGTATGCCACCTGCATGGAACGTAGCCCAAACCTCCGAGAGACGTCATGGTGCGCCATGGCCACGAGTCTTGACACGAGATGGCATGGGAAGTCATTCGTGGGACTTGCTAGCATGCAGGCATTGAAGAGTGAACAATGCTTAAGAAGGACAGAGGTCCAGTGTGTGCTACTAGTCTGGCAGCTAGTCTCGAGGGCCTACCAACATGCGTAAAGGCATGGTGCCTTGAGGATTGGACCATGGATGTATGAGAGTCCTTGGTCTGTGACGCAAGCTATTCATATAGTATCGAATGGGGCATGACGAGACGCGTTGGCACGCCAACTTGGCGTTGGCTCTTGGCCACACATGCTACCTTGGCTTGCGAATGTCTATGTGAGCATCGGTGTTGGAATTTTCCTTGCCATAGTGTGAACCTATGAACAGTGTGAGTGTCTTGGCTAGAGAGCCTTGATGCATGATTGCACTCATAGATGCTTGAGAGCATGACTCAACGATAGTTGTTTGAGAGACGGAAGTGTGCAGAGGCACACGGTCGCGCAAAAAATGTTCCCATTGTTATTCGAATGGTTGGAAGACTGACCTTGGCTCAGAGTAGTCAAGGTGCCGCACGGGCATTTCTGCTGTCAAAATGTCAGCCCGTGACATGACGCGTACATGTTTGGCCTGCCTGGCTGCCACGACCAGGGGTATTTTGGGAGATGATTGTACTAAACTTGGATTTTGTCGTCTAGTCGACTATTCTTGTGTTTATGTGTTGTAAACATTTCTAAACAGTGTTTTGGGATCCAATATGTTAAACGCTTTATGATTTTCAATAAATGGAATTATTTTCAAAGTTTATGATCCTGTTTATGGTTTAATTACACGTTTGCCTTAAAACCTCGATTAGCGAGTTAAATGTACATTTTAAACTCACTTAGTAACGACTCTAAGGAAGTAGGGCGTTATAGTTGGCTTGGTGGCTTTGAGGTATATTTTTATGATCCATTTTGATTAAATCCCCACTAGTCTGAAGGATTAATGCTGATCCATTATTTTGAGATCTTTTCATTGTTATTTGCTATGTATATTTAGTATAAGGTTTAGATGTATGCTTTGAGAAATATTTGTTTTAATGATTAGTTAGTTTCATTATCCTACGAGTTTGATTTTTATTTTTGTTTAGATTATAGTTATGTTTCATTGCTTTAATCTGGTTTTGTGGCTTTAAGTTATAGACAAATTGGCTTTGTGGCTTTGGGGAATATGTTTATGATTAATTTTGATTAAATCCCCACTAATGTGAAGTATTAATGATGATCCATTGTTCTCCCTTTCGATTGTTATTTTTTTATATATATATATTTAGTATATTGTTTAGATTTTTTGTTTTGGGGTTTCACTCTATTATAGCTTGATTAAGCAAGATTTTTTAGCAAAGTTTGAGTATGAGACATGATTGAGCAAATTTTTTTTTCTATATATTTACTTTGGTATTTTGTTTCTGATTATAGCTTGATTCCTAGCCAATAGGGATTTGGTGATCTTGTTCATTGTTTGAGGTCTATGTTTGATTATGAGGCATGATTTATAATATTTTTGAATCTTTGAGGTCACACTCTATTACATCTTGATTAAGCAAAGTTTTTCTTCTTCAGTATATTTACTTGGTACTTTGTTCCTAATTACAACTTGATTGTGCCTAAAATACCAACTTTTTTCTTGTTTATATTCTTTTGAATCATTGTTTCCTGGTTTAAAACTGACCTAATCTATGGTTTTGTTAAGTAAACACTATAGACTTTTTTTTAAATACATTTATGATTAAATCAACTAACTGCACTATAAAATAATTGATATTGTGTCCTGTTTCAGAATTTCATCACCAATGAGATCTGTTTGATTATGAATTGTCAATCTGTTTCAGTATTATTTATGTATAATCTCATTGAATTTCTTGATGTCTTGTTGCTTGTTTCTTGTGCTATCATCAATAAATTGATACTTTGTTGCTATATTCAGATTTGGAGTTTTTTATGTACTTTGTTATTGATATTGATATTCAGATTTAGGATGTAGATTAATTTAATAAGTTTACTGCATTAGTGAATATGATTCTTTGCTCTTGCACTAAGATTTAACAGGTTTTTTTATGTTCTGATATTTGTTTTTCATATTTAGATATTTGTTTTTTCATATTTCATTGTTTTTCTATTTCCAAAGTTTTGCATTAATCTCAAGTGTTTCTCTATTTTTAGCATGCTCTGCTTTCTGGTTTGTAGGGTGAACTTTGATATTGATATTGATATTGATATTGTAGGGTGAACTTTGTTTTTGGAGAGATAACTAGTTTTTGAGTTTAAGAATTTTGTGTGTTCGAATCTGATTTTTGTTCTGTATACAAATATGTTTTGAATCTGATTTTTTTAAAGTGTGAAAATTTTTTGTTTGGTATTTGATTTATGTTTTATGTTCATTGATTATATATATGAATTTGTTTTTCTTTTTAAAAATGAGAAGAGATATCTACTTTTTATTTTGAGTTTTTTTTATGTAAAATTTTGAATCTAGTTTGTATTATCTTCATCATTGTTTACATGTTCATATATACTGCATATGAACTTCTTTGTTTCATCACATAAATTCTAGTTTTCGATGCATATTTCCTATTAAATGTAGTTTTGAATGTTGACTTATATTTTCTTTTTCTAATTTGGATCGTTATGCTACTTTGATTTTTTTTTTTTGCCTGTGATGTTGATAAATTATTTTATTTTATGTTGGTGATTATGAGACTTGATGTGCTCATATATTTGTTTTTTAATATATGCTAGTATATCAAGTGTCATAAATGCCCATAATAACAAGTCATATTTTATGAAATCCTTATGATGATTAAATTGGGGATAATTATTGTGTTTAGATTAATTATATTTTCCCATTGTTGCCAACACGAACCCCACCTCCAACCATCATCGACGTCCACCTCACAAAGCAATCATCGACATTCACAAGTTCAATTTAAAGAAAAAGGATGCTCTCGGGTAATAATCTCAAAGTGAAGAATAGACTTGTTGATATTTTTTATGAAATGTAATTAGTTTAACACTCATCTTTAATAAGCAATGAATATTTTATAATATATGTTTGTTTATTTTATTATTAATGTTAAATAATTTATTTGAGAAAAATGTTAAATATTTTTAAAATTAATTACTTTGATTTATTATTTATATTAAATTAAATTTAAATATATAATTAAAATTACCTATCTAAAAATCTTTATTTACCAATAAATAAGTGTAGGTAAAAATAAGTATACCACATCATGCCACGTGGACCAATCATTTAGAGCCACATAATCAATAAAAGTGAGATAAGTAACCCAATCATTAAGTTCCAACTGGTCCAACAAATGTGTGCCACATGTTCCACTAAAAAATTTCCACGACGATTGCCACGTCAATTGCCACATAAGATGCCATGTCAAACAAGTCCAAGTCATATATGTTGGGTCCACGTGAGTTTTACCTACCGATATGTCAATCGTAGGCAATGGTACCTTTCTCGACTAACTATTACCTACTAATACAATATTGGTCACAATATGTAGGTAAAATGATTTACCTACCTGTTATACAGATTCCCGGATAGCGTTTGGATGGATAGCCTCGGGGAAGCAGAATTATCAAAGTCTTTCACGAAAGGTGACCAGAGCTCGCGGATGGACAGAAAGGCTTCGCCTCTCCCGTTTAGTGTCCAGCATACTCTTTCAAGCAACCGCGACCCGGAAGCTCGTCAATTCTCCCGGACTCCCGAAAGGATATCCTTCGGGGAAGGTCCTTCCAGGAGAAGCTCTTCAGGTTACCTTCGCGGATACAGTTCCGTGCCTCGCACGGAAGAAGACCAAGCGGTCGAGTCATGGAGGAGGCATAGTTGGAATGATACTCACCTGACACAGGATCCCGCCTGACACGCTCGACAGGTCGAGGCCGCACACATCCCAACACGCCTAAAAGTACCATTTCGCCTACTGTTCCGCTGACAGCCTGGAAAAGACAGCTGCCTTTTTACATTCCCCATACTTTCATGTAAATATACCCACGTAGAGCCTGGTAGCCATGCGACTACGATAATTGTATCCCCTATTTATGGCTGGTGTAATTAAGACTCAGGGGGGCAGAGAAAAACCCTAATCCAAAACTCTAGCTATAAAGACCTCCTCATTTTGCAATAGGAGGGGGGAGGAAAAGAAATTACATAGCAAGAACTCTGCCAAAATCTCTCTAGCTTCGTTTTCTTCTAGAGAACCCGAGAGAAACACTGTGAGTTTGTGAGGTTCTTGTACACCAGCCATTTTACTGTAATTCTCTACAAGTATAATAACATCGACTCGTGGACTAGGGCTCGTTAACGCCTGAACCACGTACAAACCTATTTGTCTATTTATATTTCTACACTTCTACAGTTCTTATCTTTCTATTATTTTGTTTGTATTCGTTTCCGAAAAACTCGGTAAACATTTTGGTGCTTTCATTGAGAGCTGTAGGGAGTTGTTAGTCAGCTCTTTTTCTGTGTACGTTTTTTGTATTCACTCCGTACTGAAAAGATGGTGACTACGAGAAAATCCGCGGTTGACAAGAATGCTAGGGTGAACCCTGATACTATGATGGAAGATGCGGTACAAAACGAACCCTCGGCAGCCCAGACCAAAGGAGAAAGTACCCACGACTCGGACTACCAAGGTGAAGACCCGACATCCCGCCAGGATCGGGTCAGTACTGAAGATACGACATACTTAGAAGACAAAGAAGAGTATGTCCGAGACGGTTACTACAAAGACGGCTACTACTACGAGAAGGATCCAGAACTGGTCCAAGTAGCCGAAGAACTGGTGGCCACTAAGGCCAAGCTTGCTGAGCAGGAGTGCGCCTCCGAAAAAGTGCAGCGCATGATGGAGCGCCTCCAAAGCAAGTTCGGAGATCTAGGCGACTCGGACGAGGACGCCTCTGTTTTAGGTGGTGCTGATGCCACCATGCCGGATCCAGCCGCTGCTGGACCACCCAAAGCCGCCCCTAACAAGGGCAAAGAAAAAGTAGGGGAGCCTGTGTGCACTAACGCCCCTGCACCTCCTAAAGACGTGAATCACCAGGCCGACTGCCCCCCCCCCCCCGCGCAGAAGGTCTCTAGCGCTCCTAAGCCCAGACGTCCTTCAGCCCCAAGGAGGCACTCTGTGCCTAAAGGGCCCGGTGTTAAGGCACCCAGGCCTAGGGGAAGGAACAACCGCCCCAGTGATTCCGTTAACCAGGACGGTCGGGGCTGCAGACACGCACTCCGAAGATAGCTGGTCCACGGTGGACCTAAGAAGAAGGTTGGAGGCCAAGTATGAAAAGGCCAAAGGAAAAAAGGCCCGGCCTCGCGGGGATGACCTGCGAAATCATCTCAACGACAAGCTCCGGGGACGTGACCTCCCGGAGAGCGATACAAAGAGGCTCGAGGAACAGATCGCTGCCTTGACCAAGCTGGTCCGGAAGCAAAGTGGGGCCCTGTCAGACTCTGAGGAGGAAGACCCGGAACCATGTATTCGGAGGATCGCGGAAACGCCCCTCCCGGAGAACTTCAAAATGCCTCATATAGAATTATATGAGGGGAGGACAAACCCGCGCACCCATCTAGCTAAATACAACAAGATGATGCAAGTGGCGCGCGTCAATGAGGATGCCAAATGCATGTGCTTCTCACTCACCCTTACCAAGTCCGCGGAGGACTGGTGGAAAAGATTAGCTCCCGGATCCATCCACAGTTGGAAGGAGCTACAGTCCGCATTCAGGAGGCAGTTCATTGCTCCCCGGGACCACGACATGGAGGTTGGTTCCTTAACCAACATCAAGCAGCTACCCAATGAGAGCCTCAAAGCTTTCATTCAAAGAATGATTGAAGCTGCTGCTAAGACCAAGGTCAGCGATGACATGAAGCTGATCGCCCTTCAATCGGGGCTTACCGTCGGCTCCCTGCTATGGGGAAAAATGCAAAGAAGACGAGCAGAAACTCTGTCCGAATTCATATCAAAAGCTCAGGGAATCATCAACCTTGAGGATGCCTACCAACAGGCCTTTGGAGTTCCCCCAGCTCCGATGCCCTCCGTGACTGCGCCGAGCTTTGCTTCGCAAGCTCCCGCACCAGCCCTCACGCTTCCAGGAGCCCAGTTCACTCCAAGCGTGTATGGGCCTTCCGCGTCTGCTCAGATGCCGAGTCAAACCCATTTCTCTAGGTACGGAGCTGTACAAACCGGATATAGTATCGCTCCCGCCTCGTCGCAACCGCAAGCGGAAGGCCCAGAACAAAATCTGAGCCAATCGCGGAATAAACGAGGTGGAAGAAACTCCAACCGGGGGGACCATTCAAAGAAACCCCGGAAGAACTATGAACCCAAGTTCACGGAGTACACCAGTTTGATAGACTCACGAGAGAATGTCTATTGGGCGACCTGTAATATGGTCAACTACAGGAAGCCCCCGAAAGTGTCTCACGGAGGAAGGCGCCCGCGAGACTCCAATAAGAGGTGTGAGTTCCACGGAGACGTGGGGCACACCACAAACGAATGCCTTCAGCTGAAGGATGAGATCGAGTCCCTGGCAAGAGCGGGACACCTCGGTCAATGGGTGAGGATACCCATAATCTATCCCGGACAGGGAGTAGTTCACGGAGCTGCATACTCTCTGGGACAGAGGGGGACCGCTAGCGCTCCTGGAGCCGGTCACCCCCAAGCTCCTGGATCTCAGTTCCCAGCGCTTCCTGCTCCGACCTCTCCGGCACCCATTGCCATGTTGACTCCAGGACCCGGAAAACCATATCCGCCTGGCCTTGCTCCGCCACCCGTTGACGGACACGTGGCCACCATTTCCGGAGGACCGCACCTTGCCGGGAGCACCCGCAACTCCCAGAAAAGGTACTTGAGGGAGTTAGAACACACCGGGGAGATGTGCGCCTTGGTTCAGTCACCTGCTCAGCGTCCCCGAATGATGGATCTTCCCATCACCTTCACGGAAGATGACGCCCGACATGTGCACTTCCCCCACAACGATCCCCTCGTCGTGGAAGCCCAGATCGCCAATAAGAAGGTGTCACGGATCCTAGTCGATAATGGAAGCTCCGTAAACATCCTCTTCAAAGCTGCCTTCCACGCGATCGGATTAACCGAGACAGATCTGATCCCATGCCCCATCCAGCTTCAGGGGTTCAATGGGGATGCACTCATGCCCTTAGGCAAAATTCAACTTCCAGTCACCCTCAGAGGAGACAGCGACACTTGTGCCTTCAAGCACTGCACATTCGTGGTGGTCGACTGCCCCACAGCGTATAATGCCATCCTAGGCCGACCGGTCCTAATCGATGTTGGGGCCATAACCTCGATACGCCACTTATGCTTGAAGTTTCCATGCGACAACGGGCGTATCGGCACCCTCCGGGGAGACCAACGAAGTGCACGAAGCTGTTATAACATCTCCGTCCGATCCGTCTACATGGTCCAGGAGGCGATTATTGCCGCACCTTTGGCAAAGGATTTACCAGAGACTGGGGGTGCCCAAGGGGCATACGTTGACGAACTCGACCCTAGAGTGGGGGTCGAGAGGGCGATAGAGCCGATGGAGGAAGTTGAAGAGGTGATCCTCAACTCGGAAGATCCCACCAAAGTCATTCAGGTGGGGAAAAACCTTCCATCGGCCATTCGAGAAAAGATTGTGGCCACTGTGAAGAATAATCAGGATATCCTGGCATGGTGCCACGCTGATATGATGGGGATTAATCGTAATGTTGCGTGCCACGCACTCAACATAGACCCATCTGCAACTCCAGTTCGCCAAAAGAGGAGGCCGTTAGACCCTGTAAGGGCCGAAGCAGTCAAAGATGAAGTGGACAAGCTGATATCCGTAGGCTTTCTCCAGGAGTCACTCTATCCCGTGTGGTTGGCCAATCCGATTCTGGTCCCGAAACCCGATGGGTCCTGGAGAATGTGTATTGACTTCACGGACCTGAACAAAGCCTGCTCAAAAGACTGTTTCCCTCTTCCGCGAATCGATCAGATGGTAGACGCTACTTCCGGGTATGAACTCTTATCCTTCATGGATGCATACTCCGGATACAACCAGATCAAGATGCATGTCGCGGACCAGGAACACACCAGCTTCCTCACGGACAAGGGTGTCTACTGTTACGTGGTCATGCCTTTCGGTTTGAAGAATGCTGGGGCGACATACCAGCGTCTAGTAAACAAGATGTTCAAGGATCAGCTGGGGAGGAACATGGAAGTGTATGTAGATGACATGTTGGTGAAATCCAAGACCTCCGAAGACCACAGTGACGACCTTGAGGAAGTTTTTGCCGTGATCCGAAAGTACGGAATGAAACTGAATCCGAAGAAATGTACTTTCGGGGTCTCGTCTGGGAAGTTCCTCGGTTTCATTGTCAGCTCCCGCGGAGTGGAGGCCAACCCTGAGAAAATTAAAGCGTTCATAGATATGCCTTCTCCCCGAAAGCATAAGGATGTCCAAAGCGTTACCGGAAGGATAGCTGCTCTCAGCCGCTTCGTATCTAAGGCCACTGACAAATGTGTCCCCTTCTTCAATGTGTTGCGAGGAAACAAGAGGTTCGAGTGGACCCCCGAATGCGAAGCAGCCTTCCAACACCTCAAGGAACATCTAACTCGAGCTCCCATTCTGTCCAAACTTGTCGAAGGAGAGGCGTTGCTCTTGTACTTAGCTGTGACAAAGCATGTCGTAAGTGCCGCTCTCGTCCGGGAAGACGGCCGTCTCCAACTCCCTGTGTATTACGTGAGCAAGAGGTTACTGGACGCCGAGTCCAGATATACAATGATCGAAAAACTCTCCCTCTGCTTGCTAATCGCTTCGCGGAAGCTAAGGCCCTATTTCCAGGCGCACACCATCAGAGTACTCACCAACCACCCTCTCCGGCAAGTCCTGCAGAAGCCCGAGTCTTCTGGCAGGTTACTTAAATGGGCCATGGAACTGAGCCAGTTTGACATCCACTACCAGCCACGTGTTTCCATAAAAGGTCAAGCTCTCGCGGACTTTATTGTGGAATGCTCAGGAATGAATGACCTCCTGGAAGATCCTGTCCCGGAACTTCCCACATGGAAGGTCTATGTAGACGGAGCCTCAAATGAAAAAGGAGCTGGAGCAGGGGTTATCCTAATTTCTCCCCAAGGACATCAGCTCCAGAGCGCCATCCGTTTCACGTTCCCAGAATCCAACAACGAGGCAGAACACGAAGCCATGCTAGCTGGATTACAACTGGCCAGAGAAGTCGGAGCCCAAAAAATCGAAGTATACAGCGACTCCCTACTTGTGGTAAACCAAATATCCGGAGAATACTAGACGAAGGGCAAAAAAATGGCTGCCTACGTGTCTCTCTCCCGCGGCCTCCTGCAGCATTTCAAAGGCTACCGAATCCGCCAGGTCCCCCGGGACCAGAATTCACTCGCGGACACACTGGCCAAGCTTGCAACAGACCCGGAAATTGAACAATATGGCCTAGTGCCCATCAGGCACTTAGAAGCACCTAGTACTGAGACACAGAGGGTAAATGCCATCATCGACCATTCCCATTCCTGGATAGGACCCATCCTCAGATTTCTCACCACCAGAGAGCTCCCCACTGATAAAGCTGACGCAAGAAAGCTCCAATATCAAGCTCCCCAATACGTGATTATGGATGGAAAGCTTTACCGCAGGGGGTTGTCCATACCCTTCCCTAGGTGTGTTGCCGGAACCGAAATCAGCACCATCATCCATGAGATTCACGGAGGCTTCTGTGGCGACCATACCTCCGGGCTGAGCCTCTCCAAAAAGATCCTTCGTCAAGGATACTTCTGGCCCACCATGAAGAAGGATTGTGTGGATTATGTCAGAAAATGTGAGCAGTGCCAGAGGTACGCCAAGGTTCCGCGAGCGCCGCCTACAGAAATTACCTTAATGACCAGCCCCTGGCCGTTCGCCGTTTGGGGCATTGACCTAGTAGGTTCCCTTCCAACTGGAAAGGGTGGAGTGAAGTATGCCATAGTCGCGGTAGACTACTTCACCAAATGGGCTGAAGCTGAACCTATGAACACGGTCACATCTAAGAAAGCACTGGACTTTGTCATCAAGAATATAGTGTGTCGTTTCGGGCTTCCACGAAAAATTGTGTCCGACAACGGGAAGCAATTTGATAGTGAGCATTTCACGGACTTCTGTGCTTCGCATGGAATCATCAAAAGCTTTTCCGCAGTCGCCAGACCTCAAGCTAATGGACAAGTGGAAGCAGTGAACAAAATTTTAAAGACCACATTGAAGAAAAAACTCCAAGCATGCAAGGCTCACTGCCCGGAAGAGCTTCCGTGAGTACTTTGGGCCTATTGCACAACAGAGAGAACTTCGACGGGGCACACACCTTATTCCATGACCTTCGGTTGCGAGGCCGTCATCCCAGTAGAAACTATGATCCCCTCTCACAGGCAGGACACCTACGACCCTACCCGGAACCACGCCCTTCTCCAGGAGTCCCTGGACATGATCGAAGAGCTCCGGGAGCAGTCACAGATCCAACTCAAAATGTACCAAGGCAAGATAGCCCGACACTTTAACACAAAAGTCAAGAGCCGTACATTCGAGGTTGGGGACCTTGTCCTACGGAGAGTATTTCCTGCTACGCAGGATCCGGGAGTGGGAGTCCTCGGACCCAACTGGGAAGGCCCCTATGAAGTCCAAGAAAAAGTGGGCCATGGGACGTATCACTTAAAGAGACTCGATGGATCTAAAGTCCCGCGCGCCTGGAACGCGGAGCACCTCCGCCGTTACTATTAGTAAGCCCCGGACTATCTAGTCGAAGGTCCTTGGTGGACGTAGCAAAAATGTAAAATATGGAGATAGACCTCCCAGCTGTAAAACACATGCCTAACAGGCTAATTTAATAAAACACGGAAAGTTTCACTCTGCTTTTACTGCATTTTTTATCCCTTTGTTCCAAGCTACGTTTTAACAAGTGACCAGGCGGTCCGGAGACGTCCGGACCCCACGCTCACTTGGGGGGGTATACATGGCTAAGGCATAACCATACGCCCCTTGAACAAAACATAAAGAGAACACCACTTATGTGCTAGCATTGTGTTTGAAATTTTTAAATTGATTATGCTTAGGTTGATTTGTTGCCATGAACATATTTGCATTACGTGTCATGTGTGCATTATGTGATTATGTGAAAATTGCCATGAAAATATCTGCCATTATGCATCATGAAAATTATCTCCTGTGTAGCCCAGCGATGAACAGGACTGGAGGTTGGGGCACATTCAGAGAGCTACGCCGAAACACCCCCAACTTCCTGACAAGTCCTTCGCAGAATACTCCGCGACCGCTGAAAGCTTTGCTTCGCAAGCTTCAGCTCCGGGTCTCATAAAGTAATGCATGGCAAGATCCGCGACCGCTGAGAGCTTTGCTTCGCAAGCTCCAGCTCCGGGTCCCGCAAGGCGAGAGATGGCAAGATCTGCGACCGCTGTAAGCTTTGCTTCGCAGGCTTCAGCTCCGGGTCTCACAAAATAATGCATGATGAGCTCCTCGACCACTGCAAACTTCGCTTCGCAAGCTTCATCTCTGGGAGCAAATATAATCGATCCCCCAATTACAGCAGGCCTTGCTTCGCAAAGCCCCTGCTCCAGGATTGCACATGGTAGGCGTGACGATTTCCCCGACCGCAACGAACCTTGCCTCGCAAGGCTTCATGCCAAGTCCTTGAAGTCGGCCACCGTGAGGTCCACAACAACAGTTAGTTTTGCTTCGCAAAGATCTAGCCCTAAGTTTAGCGACGCTCACCAAAAGAGCTCCTGATCCAGCGCTATCCCGCGGAATCGTATTAAGTGTTTGCCTCGCAAGCTTTGTAAAGATCGCGATGGGGAGATGGAACGGGTCACTTTAGGCATCCCAGCGAATGGTATAACTACAAGTCTCGGGATTGGCTATTTACCTTAGGAAAGCTGAGTACGATGAAAGAGGGAGTCTGGCCGTTGGAACCAAGAACCCTCCGTAACCTAGAAACTACGTGGGAAAAGACATAAGCCGTTGGAGCTTCAAGTTAGAAATGCATAGGTTCTGGCCGTTGGAACCAAAACCTCATGTGCCCCTACAGCAGTTTCTACCGTATAAAAGTCTCTACCCTAAGCACAAAATTAAACAAGGAACTCAGCAGAAAAGGAAAGAAGAATTCTACAATTATTACAATGAAGGCCCTGCGGACTGGATGTCTGTAATGTTCCCGCAATTAAAAAAGAGTACAGGGAGCTTCGCCCCAAAGGAAAATAAAAAAAAAAGTTTACACAAAGAATAAGACCCCTTCAAGCACTGGGGGTGGCAGCAACTTCCATGACCGGGGTCTCGGAGACAGCGGTTTCGACTGGGGCTGGCGGAGTCAGCTCATTGGAAGGTGGAACTTCCTCACTGGCAGGTTCAGAGGTCCCCGCCTCTTCGAGATCTTCTGCCTCGAGGGCTCCAGCAGGTTTGTCAATGTTATAAGTCTGGACAAACACCTCTGGGCTTTGATCCCACGCCTGTATCTTTTCCCTCATGGCGGCGGCGTCCTCTCCCAGGTAGCCTACTACCTCCGGGTTTATTTTCCAAAGTTGGTGCATGAGTACCACGTGGGATATATTAATCATTCTATTCAGCACCACCTCGGCATCTTCCTTCTCCTTCAAGCGCTCCGCCTCAGAGGTCGCCAGCTTTGCCTCCGCGACAGCCAATTGAGCCCTCAGTTTTTCCAGCTCGGCCTTGGATGCATCCCGCTCTCCCTTAAGGGAATCAATCTCCTTGCGCTGCACCTTATTTTGATCCAGCAAGGATTGCTTCTCGGTCACATGCCCCCTGATAGTGAATTGCAAGGCTCCAATCTGTTTATCCTTCTCAGCGAGCCCCAACTCCTGCATAGACACGAGATCCTTGCTCCTCTTGTGATCTTGCTCCTCCTCGTGCAGCTTATTCTGAAGAGTGGCATATTCCTCGTTCTGCTTAAGGAGGAGATCATTTTTCGAGTGCAAGCGGGCATCCAGGGTATCCTTCTCCTCCCTGGCCTGGGATAGCTCTTCCTGGAGCTTGGAGTTTTTGGCCTTCAAGTCATCCGACCGCCGCTTGAACTCATTCTCCGCACTGGCCCGGTACTCTTGATATTTGGCAAGATATTTCTTGTCCGCCTCTTCTTCAGCCTTGCGCCGGGCCTGGTTAATCTTCTCCACAGCCTCCCCCTTTATGCTCTCGACCTGTTGGGTCAGTTTCTGCTTCTCTGCCTCCAAGGCCTGGCGAGCCACCTGGCTCTCCTCCAGCTGAACCAGAACTGCACCCACCTCCCGGAACGAGCGTTCCGCGATGAGAGAGGCCTGCAAGGGAAGACAACAGAATGAGTTAAGCAGAACCAAATGTACTAAGACAAATGATCCCAGAACAGAACAACTGACAGCTTACCCCTGAAAGTTGCTGCTTTACGGCGTGTGTCAGCAACAGCGGGTCCTTACTGCTACTGATGGCCCATTTCTCAGAATTAAGCTCGCACAAGCTCAAGGCCATGTCCTCCATCATCTCCGCTCCGAACGGCGCCAATGCACGTCCGAGCCTAGGCACCAGCCTTTTCTCCAAGGCTGGGCCATCCAAAACCGCTCCAGCCGGGTGAAGGGATCTCACCCCTTTTGCCAGCTCAGCTCTCTTCACGGTAGACAGGTTGTCCGCCCTTCCCTGAGTAACAGCCTTCTCGGCCTCTAACCGCCTCTTCAAAAAATTATCAGCCTGTCTTACACCCTCCAAGAGGGTAGCGGGGAAACAGGTTGGTTTCTGAGGGAAGTGGAATTTCAGGCCAGGCTGAGGAAGGCTTGTTTGTTGAGAAAGTGGAAGAGAAAGAGCAGAAGGAGACCCCGAAACGGTGGACTCCCTCTGGGCTGGAGGAGGAGGTAGACGGGGTATTAGGGACGGTAGCGAAGACACTACCGCCCCGGTTTTGATACGAACCACGCCAACAAGTGTGACGAAACCCGACACCAAATATGGAACAGCCACCAAGAACACACGAGATTGGAATGGAACCGCGACCCAATGCTTAGCCAAGCACGAACCTTGGTATGAGGAAGACGCCACAAACGGGGATGGAATCCGTTTGATAAGTCAGGATGAACGCCACAAGGAATCTCCTTGATAAGTTCGGATAGTCTCTTCAAGAACTCAAGAAGAAAACTCACAAATTTTCATTCAACATAATCTGATTTTTCACATTGTTTTGGCAGTCCTTATAAGGACGAAAATTACATGAAAACAAGACCCTTGGTCTTCCTAATGAAACCGAAAAATTAAGGACAGCCCCTTTGTCTTCCTAATGAAAACCGAAATTAAAGACAAGCCTTTTGTCTTCCTCATGAAAACCGAAAATTAAAGACAAAAGGACTATTGGACTCACACAAGTCAAATGTTTGACTTATCACAAAATAAACAAAGACTAAAAAACGTGACTAAAAATAAAAAGACTCATTAAGCTCCTAAACTCAGTCAACTTTGATGAGTAAGACAAGTCTTTGTTCTCCTTCAATGTTGACCACGGTCTCCTCTTGTTTTAGGACTTTGTGGACTAGGCTGTTAAGTTCTTCCTTGAATCTCTTGGCTCGTGCCCTCGTCACTGGACCAACTGGAACTTGACTTGATACTTGGGTCTTGGTGTCCTCATCATTCCCCCCCTCTTTAGAAGGATTTGACCTCAAATCGTCACCTGCATCAAAAGGACTCAAATCAGAAACATTAAAAGTAGCACTAACATTATACTCACCTGGTAAATCGAGTCTGTAGGCATTGTCATTGATCCTTTCAAGTACTTGAAATGGACCATCTCCTCGAGGTAGCAATTTTGAACGCCTTTGTGTTGGGAATCGCTCTTTCCTCATGTGTAACCATACCCAATCACCGGGCTCAAAAACCTGCTTATGACGACCCTTGTTAGCTTGCTTAATGTATTGTTCAGTCCTTCTCTCTATGTTGAGTCGCGCCCTCTCATGGATTTTCTTCACAAATTCTGCCTTCTTCTCGCCATCTAAATTCAAATGCTCAGAAACAGGTAAAGGTGATAAATCCAAAGGAGTTAGAGGATTAAAACCATAAACAATTTCAAATGGTGAAAATTTAGTAGCAGAATGCATTGAACGATTATAAGCAAACTCAACATGTGGCAAACAATCTTCCCAAGTCTTAATATTTTTACTTATGATAGCCCTCAACAAGGTGGATAGGGTCCTATTAACTACTTCTGTTTGACCATCGGTTTGAGGGTGACAAGTAGTAGAAAATAATAGTTTTGTCCCAAGTTTTCCCCACAATGTTTTCCAAAAATAGCTTAAGAACTTGACATCCCTATCTGATACAATTGTTCTAGGCATACCATGTAATCTCACAATCTCCCTAAAGAACAAATCTGCAACGTTAGAGGCATCATCAGTTTTATGACATGGAATAAAATGAGCCATCTTAGAAAATCTGTCTACAACCACAAAGATTGAATCCCTCCCACGCTTACTTCTAGGTAAACCCAACACAAAATCCATTGAAATGTCAACCCATGGTGAACTAGGGATAGGTAGGGGTGTGTAAAGGCCATTTGGCTGAACTCTTGATTTAGCTTGCCTACAAGTGACACACCTACCACAAATTCGCTCAACATCTCGTTTCATGTGGGGCCAAAAGAAGTGCTCTTGCAACATAGCTAGGGTCTTAGCAACTCCAAAATGTCCCATCAACCCTCCCCCGTGGGACTCTCTAACTAGCAAATCTCTCAAAGAACAATTAGGTACACACAACCTATGCTCCCTAAACAAGAAACCCTCATGCCTATAAAATTTTCCTTCAGCAGATTTTTCACAAACACCATAAATTTCCCCAAAATCATGGTCAGCAGAATACAGCTCCTTTATGTGTTCAAACCCAAGTAATTTAGCATCAAGAGTGGAGATTAGGGCATACCTGCGAGAAAGGGCATCAGCAACCACATTCTCCTTACCTTGTTTATAGCGAATGACATAAGGAAATGTCTCAATGAACTCAACCCATCTTGCATGTCTCTTGTTGAGCTTGTGTTGGCCTTTCAAATGTTTCAAGGATTCATGATCTGTGCGAATCACAAACTCCTTTGGCCACAAATAGTGCTGCCATGTTTCTAAAGCACGCACTAGTGCATACAATTCTTTGTCATAGGTGGGGTAATTGAGGGCAGCCCCACTTAGCTTTTCGCTAAAGTATGCAAGCGGTCTCCCATCCTGCATAAGAACAGCGCCAATACCTATTCCAGAAGCATCACATTCAACTTCAAAAGTGTTAGAAAAGTTAGGCAAAGCAAGTAAAGGAGCATGAGTAAGCTGGTATTTCAGTAGCTGAAATGCCTCCTCTTGAGCTTCACCCCATTTAAATATCACATTCTTTTTGATAACTTCTGTAAGTGGTGCGGCGATGGTGCTAAAATTTTTCACAAACCTCCTGTAGAAGCTAGCAAGTCCATGAAAACTTCTAACATTACCTATAGTTGTAGGGGTCGGCCACTCTTGGATGGCTTTGATCTTTTCTTCATCCACCTGAATACCTGTAGCACTTACAACAAAGCCTAGGAAAACAAGCTTATCGGTGCAGAAAGTACACTTACTGAGGTTAGCATATAAACTCTGTTTCCTAAGAACATCCAAAACAGAATGCAAATGCAAAACATGGTCATGCAAATTCTTACTATAAATAAGAATATCATCAAAATACACAACCACAAATTTTCCAATGAAAGCACGCAATACATGATTCATTAAACGCATGAAAGTGCTAGGTGCATTAGTTAGTCCAAAAGGCATGACTAACCACTCATACAATCCATGTTTAGTTTTAAAAGCAGTTTTCCACTCATCCCCTTCTTTCATACGTATCTGATGATACCTACTTTTAAGATCAATTTTGGAAAACACACAAGAACCATGCAATTCATCTAACATGTCATCTAAACGAGGAATGGGATGTCGATATTTTACCGTTATATTGTTGATGGCTCGACAGTCAACACACATCCTCCATGTTCCATCCTTCTTGGGAACTAGAATCACTGGAACAGCACAAGGGCTCATGCTTTCTCTCACATGCCCTTTCTCCATCAATTCTTCAATTTGCCTTTGCAATTCCTTTGTTTCATCAGGATTACTTCTGTATGCTGGTCGATTTGGTATTGAAGCACCTGGAACAAAGTCAATCTGATGTTCTATCCCTCGAATAGGTGGTAAACCATGTGGTACCTCCTCAGGAAACACATCCTCAAATTCCTGCAAAATAGACACAACAACACTTGGCAACGAAGAATCAAGTTGGTTAGTATTTAAAAGAGCCTCCTTATACATGAGTAAAATCATGGGCTGTTTTGTAACCAATGCTCTCTTAACCTCACTTTTTTTTGCATAAAAATTATTTTGTTTTCTCTCACTTGATTCCCCACTTTTCTCTCTTTGTCTCTCTTTTTCCTCACTCTCATTCATCTTTTCACTCTCTTTTTGCTCACTCATTTTCTTTTTGTCACTCAGTTTTTGCAACCTCACTTGATCTTCATACACTTGCTTTGGTGTCAATGGCGCTAGAGTGATTGTTCGTTGACGGAATGTGAATGAATACTTGTTGGTGAAGCCATCATGCTGCACTCGCCGATCAAATTGCCAAGGCCTTCCTAGAAGGAGGTGTCCAGCTTGCATGGGAACCACATCACACAACACCTCATCTTCATACTTGCCAATGCGAAATGAGACCAGTACTTGTTTTGTAACCCTCACTTCACCACTATCATTCAGCCATTGCAATTTGTATGGACAAGGATGCCTAAGCGTTGTAAGCCCCAGCTTGGCAACCATGGAAGCACTAGCAACATTAGTACAACTACCTCCATCAATAATGACACTACATACCTTGTCTCTCACATGACAACGAGTGTGAAAGATGTTCTCTCGCTGCACCTCTTCTTCCTCTTCTTTTGCTTGCAAATTCAGGACTCGACTTGTGACTAGTGCAAGCATCTCACCAGATTCTGGTCCATACTCATTGTCAGAAGCATCTTCCAAAGGTGGCATGTCAGCAAGATCATCTTCATCTTCAGAATCTATCTCTCCACTTTCTCGAATCACCATGACTCTCTTGTTTGGACACTGGCTAGCTATGTGTCCTCGCCCCTGACATTTGAAACACCTTATCTCACTAGAATGAGACTTAGTAGGAGTTGTTTTACCTTGAGGTGGTGTGGCTGTGGTGGCTGGTTTTGGTGTAGATGATGAAGTGGGTTGGTCTTCTTTCTTTGGATAGTTCGACCTCCAAGGTGTTGTACTTGGATTGTGTGGGCTCGGTCTTGACCTCGAACTTGAACTACCCTTCTTGAGCTGCCTCTCAACTTTGATTGCCATATGAACCAAATCCTCCAATTCCACATAATGGTGTAGCTCGATTGGGTCAGCAATCTCTCGGTTCAACCCATTCAAAAACCTTGCCATGGTTGCCTCCCGATCCTCTTCAACATTGGCTCTAATCATAGCCATCTCCATCTCCTTGTAATACTCATCAACACTTCTGTAGCCCTGACGAAGACCCTGCAACTTAAGGTACAGATCTCGATAATAATGAGGTGGTACAAACCGTCGCCTCATCACCCTCTTCATGGCCTCCCATGTGTCAATAGGGCGATCTCCATTCCGCCTCCTGTTGATGCACAACTGATCCCACCAAACAATAGCATAATCAGTAAACTCAATGGCAGCAAGTTTTACCTTCTTCATGTCGGAGTAGTTGTGACAATCAAAAACTAGCTCCATCTTCTTCTCCCACTCAAGGTATGCTTCAGGATCACTCTTCCCCTGAAATGCTGGGATTCTCATTTTGATATTCCCCAAATAATTATCTACCTGGTTCCTATCTTCTCTATTCCCACCATACCTCCTATGGTTACCCGCCGACATCCTATCAAACTCATCATCAGAAATTACCCCTTCCAAATCCCCTTCATTCTCATCCTCCCTTTGGTGTACCCTACCCCTCCTTGGTCTCCGTTGTGCCCCCTCTTCTACCCTATCCAACCTCTCATGTATCTGCTCACACTCCGCCCTCATCATCCTTCGCATCTCCCCAATTAATGCTTGTATCTGTAGATTCGGAACCTCAGGTGGCGGATTATCATTGCTTGCATCTTTCTCTGGATTTTGTGACATGATGGAGAATCTGCAAAACAATAAGGTTAGACAATTATAGAAAGGACCTCACTGCACTCCCTCACGTGTTTCACTCAAAGAAAATGGTCACTCAAGTACACTCGTGTTTGCACTCAATGATGGCTTTTACCCTCAAATAAGCTCACACCTCTGCCTTTTTCCACTCTATTTTCTTCTTTAAGCTCTTTGAAAACTAATGAAACGGTGATATGGAGGTTCAAGCAGCAAATCCAACCAAACAAACCAAACGAACACCGACGAAAACTGGTGAAAATGACGAAAAATGATGATTTTTGGAACACTTGTGTGGGGTTTTGGTCAAAAGGCCTCTAGACCATAAGGAACAAGATTAGAACAAAAATTTTTAAGACAGGTTTCCAGACTCTTTTTTTTTTTTTTTTTTTTTTTTTTTAGGTTCGGATCCTCTTGATTTTTCCTTTCCTTTCTTCCCTTTTTTTTTTTATCTCTCAAATTTGATAACCCAGATACTCAATTTTTGAAAAGAAAAAAGAAAAAAATTTGAACACCAAAGAACCAATCCGAAAACCAAGCAAACTGTGGTACTATAACAGATTCAAGAACAATCCCAATAACAGAAAACCAATATTCCCAAAATCTAATCTGTGATTCAAACAATAAGATCAAAACCAAACTAATTTGTGGCACTATAACAGTCTCGGATTCCACAACAAATAAAGGAACCAATGGAAACCAGGGACACAATTGAAACAAGGGAATGATCAATACCAATTTCGGATTTCACAACAAGAACAAGAAACCCAAGGCAAAATTCAGATTCTACAATTAGAACAAGAGAAAAAAAAAACTCAAAGCCCTAATTCACGATTTCAACAAGCTCTAGAATAGTTTCTGATTTCACAACAAACAATTGGAACAAGGATATTAAGAACACGATTTGAACAAAGAAACAATCTGGAATAAAGAGATTAACTATAATGGTTTCAGATTTTTAGAAGGAAAACAAGAACAAAGACTAAGAAAATCAAGAACACGAATAGATAGATTTTTTTTTTTTGATTTCAGAAACCCTAAAATTGAAATACGAATAGAACACAAATGAAAAAAAAAAAAGGATAGGCCAAACCGGATGATCCTAATCTCTGATACCAACTGATACGAACCACGCCAACAAGTGTGACGAAACCCGACACCAAATATGGAACAGCCACCAAGAACACACGAGATTGGAATGGAACCGCGACCCAATGCTTAGCCAAGCACGAACCTTGGTATGAGGAAGACGCCACAAACGGGGATGGAATCCGTTTGATAAGTCAGGATGAACGCCACAAGGAATCTCCTTGATAAGTTCGGATAGTCTCTTCAAGAACTCAAGAAGAAAACTCACAAATTTTCATTCAACATAATCTGATTTTTCACATTGTTTTGGCAGTCCTTATAAGGACGAAAATTACATGAAAACAAGACCCTTGGTCTTCCTAATGAAACCGAAAAATTAAGGACAGCCCCTTTGTCTTCCTAATGAAAACCGAAATTAAAGACAAGCCTTTTGTCTTCCTCATGAAAACCGAAAATTAAAGACAAAAGGACTATTGGACTCACACAAGTCAAATGTTTGACTTATCACAAAATAAACAAAGACTAAAAAACGTGACTAAAAATAAAAAGACTCATTAAGCTCCTAAACTCAGTCAACTTTGATGAGTAAGACAAGTCTTTGTTCTCCTTCAATGTTGACCACGGTCTCCTCTTGTTTTAGGACTTTGTGGACTAGGCTGTTAAGTTCTTCCTTGAATCTCTTGGCTCGTGCCCTCGTCACTGGACCAACTAGAACTTGACTTGATACTTGGGTCTTGGTGTCCTCATCAGGTTTGGTGTTGCTGCTGATGTTGCTGTTGTTTTTGCTGCTGCTGTGGCGATGTTGATTGTCTTTGTTGTTGTTGTTGTTGCTGCTGCTGTTGCTTTTGCTGTTGGGTTTGTGTTTGCTGCTGGGTGGTGGTAGTCTGGAGGGGACTGCGCGCAGCCCGGAGGTCTCCATCACCTCCGGGAGAAGAATGTCTAAGGCGTTTCTTCTTGTCGCCCTCAGCCTCTCCTCCGGGGCGCTTGCTCACCCCGGCCATCTTCGCGGGGAACACAGGACCTTCCCCCTCGCTGCTACTACTCGAGACCACCATGTTCTCGGAAGGCCCCTCGACAGGAGGCTTCTCCACCACGGGCACGATTGCCCTCTCCACCACCAGAGACCCTTGCGCCTCGCCACTTGTCTTCTTGGGTGTGGCAGCTCTACCTCCCCTACCAGCTCCGGCCTTTCGTCCTTTCCCCTTGGGCGGGTCTTGGCTGGTGGCGGCCTTCTTGATAAGTGAGGTAGCTCTCCCCAACATCTTTGCCTCGGGGTGTTCTGCAAGAAATGTACGAAGCAAGATTAACCAACCAGCAAGCGATGTGAAAAAAGATAAGAAGAAAACGAAACAAGCCACAACATAAAAGCACAAACAAGTCCACCAGAAGGGAACAAGAAACGAAAAAGAAAAGTTCGAGAAGGACGACCATGCACGAGAAACGTGGATGGCCTTCCCCGAGCAAAACAAGACACCGCTTCCTGCTCCAGGAAGCTCCCGTACTCCTTGAAGTCCGGGAATGACATGATGAGGGAAGAAGGGTCAACCATGTTGACACCTTCTGGCAGACTACCGTCACTCAAACACCCGAGGAGCTCATCTACCCTATCACAATATCTGTCAAAGGGTATCCTACGCGGATCTAGCCTAAGGAAACGGGGATCGAACCCCATCTGAGAAGTCCGGGAAACCTCAGATAGGCTGGGGGTGTGGATCAATCGAAAGCTAGTCTTACCTTTCCCGGAGGTACTAGCTCCCGGAGTCCCTTCATTGGGGTAAGTTGCGGCGTGGCGAGCCTCGATTTCTTCTTCCTCCGACTGGGGGTCGGGGAACCTCTCCACCCAACTGGGGGATAAATTATTCTCGTCCCGGGCCGCCTGGCAGATCACCTTGGACAGCTCCAGGGCAATCTGCTCCCGGACGTTAGCTGATACCTGACTTTGCCCCCTGCCACTCACTGGCTCAATATTTTGGAAAGAGGAGAGTAGCCCATACTCCCTCAAAGATTCGGTGGTCACAAGTCCTTCCACCTTCAGCTCTTCCTCCGAGAGCCCCTCGTAGAAGTTTGACCTCCTTATCATCTCCGCATAGCGAGGTGTCCGCGGGACGGCTTCTGCAAAATCCAAACACGAGTGTTAGAGATCCTCCCGGAAGGCAAACCAAACGTGAAGAAACAAAGTTAGAAAAGAAAGGAAGGAGCACTTACCAGGGACTTTGAAGTCCAAAGACAGAGCTGGCACCCTCTTCAATGGGAAGCCAGTCGTCAGGAACCAGTACTCCCGGAGATCTGGAACCCTCGCGGTATGACATGTGGGACACATCACGTCCGGATACCTCTCCAGCCTATAAAACCCCACCTTGTCTGCATGACCTCTCATGGGCTGAGACTTCAGCCCATAGAAGTATAGCACCTCCTCCGGGGTAGGGGCCTCCAGGTCCCGGGACTTGCAAAAGATATACCACCCCGCTAGAAGCTTGTAGCTGGGGGGAATCAACTGGAAGGGGGAAATCCCCGCCTTCACGCAGAAGTTGGCAAAATAACTTCTTTGGGGCAAATGTGCCCCACACACTATGTGTGCCCAGCTCCAGGCACCAAAACCTTCGTGACTCTGGCTGGCAGACTCACCCAGCACCGACAGGCGGTGCCACATCAGGCCTGGGATGTTCTTCAGGCCTGCCTCTGAGGAATACAGCTCCAGCATGCCGTAGTTCCTGAACAGGTTCGGCTTCTGGTCCATCTCCCAGATGGAACTGTTGATAGTCGGTGGGCTAGCCGCGGCCACCTTAGATTTTGCTTTCCCCTTTGCACCGGCAACAGGGGAACCTTGCTCCTGGGCAGTTTCAGCCTCTACCGCAGCGATGATTTGTTCCTTTGAGGTGTTCGTCACTGATCAAAAGAAACAAAGAAGAAAACACTCCAAGCAGTCAGCACCCTTGTCATACCCTAACGGTATTAAAGGCATCGGGGAGACCCTCCCCGAAAACTGCTTGGAGAGGCTCCCACCGAGCTTGCCGAGGGTTTGACACCATGCCACCCGGAGGACAGTAAGGAACCAGATTCAAACTTCGAGCCTAAGCCCGGCGAGAGAAGTGTTTTCCCAGGGGAAAACACCCCAAAGGCGTTCACGCTTATGCCCTAAAATAACAAACCAGAACAGCACAAGCAGACGGGACGCAACTTTCCAAAAGCAAATCGTCAAAGCATGCAAAGAAATGACTTATTGACTCACACCAGTCACATGCCTATCGAAGCCCTATTCACGCATGCATAAAGATGACACCGGCAGAAAACTCAACCCTAACAACTATCAACAATCTGAGGTTTAGAAGGAAAAAGCAAAGTAAAAATACTTACTGGTAGTCGAGTAGTTGAAGATTGAGGGAGTAACCGGGTCACTACACCGCACGAACACGTGAAGTAAAGGCTGCAAAGACAAGCAACGATTCAAACCTAGACTTCGGCGATCAAACCTACTGCCTAATCGAAAGAAAAGTTTCTGGATTCCTTACCAAAAGAAGTGGCGAATTCGAAGGAAAGGAAGCTTGGAAGCTTGAGAGTTCGAAGATTTGGGAATCTGAAAGCTCGAGAATTTGAAAGCGTAAAGAGGAAGAAAGGTCCGTTCCCTCGTTTTTATAGCAGGAACGAAATCGTTTCGAATTCCACAAATGGACGGTCCCGATCTTCCCATACCGCATGCATCAAATCCAACGGTTGGGGATGAAGTGCCGGTCCCATTTAAGACTCCTCGGATGGGAATAAAGTATTTAATTCCCATCATTATACCATCTCGGGCCCATTGCACCATTAAATACCGTCAGATCACTACTCAGACGCCTGACGCACGCACACTCAGCCAGTCGCCTCACGCACAAGTCTTGGTCACAGAGCCATTCCCTGCATGACGCGTGGCCCTTGCCACACTTGAGTACTTGAGTTCAAACAGAAGAAATTTCCTTTTTTTTTCGTACTGACACTCAGGCGGGAAAAAGGAACCCTTCCAGGAACACAGGAGGTGACCCCTCTCCTAATCTAGAGACCAGAACACCCGGAGGACTGTACAAGCTCCCGGACCTCTCAAGCCCCGTGATCTTGGGGGGTAAATGTTATCCAGATTCCCGGATAGCGTTTGGATGGATAGCCTCAGGGAAGCAGAATTATCAAAGTCTTTCATGAAAGGTGACCAGAGCTCGCGGATGGACAGAAAGGCTTCGCCTCTCCTGTTTAGTGTCCAGCATACTCTTTCAAGCAACCGCGACCCGGAAGCTCGTCAATTCTCCCGGACTCCCGAAGGGATATCCTTCGGGGAAGGTCCTTCCAGGAGAAGCTCTTCAGGTTACCTTCGCGGATACAGTTCCGTGCCTCACACGGAAGAAGACCAAGCGGTCGAGTCATGGAGGAGGCATAGTTGGAATGATACTCACCTGACACAGGATCCCGCCTGACACGCCCGACAGGTCGAGGCCGCACACATCCCAGCACGCCTAAAAGTACCATTTCGCCTACTGTTCCGCTGACAGCCTGGAAAAGACAGCTGCCTTTTTACATTCCCCATACTTTCATGTAAATATACCCACGTAGAGCCTGGTAGCCATGCGACTACGATAATTGTATCCCCTATTTATGGCTGGTGTAATTAAGACTCAGGGGGGCAGAGAAAAACCCTAATCCAAAACTCTAGCTATAAAGACCTCCTCATTTTGCAATAGGAGGGGGGAGGAAAAGAAATTACATAGCAAAAACTCTGCCAAAATCTCTCTAGCTTCGTTTTCTTCTAGAGAACCCGAGAGAAACACTGTGAGTTTGTGAGGTTCTTGTACACCAGCCATTTTACTGTAATTCTCTACAAGTATAATAACATCGACTCGTGGACTAGGGCTCGTTAATGCCTGAACCACGTAAAAAACCTATTTGTCTATTTATATTTCTACACTTCTACAGTTCTTATCTTTCTATTATTTTGTTTGTATTCGTTTCTGAAAAACTCGGTAAACACTACCAATACGCTATCTTTACCTACAATTAATATTGGTAGGTAAAGGTTGAATTTCTTGTACTGATGGGACATGCACAAATGATAAAAACTACTCATAATTTCCAAATAGGCATAATTGCACATAAAATAACAAAAAGAATAATGCAAATTATACATATGTTACATGCATGGTATTTAAATAAATATCATATGGTTGAATATTAGACATATTTTTTAACGTAAAAGTGCATTTACATGCGACATGCATATGTGGGAACGTTGTTAAAAAGTGACGTTAATAACAATAATTTCTACGCGCTTATTTCTATCGTTTTCAAAACGAGGATTTAGTAACATACTTTTATTACCATTATTTATCTCTTTAAAATCACTAAGTTGATTAAACCTATAAAACATTATTTTTATTTAATAAAATAATTTATTTAACCATTTAAAAACATAATAATTCCATTATTTATTTTTAAATTACATAAAAATAATAAAGGCTAGAAATTATGTGAAATACTTATAATTAGTATGTTTCCTTAGAAAATAACAATTTAATTTAAATTAATAAAATTACAAACTTGGTGTGAGAAAAATATAATTTTTAGGTGTGAGAAAAATACATTTTATTTGTATTATTTTAAGACTTAATTTTAAGTAAAGTAAATTCATAAGTGATAATCCAATAATTATTTTTAAATTATTAAACTAAGCTTTCAGCCACTATTTAATTTATTTAAAAATCATAAGTGAATTAATCTCAACATTTTTCTTAATTAAAATAAAGTAAAAATCATATCTATTAAAATGAACACTCATGGTTACATTTAAAAATACAATTTTTAATATTGACATAACTTAGGGTTATCTTATTTCACAAACACACACATTTTCCTTTCATTAGAAAAAAAAAAACTTTCCAATATTTTACAAAAAATTCCAGCAACCATATACACTCTCAAAAATCACCATATTGAATTTAAAACCTCACATTTTCTCTAAAAATATATAAAAATCTGAAGGTATTTATTTGAGTAAAAATATCATTTTAATGTATATTAAAGTTCCATTTAATTTCTTAAAAACATCATAGCACTTGCAAAATTATTTAAGCATGCAAAAACATTATTTTCATCATATTCTAAACCATTTAAATACCAAAATCAGCAAGCTTAACAAATCAAAAATCCATCTTTTACATCATGCTTCACAAAATTTACATCATTACCATACATGTTTAAATCTATAAAATTAATTCACAAACCCTAGCATGTTCGTAATATGCATGGGTGACACAAAATCAAACAACTCATCATGCATTACACCATTTTAGCCAAAACCCTCATGAATTAAACATAAATATAAAACAAAATTCTCATTTACATTCACATGCATCCTATCATGTTTCTATCATCATTCATGCATACAATAACATATTGATACATAATGTCATAAACATATTCATCAAATTTCATGGATTCAATAACGAGAGTCCAAATTATTTATTATACCAAAAATTATATAGGGTCCTAGAACATGGATCTAACATAAAACACAATAAAAACATCAAAATATAAAGGGGATCCCTAGACATGCATAGGCCGAAACCCACATATATTCAAACATAAAATATCATCAATCATCATACTTAGCAAATCAAAACCAAATCCCTTCATGCATTAAACCACAAAACCCTTCATGCATGATCAAAATAACATACCACCAACAAAATAAAAGGAAAAAAAACAACATATTATTACAATTCATAAATCCTTAATCTCCCCAAGAAAACAAAATCAACACAAGGTTGAGGGAGGAATCCAATACCTTCCTTGAGAGAACACAAGAACCAACTATGGTCACCACCTTGCTCAAATCCTAGGGATTTTAGAACACCACAAGAACACAAGAAGAGAAAATCAAATACTTAGAAATCATGGAGAGGATCTAAACTCAAGAATCAACCAAAGCAAGATAATCCTTACCTATTGAGAGATTCAGTCCTCTATTCTTTCTTCTTCTTCTTATTTCTCTCCTTCTATCTCTAGAAAACGCCTACTCTCTCTCTCTCCTTCCCTCTAGGCCGACGATCCCAAATGAGCATAATGCTCTCATCCTTTTTCCTTCCCTCTTCATTCTAATCTATCCATAATAGCCTAAGGAAAAGAATTGGTATGTTTCCTAATTGTGCTTATTTTCTTTTATTTCTAATTTATTTTCTTGAAGAAAAAAAATATATAAATGGACAACTCTCATTCCCTCCTTTCCTACTTGCCATTCACACTACTTCTTGTTACCCTTTCTTTTATTTTTTTTATTAAATAATCTAAATAAATCTAATAAAAGGAAATAATAAAGTGTGTAGAAAATTCTACACAAGTGCACCATGCAACCATGCACATGCACACACTCAATAACTAGGGTGCATCACTACCTACCATGCACCTTAGTGCATTAAACCAAAATTCATTTATTCACATATTAAAAAAAACAAATAAATAAATAATTAACAATTAAATTCACAAAATTCTACCAAACAATTCTGACAATTAATTTAGACAAATAAATAAAATAATTCACAACACTTATCAATTAAATAAATTGAAGCACAAAATTTGAATAAATAAAAAAAAAATTGGTGCGCTACAAACCCTCCTTAAAAAGAATTTCGTCCTGAAATTCTTTCTTACCGAATAATTCAGGGTATCTTTCTCTCATGTCTTCCTCTAACTCCCATGTTGCTTCTCGTTCTGTACTAGTCTTCCACAAGACCTTAACTAGTGGAATCCTTTTGGATCTCAGTTCCTTGATTCCATTTTCAATGACATGCTCTGGCTGTTCATCATAACTCAGGTCTTGCTTCTGCTATAACGACTCATAACTCAACACATGAGAGGGATCTGACAAATACTTACGCAACATCAAGATGTGAAAGACGTTATGCGTTTCAGCTAGTGTTGGGGGCAGTGCTTAACGGTAAGCAACTTGCCCTACTCTGTCCAAAATCTCAAATGGACCTATATATCTAAGGCTTAACTTCCCTTTCTTTCCAAAATGCATAACACCCTTCATCGGCAAGACTTTCAAGAAAACAAACTCGCCCACTAAAAACTCGATGTCCATTCTCTTAAGGCCAGCGTAGCTCTTTTGCCTACTCTGTGCGGTAAGAATCCTTTGGCGAATCTTCTCGATCGCCTCATTGGCTTCCCTAACTGCCTCAGGGCCTAAAATCTGTTTCTCCCCAACTTCATCCCAGTGTAAAGGAGGTCCGCACTTGTGCCCATAAAGCATCTCATAGGGAGCCATCCCAATAGTAGATTGGTAACTGTTATTATAAGAGCATTCCATTAGGGGTAAGTATCAGTTCCAAGACTCTGAAAAGTCCAAAGCACAGCATCTCAACATGTCCTCTAGAATTTGTATAGTTCTCTTGGTTCTTAGACTCTAAAAAGTCGACAGTTTCTCAACATGTCCTCTATGAAACGCGGTGCTAAACTTTAGCCTTGATCCCATAGTTCTCTGTAGTCCCTTCCAAAAGTTCGATGTGAATACTGACCCTCGATCATAAACTATCAACTTTGGCACCCCATTAAGTCTCACTATCTCACTTACATACAACTCTGCATATTGATCCGCCGAGTATGTGGTCTTAACTGGCAGGAAATGGGCGCACTTAGTGAGCATATCCACTATTACCCACATAGAATCATGCTGCTTGGTGGTTTTGGGTAACCCTACCACAAAATCCATTGCTATATCCTCTCATTTCCATTCAGGACGTAGAGCGGTTGAAGTAACCCTGCTGGCCTTAGGGTTTCTGCTTTGACTTGCTGGCAGGTCAAACATCTGGAAACAAACTCAGCAATATCCATTTTCATTCCATGCCACCAATATAGCGCTTTAAGGTCTTGGTACATCTTTGTGGACCCTAGGTGTAAGAAATAGGGTGTTGTGTGTGCCTCTTTCATAATACTTTCCTTAATCTCAAAATTGTCAGGCACACAAATCCTATCCTTGTGAAGTCACTGCTCCCATTTTCTTGTACCAAAGCCTCTTGCTTCATTAAGGCGTCATCCACTTTTTTCCCTTCTCGAATTTGTTCCAGTAGGGTGGATAGTAATGTGAGGTTTCCTAGGCTTCCTGTCACAAGTTCGATGCCGGCATTTATAATCTCCTTCTGAAGAGGCATCTCTATTGTATGTAGTGTTGAGACATTCCCATGTCCCCGCCTACTCAATGCATCTGCAACAACATTGGCCTTGCCTGGGTGGTATAGAATCTCACAATTGTAGTCCTTAACTAATTCCAACCACCTTCGCTGCCTCATATTCAGTTCCTTTCGCGTGAAGACGTACTTAAAACTTTTGTGGTCAGTGTAGATTTCACACTTGTCCCCATATAGGCGATGTCTCCATATCTTTAGTGCGAACAACACTGCTGCTAACTCAAGATCATGAGTGAGATATCGTTGTTCATAGTCTTTGAGTTGTCTGGAAGCATAAGATATTACCTTCCTATCTTGCATTAACACACACCCTAAGCCGTTCTTTGATGCGTCACAATACACCACAAATTTCCCACCCTCTGTGGGAACACAAAGAATAGGCGCAGAAATCAACTTATTCTTCATGGTCTAAAAGCTTTCTTCAAATTTCTCAGTCCATGCAAACTTCTAATGTTTGCAGGTTAAGTTGGTTAAGGGTATGGCGATCTTTGAGAAACCCTCGACGAACTTCCTGTAATATCCCGCCAATCCTAAGAAGTTTCGAACTTCTGAGGCATTCTTTGGTTGGGGCCAGTCTATAATGGTCTCAATCTTTGATGGATCTACTGCTATTCCATTCTTGGACACTATATTCCCTAGGAAAGTTACCTGCTCCAGCTAAAACTCACACTTAGAGTTCTTAGTGTATATCGGATGTTCTCGTAGTCTTTTCAGGATCAACCTCAAATGCTTCTCATGCTCCTCCTTGGTCTTCGAGTAAATAAGGATATCATCTATGAGCACTACTACAAACTTGTCCAAATAATCCTTAAATACCATGTTCATCATGTCCATAAATGTTGTTGGGGCATTAGTGAGTCCAAAAGACATCACTAGGAACTCATAGTGCCCGTTGTGAGTTCTAAAAGCCATTTTCGGAATGTCTCCCTCTTTCACTTTCAACTGATGGTACCCGGATCGCATATCAATCTTCGAGAGTACTGCTGCCCCTTGTAGTTGATCAAAAAGGTCATCTATCCTAGGCAAAGGATATTTGTTCTTAGTGGTGACCTTTTTGAGTTCTTGGTAATCGATGCACATTCTCATGCTCCTGTCCTTCTTTTTCACAAATAGGATTGGTGCTCCCCATGGCGAATGGCTAGGTCTTATGAACCCCTTGTCCAACAACTCCTGTAGCTGGTTCTTAAGTTCCTTCAACTCCGCAGGTGCCATTTGATAGGGCACTTTAGAGATTGGTGCTATTTCTGGTGCAAGCTCGATCATAAACTTGATTTCTTTATCCAGGGGTAATCCTGGTAATTCCTCGGGAAACACCTCCTGGAACTCACAAAAAATATGCACATTTTCCGGTTTTAACTCTGACTCCTCGGGAAACACCTCCTGGAACAAATATGCACATCACTAGGAACTCATAGTGCCCGTTGTGAGTTCTAAAAGCCGTTTTCGGAATGTCTCCCTCTTTCACTTTCAACTGATGGTACCCGGATCGCATATCAATCTTCGAGAGTACTTCTGCCCCTTGTAGTTGATCAAAAAGGTCATCTATCCTAGGCAAAGGATATTTGTTCTTAGTGGTGACCTTTTTGAGTTCTTGGTAATCGATGCACATTCTCATGCTCTTGTCCTTCTTTTTCACAAATAGGATTGGTGCTCCCCATGGCGAATGGCTAGGTCTTATGAACCCCTTGTCCAACAACTCCTGTAGCTGGTTCTTAAGTTCCTTCAACTCCGCAGGTGCCATTTGATAGGGCACTTTAGAGATTGGTGCTATTTCTGGTGCAAGCTCAATCATAAACTTGATTTCTTTATCCAGGGGTAATCCTGGTAATTCCTCGGGAAACACCTCCTGGAACTCACAAAAAATATGCACATTTTCCGGTTTTAACTCTGACTCCTTGGATTTATCCACCACACTAGCCAGAAACACTGAATAACCATGTTGTATCATATTCCATGCTTCTAGTGCCGATATTATGGGTGTTCGAAAACCCACTACTTCTCCTCTAAAGGAAAAGACCTCTCCTTCTTTTGGTCTGAACTCCACAGTCTTCTTTCGACAGTCTATTGTCGCCCCATGTTTGGATAACCAATCCATGCCAAGTATGACATCATAATTTGGTATACTCAGTTCTATAAGGTCTGCTGGGCACTCCCTGCCCTCTATCGTTATAGGCGTTGACGGTAACCACATAGTTGACAACATCATGTCTCTCAACGGTAACATTGTACTAAAGCTATGCTCAAATAGTTTATAAGGCATACTCAACTTATCAATCACATTCATGGAAACATAAGAGTGAGTCGCTCTAGAATCAATAAGGACTCTACACATCATACTAGATATAGGGAGCTGATCTGTGACTACGGTGTTGTTGTTGGCTGCTTCATTTTGAGTTAAGGCAAGAACCCATGCTGGCACCAGATTGCTGTTACTATCCTGTCCCGCCTTCCGTTGTTGGCAATTCTTCCTCAGATGTCCTGCTTGACCGCACTTAAAACATTTATTGGTGCCGGCCTGGCATTCTCCTGGGTGTCTTTTTGATCATTTAGGACAGATGGAGTGCTCTACTCGATTGCCTTGGTGATTCCCACGGTTCCGGTCATTGAAGCGATTGTTGCGGTTGTTGTGGTTCTGAGTGTTCTAACTGTTGTTATTCGTGGCCGGAGGTCTTGGTCTCTTGTCAGTGCCACTGTTATGCCCTTCATTAGCTTTCCTTTTGTTATCCTCATTGAAGCCCTTGTTTCGGTAGTTCTCTCTTATGGCAGCATTATCCTTCCATATCCAATCTTCCAAATATTCTGCTTCAAGTGCTCTATCAAGTACTTCCGCATAACTGACCACTTCAGCACTGGTCATCATAACATCCCTAGCGATCATCGATTTGAGTCCCCTCACAAACCCTTGGACTTGCAGAGTTTCAGTTGGCACAACTTCAGGAGCAAATTTTGCCGACCTATCGAACTTCTGTGCATAATCGGTGACAGATAGGTTTCCTTGTACTAGAGTTAAAGAACTCATCTACCTTGGTTGAAGCACAATCGCATTGTAATACTTCTAGCTAAAATCTTGGACGAATTCTACCCAAGTCATGGTATTCAAATCACAAGTCTGTTTAATTACATCCCACCATATCCGTGCATCCATTTTGAGTAAATAAACTACGCAGGAGACTCTCTAGCGATCATTCAACTCCATATGATCGAAGATGGCCTCGACCGATCTTAACCAATCCTCTGCCACTATGGGATCAACTTTTCCTTCAAAGGTTGGTGGGGCTTGTTTTCTGAAATGTTCATACACTGGCTCGAACCCATAAGTTACTGGCAGTGGTGCAGGTGGTGGTGTTGGTGGCTGAGGCTGCGCCACTGGCCCTTAAGGCACTTGGGGTGTTTGGGGAACTTTCCTGGCATGTGCCAATTCCTCATCTTTTGGTCTTATTTGTTCTCTTAACCTTGCTACCTCTGCGGCCAGGTCCACAGATGGTGCTGCTGGAGCTGCAGGTTGGACTGATGGAATTTATATGTCAGGGGTTGTCGTGGCCTTAGGCCTCATGGGTACACCCTTTCCTCGACCTTCTCCTCTTCCCTTGCCTCCTCTTCCTCTAGTAGACATTATGAGATTCTAAAGCATCAAAAGAAAATCATAAGGAAGGAAAATCACATGATGGTTTGATAGATATTTGTGAAAACCATACATTCAAACCACATCATTTAGAGTTTGCAAGAGGAAAATATTAAACCATAGCATTCAAAGTGTTCAAATTATTCCAAAAATTTAAACAACCCATAAATTTTTTAATGACCAAAGAATAAATCCTTTAAGGTCTTAAAAACATCCCATCTTATTTATTGCGTTTCATGGAACGATTTACGCGGCGGACTCTAGTCCTCAACTGTGGTCTCATCCCCTGAGCTGTAATCAAAGATGTCCCCTGGGATGTGAAAGTAGCCGAGAGCTCTCGCCATTATCCTCATCCTAGTGGTCACACGTGGTATGGCTCGAGTTACTTCCTCAATTGCCAAGGCTCCTTCCACATCGTGTATTGTCTCCAAATGCTCCTCTATCTCTCTGTCATCCATCTTCACCAATACCAGCTCCTCACGACAAAAATTGTAGTTGTCTATAAGATCGTAGATAACGTATTCCATGGTACTAAAATCTAGTTCATCTTGAATGACGTCGTGCCATGCTTTGTCCAACTGGAGAAGGCCCTCAGAGTACATTGACAGTGCTTCCCTCAACACCCAATATTGCTCTCTGGGCCATAGCAAAGCTCCTCTTTTGTTCATGATCCCTTGAATATGATCACAAACCACCGTTGTTGTTTTTAATGCCGCAATTTGCCAATCGTAGGGTTCCTCCTCAAGCTGGACCTTGGATATTGCGCAGATCTCCTTGAGTAGTTGTTTCTTAGTAGTTTTCAAAATGGGAGGCATCTTACAATACTGCAGTTACAAAACTATAAAATTTAATAAAACAGAAACAAGTAGTAGCACATAAAAAAAATACTTACGACGCGGTGAGGTGAGATTTTCCCATCTTTAACGTGTATGGGGAGGGTCCTTGGAAACATAGACGACCATCTCTGATACCATTTATAAAACACCCTAATCTAATACTTTGTAAAATGTTTGCATGCTCATAAATTTATAGAAGAAAAGACACTTATTATAAAAATCCCAGTGGGGCCTTGCTAAAACATGCAAGTTGAGCCCAATGGTTTAAAAGAAAATAATAGTTTTTATGCAACGTTTATAAAAATAATTAATGTTCAAGTCCCACTGATATGTTCTGAAAATTTAAAATAAACATAATATTATTCTTTAGAAATTGGTGTTAAACTGATCGTTTTCTCTTCCATAGGATGCCCCACGCCATACACACTTTGACGTTGGAACTCCCCACATCACCACGCGTGCAACATAGAAATCCTATTTGTTATCTGGAAAGGAAAGTAAGGGGGTGAGCTAAAAGCTCAGTAAGGAAGTACAAATAACACACGTATACACACAAAAACATGTTCATATTCATACATCGTTAAACATCCTAAACATCGTTATCATAACCATCATCATCATAAACATAATCATCATGAACATTATCATCATAAGCATCATCATCATATCTTTGTGAACATGGCCCACTAACTTGTCCATGTCACATCTTGAGGTAAACAGGATCTTTGGTCCTTGAATAACCTCGGCGCGTCCACCCTATGAGTTACGTCTTTACATCCTTAGTAACATGGGTTACGTCTTCATATCCTTAGCAGCCCATTTGTTGTGTCACGTTCATCATGCTAACAACCATTACATATCATACAGCACTCAAATCACATACAATCCAGTCACATCAACACAAAGGAAATTTCATGATTTATCAACATCATCACATCATCACAAAATACCATTTCATACTTCATATCGCAAAATGTATCATCGTACATAGCATTCTGTCATACAGATAATCTTACCATTCACAACATAAATAAACAAAATTCTATCTAACTTCCTTACCTCAGGTCAAAGCAAAGCAAAACTGGCAAACTTCACAACGAGCGTATACCATAAACAAATAACATTCTTTAGCATCACATAAGACTTTCTTGTGCCCAACTCATATATCCCATGTGTGCATGGGCCATGCACACATGGTGAAAAGTAATCATAATTTCCAAATAGGCATAATTACATATAAAATTACCAAAAGAATAATGCAAATTATACCTATGTTACATGCATGGTTTTTAAATAAAAATCATATGGTTGAATATTGGACATATTTTTTAACGTAAAAGTGCATTTGCATGCGACATGCATACATGAGAATGTTGTTAAAAAATGATGTTAACAACAATAATTCCTACGTGCTTATTTCTATCGTTTTCAAAACAAGGATTTAGTAACATACTTATATTACCATTATTTATCTCTTTAAAATCACTAAGTTGATTAAACCTCTAAAAAATTATTTTTATTTCATAAAATAATTTATTTAGCCATTTAAAAATATAATAATTCCATTATTTATTTTTAAATTACATAAAAATAATAAAGGCTAGAAATTATGTGAAATACTTATAATTAGCATGTTTCCTTAGAAAATAACAATTTAATTTAAATTAATAAAATTACAAACTTGGTGTGAGTAAAATATAGTTTTTAGGTGTGAGAAAAATACATTTTATCTGTATTATTCTAAGACTTAATTTAATTAAAATATATTCATAAGTGATAATCCAATAATTATTTTTAAATTATTAAACTAAACTTTCAGCCACTATTTAATTTATTTAAAAATCACAAGTGAATTAATCTCAACATTTTTCTTAATTAAAGTTAAGAAAACATCACATTATTAAAATAAACACTCATGGTTATATTTAAAAATACAATTTTTAATATTGACATAACTTAGGGTTATCTTATTTCACAAACACACTCATTTTTCTTTCATTTAAAAAAAAAAAAAACTTTCGAATATTTTACCAAAAATTCCAACAACTATATACACTCTCAAAAAATACCATATTGAATTTAAAACCTCATATTTTCTCTAAAAATATATAAAAATTTGTAGGTATTTATTTGAGTAACACTACAAGAAAAAGGGGCTACTACTTCGGTTTTTAAGGTGGAACTACTTCGATTTTCGCATAAATTCGCAACCGAAGTAGTTTGAGGCGAAGAAAAAGTGGTGAAAAACCGAAGTGGATAATGGACTTTCTACTTCGGTTTTTATGTATAAACCGAAGTAGAAAGTAGGCTTTCTACTTCGGTTTATACATATAAATCGAAGTGGAAGGTCTTCATATTGAGGTGGCGCCTCCATATTGAGGTGTTCCCACTTTGGTTTTTGTGTATAAACTGAAGTAGAAAACCTACTTTCTACTTCGGTTTATACATAAAAACCGAAGTGGAATGTTGTTTTTTTTTTTAAATCCACCAAATTTTGATAAAATTGAAATTAAACTTGAATTATATATATTTTCTTTTTTTGTTTACAAATTTCTATTTTTAATTGCTTTCAATTTTATGTATTTATTTTCATTTAATTTATAACAGAAATAAAAATTACAAAATTTATACACTTAGAATTAAAATTCTTATAAAATTAAATATTTATACATTCACATAATTGTTAAGTAGAATAACCTAATCATTCATATATACATTCACATAATTGTAATTAAGTAAAATTGCCTAAATACGCATATATACACTCACATAAAACTAAAGGTATGTATAAACAAAATAGTCTTACTAATAAGTTTAAGTCATCAATCGGCTTAACTATTCTTGTTGGATTAGCAAGATGTCCTCCCGACCCTTGGCGACAATTTGGCTACTAGTAACTTTATCATTTAGTTCATTCTGGGAAACAAACGAATGATAGATTATATTAGTAACTTATTGTTGGGGTTTTATGCCTTAATTAAAACTCAAATTCTTTGTAATCTCATTTTATTATCAATAAAAGAATATAAATCATTTTTTGACTTGGTCAATCACTTTGCTCACATGTTTTATTTTCATGATTATTTGTTTAATATAAACTTCTATTAAATCCCGAGCATATAGCTAATCTTATTTATAGCGACGTAATCATAGTGGAATATAAATATGATTATATGTTCAAAATAAGTTAGTCCTAAGATTAGTCAGTGCACCGGATTTACACTGACTTGCCAATCTACGATATGATCTACTTACACATTACAATGTTATGTTCTTTCCAAAACATTATTAGCAAAGTAGATAAGATTGGATGTATTTGTTACATCGGACAGGACCCATATTGACAGTTGATAAGATAAGTAAACATACCGTTATTATCTATTCTAGTCATATCATATAGTTGACCAGAGGTCAATTCAATCTCAATTCTGAGTGGTTAGTATTCTAACTGATTGTATTATTTGAGTTCTTTGACTTGTTCGTTACCAGCTTACCCTACGGACTAGCCCATACTTACATCTTGGGAACTCGGTAGTATAATTGAGTGGGAGTGTTAATCATAGATATGAACTTATATAGCTTCTGATGAAGAAGTGAAACGATGGTTTCCTTTTAGTTTGGTTCAAGGTGTTAAATGATAGAGATCTCATTTCAGTAATTAAATTAGTTTACTGAAATATCATTTACAAGGAACTAAGTGTTTTAAGGATAAAATACAATGAAGGGTAAAACGGTATTTTAGTCCTATCTCATTGTAGACCGTCTATAGAGGATTGAGTGACAATTATGGTTGTAACAATGGATAATTAATAGCGTATCTATATTTGTTATAGAGCGTTCTATGAATTCAAGAGTGCAATTCCAAGTCTATAGTGGAGTCACGAGGAATTAATAAGTTAGTAAATTTATTTGTTAGATTTATGATAACTTATTGGAGCTTGATTTCATAGGCCCATGGTCCCCATTGTACCTTGGATAAAATCATCTAGATAGTCTCAATTAATTGATTTAATCATCAATTAGAATTATCAAAGTTGACCAGGTCAATTTTGGATAGTTTCACAGAGTTGTGTAATTTTGAGAAGAAAAGAGAATTTATGGCAGATTTATTAATTAAGATAAATTGATATCTAAATTAATAAAAAAATTTAAATCAAGGTTCAAATTATAAATAATTAATTTGATAAAGGATTTAAATAATTATTTAATTAATTAAATCAATAGAAAATAATACAGGCCTTTATTTTAAGTCCAATGGGCTTATAATCAAATGGGAAATTTCACGGGCCTATAGCCCATGATAATTTCGACCTAGGGCTTCAAAATGGCTGTTATTTTATTGATTTTTTAATTAAATTAATTGGCCTAATTGAGTCTATAAAAGGAGTGCTTAGAGAGAAGATTTCAGAGACGACAGATAAGTCACAAGTCAGATTTTCTGATAGTTTTATATTCTCTCTAAACACAAGTCCTTTTCTAAGCCACTTTGTTATTTTCTCTTCTTCTCTCTATATATTTCTCATGTGTTGAGAATTACCCACACTAGTCTAGGTGGTTCTAAGGATACATTGGAAGATCGTGAAGAAAATAGAAGATCGGTTCAGTTTCTTGATAATACTCTGCGACAGAAAGGATACAAGAGTTAGATAAACTGAAGGAATAACTCTTAATTCCGCTGCGTATACTGTAAGTATTCTATTTTTTTGTTTCTCTTTGAATTCAATTTTAGAAACATGTTTTAGGCTATCTTGTATTAATTTGTTTAATATTAGATATACATGAAAATAAATAAAGATCATGTATAAGTTTTTCCAACACTTATAACAACACTTAAAAAAATTTCCTACTTTACTTTAAAAAACTTACAACTCTGTCTTAAATTTTTTTGTCCAAATTATCTTCGACAAGAGTCTTCTTCATTTCTCGCGTTCTTATCCAAATTTCATATCCCTCTACATCTTCCACTCCTAGTTTTTTTTCTAGGACATCCAACATAATTGAAGTTTAATTATTAAATTTTCCTAAGTCTAACAAAATTTCAGCAGCATAACAACTGCATTTTAACATCTCTCAAAATTTTAAAACCTGTAAATAACACTATCTCGACATAGTGTGCAAATTGAAAAATGAAAATAATTAAAAAAATCTATAAAAAAAAATTGGCAAAGTTTCCTTTGTTTTTGTAGCATATCCCAATTTTATAATTATCTATAAATTCAATACAAAACAAATACAAAATCAACACACATAATTCCATCCTTATATCACCGCCAACAATAAATTTCCCAGAACCTACTTCACTAAAGTAAACATGCATGATTTTACTCTAATTTTATAAATAAATATTGCAATAGTAATAAATAAAATTTAAAGATTACTCACCTCCAATATTACTCCAATAGAAAATTAAAAAAAATCATACAAATAAATATTTAGCGATTCATACCTTTTTTGAAGCTCAAGAACACATTTTAATGTAAGAAAACCAGTCAAAGTCCAATAAAAATACTGACACTCAAAGTCTTTATTTTCTCCCTCAAAAATAAAAATGGAACTAATATTTCTGTTTTTAAGTAAGAAAATGGTTTCAAATGGTAAAAAAAACCATAAAAAATGGTATATTTAGTGAAACCCTCGTGGGAGTACGACAACAATGGAACTTTTTTGGGTTTGGCGCTTGGGATTTTTGCTTCAGAGAGATCAATGAGGTGGGAGCTAGATATTAAGGGTATTAAAACCCTTCATGCATGATCAAAATAACACACCACCAACAAAATAAAAGGAAAACAAAACAACATATTATTACAATTCATAAATTTTTAATCTCCCCAAGAAAACAAAATCAACACAAGGTTGAGGGAGGAATCCAATACCTTCCTTGAGAGAACACAAGAACCAACTATGGTCACCACCTTGCTCAAATCCTAGGGATTTTAGTGTTATATTATTTTATAATATAATGTAAAATTATATTATATTATAATATAATGTTTTAGATTAAATAAATGTGACAAAGTGTGTCACATATTGTAACATATAATAGAGAGTTACAATATTTAGATATATGAGATATATCCAAATAATGTAAAATATTTGGTGTTACAAATTTGTAACTTCCAAATATTACCCTTTATTGTGTAAGATTGTTGTTACACAATATTGAGATGAATTTCATAAAGCCATATGAGATATGGCTGTTAGAGATATGATTTGAACCCCAATAATGTGTTTTGGGAGTTACAAAATCATTTGGGAGGGTTTGGAACAGTTTGGAAAAACAGCACAATTTTTGTGCTGAAATTGGTCAGTGGCCGCGGCCTGTGGGTCAGAGACCAGTGGCCGCAACCACTAATGTCTCTGGCCGTGACCATAGGCCAAAAACTGACCAAATTTTTAGTTTTTTCAATATTTGTTGAACGGCTCAAAAAACCAAAATAACTCCCAAATCTCTTTTTTAATTCCATATTAATCCAATTAAACATTGGTAACAGCCATGGGGGTTGGTGAAATTTGAAATTCAAAGGGTGTCTCTAAACTCTATAAATAGGAGCCTATAGCTCACTTGTAAGACACAACTTTTCTATCCACTAGAGCACTTGGCTAGAAACACCTTGAGGCTTGATAATTTCAGAAAGTTTTTCCAATATCTGAGAGAGATCCCTTAGTGCTTGAGTTAGGGGGAAATAAGCTTTTGGACAAAGGTTTTAAACCTTGTTCAAGTTGGTGATCCCCAATCCTCTTCACTTAGGTTGTGTAAGTGAGAGTTTGTTTGTGTTCCTGTTCTTCTTTTTATTCTATTGTTTTTCTTCTTATTTTCTTGTTCTATTTACTTGTATATTTTGTTTAAGAGTTGTAATCTTTTCATTTGGTCTAAACACTTTATTTTACTTGTAATCTTTTGCTTAGAGTTGTATTCTTACTATTCTCTTATTCTTCATCATCTTCTCCCTTTCGTTAGTTTATTTGTATTTTTAGTTATAGAGTTGTAACCTTATTTAATCAATTTATATTTACTTGTAATATTATTGCATAGAGTTGTAATATTATAATCATTTCCATTGAGGCAAAACAATATTTTCCTAACATTCAAAAGCTTATCCCTTTTTTGTTTCAATGGAAGGGGAAACAATCAAGATCATGAACCAAGACCTAGTGAGATTGGATAGGTTTGATGGATCCAATTTTACTAGGTGGCAAGACAAGGTGAGGTTTCTTTTAACCACTCTCAAAATCGCCTACATCCTTGAGTCTTCCTTGGCTCCTCTAGCCGAGCCATCAGACAAAGATACTCTCGAGGAGGTGGAGAAGAGAAGGAAGAGGGAGGAGGACAACCTTCTTTGCAGGGGTCATATCCTCAACGCCTTATCCGATAGGCTCTATGACCTCTACACCGAGACCAAATCGGCCAAGGAGATTTGGGATGCACTTGAGAAAAAGTTCAAGGTGGAAGAGGAAGGTACCAAAAAGTTTTTGATATCTCAATACTTTGATTTCAAATTTTTTGGTGATAAACCTATTCTTCCTCAAATACATGAATTGCAAATTATTGTTAATAAATTGAAAGTGTTAAAGATTGAGCTTCCCGAGGCCTTTCAAGTTGGTGCTATTGTGGCTAAATTACCACCAACTTGGAAGAGCTATAGGAAAAGAATCCTTCATAAAAATGAGGGTTATTCTTTCGAGGAGATCCAAAAGCATATTCGAATCGAAGAGGAATCGATATGTAGAGATAAACTTGTGGAGGGGTCTAATGGAGAGACTTCCAAAGCAAATGCGGTGTCACAACCAAAACATCCCAAAAACAAAGGGAAAAAGAGTAATGAGAAACCTTTGGGTCCAAAAACCAACCCAAACAAGTTTAAGGGCGAGAAAGGTCCTTGCTTTGTGTGTGGGAAAAGGGGTCACTATGCTAGAGAGTGTAGACATAGAAAAGACCAACAAGGACCTAAGGTGAATGCAACTCAAGAGGAAAACATAGTTGCTACCCTTAGTGAGGTGAATGCGGTCCAAGGCAAGGTGAAAGGGTGGTGGTATGATACATGTGCCACCGTCCATGTCACCTATGACAAATCATTGTTCAAGTCCTTTGAAGAGTCAAAGAGCAACCATGAGATACAAATGGGCAATGAGGGAAAATCTAAGGTACTTGGCAAAGGTACTATTGATGTCTACTTCACCTCCGGCAAGAAAGTTACATTAGTGAATGTGCTTTATGTTCCCGAAATGAGTAGAAACTTGGTAAGTGGTGATTTGCTTGGCAAGCCCGGTATTAAAGCCGTTTTTGAGTCCTGTAAACTTATACTTATCAAATCAAATGTATTTTTGGGAAAAGGGTACTCTTGTGAGGGTATGGTTAAATTGTGCACCAATGATGTAACTTTCAATGTTATCAATAAAAATGTTAATTCCGCCTATATTGTTGAGTATGATTCTTTATTTTTGTGGCATCTTAGACTATCGCATATAGGTTTTTCTACCATGAAAAGAGTAGTAAAATGTGGTATGATTGCATGCAATATTAAAAACTATGGTAAATGTGAAACATGTGTTAAGGCAAAAATGATTAAGAAACCATTTCCTAGTGTAGAAAGATCATCTAATTTACTAGATTTAATCCATAGTGATCTTTGTGAATTAAATGGTGTTTTAACTAGAGGTGGTAAAATGTATTTTCTTACTTTTATAGATGATTTTAGTAGATATACCTATGTGTTTCTTTTAAAGCATAAAGATGAAACTTTTGATGCTTTTAAATTGTATAAATTAGAAGTTGAAAATCAACTAAATAAAAAGATTAAGGTGCTAAGAAGTGATAGAGGAGGAGAGTACTTCTCTAATGAATTCAATACATTTTGTGAAGAAAATGATATAATTCATGAGTGAACTGCACCTTATACACCACAATACAATGGTGTTGCCGAAAGGAAAAATAGGACTTATCTAGAGATGATAAATTCTATGTTGGTGTTTTCTAAGTTGAACTTCAACTTATGGGGTGAAGCGCTTTTAACCGCTTGTCACATTCTTAATCGAATACCGATAAAGAAAAATGAGATATCTCCATATGAGTTATGGAAAGGAAGAAAACCCAACATAGGGTACTTCAAAGTATGGGGGTGTCTTGCATATTGCAAGAAAACCGAACCTAATAGAACAAAGTTAGGTTCAAGAGCCATAAAGTGTGTCTTTGTTGGTTATGCCAACAATAGTAAAGCTTATAGGCTATTAGACTTAGAGTCTAATATTGTGATTGAATCTAGAGAAGTGGAATTCTTTGAGAACATGTTATGTGACAACAATTCTCAAGCTTCAACATCTCTAAAGGAGAATATGTTATATGAGAACTATTCTCAAGCTTCTACATCCAAAGTTGATTCTCAAGAGGAGAATTCTCAAAAGGATGTAAAGCAACCCTTTGAACCTAGAAGAAGTCAAAGGCTTAAAAATCATAAAAGTCTAGTAGTGGATGAGATAGATTCTCAACGAATTTCATTCTACATGGTAGAAGGAAATAGAGAGGAAGTCATTAGGAAAATTCCTATTGTACTTCTCGTTGAGGATGATCCTAAGACTTATAGAGAAGCTATGCAATCGAGAGATAGTGCATTTTGGAAAGAAGCCATCAATGATGAGATGGATTCCATTCTTTCCAATAACACTTGGGAATTGGTAGACCTCCCACTGGGGTCTAAGCCAATTGGGTGTAAGTGGGTATTTAGGAGAAAATACCACACTGACGGCACTATCCAAACCTTTAAAGCTAGATTAGTAGCTAAAGGGTTTAGGCAAAGAGAGGGTATCGATTATTTCGATACCTATGCGCCTGTTGCAAGAACAACTTCTATAAGAATTTTGTTCGCTCTAGCTTCTATACACAACTTGTATGTTCATCAAATGGATGTTAAAACATCATTCCTTAATGGTGACCTCAATGAGGAGGTCTATATGGAACAATCCGAAGGGTTTGTCCTACCAAAATATGAACATAAAGTGTGTAGACTTGTAAAATCCTTATATGGATTGAAACAAGCTCCTAAGCAATGGCATGAGAAATTTGATCAAGCCATCATGTCTAATGGGTTTAGACATAACAATGGAGACAAATGTTTATATTCCAAAACTTGTAAGGGATATGTGATCATTGTTTGCTTATATGTGGATGACATGCTTATTCTAAGTAATAGCATGAAAGGGATAGAAGAAACGAAGAGGTTTCTATCATCAACCTTCATGATGAAAGATCTTGGAGAAGTTGATACCATACTCGGTATCAAAGTAAAGAAACATAGTGGGGGTTTTGCGTTAGGGCAAGCCCACTATGTTGAGAAAGTATTGAACAAATTTAACCATCTCAAGGTTAAAGATGCCAATACTCCATTCGATCATAGTGTAAAACTAGAGAAGAATGAAGGAAGAGAGGTGGCTCAATTGGAGTACGCTAGTGCTATAGAGAGTCTAATGTACACTGCCCAGTGTACTAGACCTGATATAGAATTTGCGGTAAGTAAACTTAGTAGGTTTACAAGTAATCCAAGTGTGGATCACTAGAAGACAATTGGAAGAGTCCTAGGTTATCTTAAGAAAACCAAAGGACTAAGCCTTCACTACTCCAAATTTCCTTCGATTTTAGAAGGATATACAGATGCAAGTTGGATATCCAATCTTGGGGACAACTTGTCCACAACTGGTTGGGTATTTACACTTGGTGGAGGTGCAATTTCTTGGGGTTCCAAGAAACAAACCTGTATATCTCATTCCACTATGGAAGCAGAGTTCATAGCTCTAGCTGCTACCGGCAAAGAGGCCGAATGGTTAAGGGATCTGTTGATAGAGATTCCCCTAATCAAAGATAATGTATCTACTATATCGATACATTGTGATAGCCAAGCGACATTGGCTAGAGCATACAGTGGAGTGTATAATGGGAAGTCTAGACACATTAGTCTAAGACATGGATATGTAAGAGAATTGATTCAAAGAGGAGTCATCTCAATATCCTATGTCAGAGCAGGTGAAAATCTGGCGGATCCTTTCACTAAGCCACTAACGAGGGATTTAGTGGCTGCATCATCTCGAGGGATGGGACTTAAACTCTCTAAAGAGATTCACGATTGATAGTAACCTATCTTAACACTAGTTATTCAACTAGTGTTAGGTTCAATAGGTAATAACAAGTCAATCAAGTGAATATTAGTTGTACTCAAAACAAGTCCCATCTGAGATATTGAGTACTTGTGTGTTACCAAGTGGAGGGTTAAAACTGAAATGCTTTTTAATAGAATTCAGTCTCGTAAAGACAAGTATTTTTGGTAACAAAATATTGTAAGAATTCTACCTATATGGACCTAGGGGTGGTGCCGCCTCTCATGAGAATTGGGAGTATTCTCAAGAACGTCCATAAATGGAAAGTGCACATGGCCATTAATGGTGCAAAGCGAGACATAGAGGTCTCAAGTGAACATCGCAAATGTGTGTGTGTTATCACCGATTTGTCATCATGAAAAGATGGTTCAATGCCTAGTGCAACCTAATTTTCAAAAAATTTTGTGATAATTACACTATAGTAAAGTTCAAGTTGAAAAACACTTTACTTTATGCACTAATGCAATGACTTCTATAAGAGAGAGTTCTTATTTAATCAAGTGGGGGATATGTTATATTTCAAGATATAATGATTGATTAAATAAGTGTTACAATAGATAACTATTTAATCTTGTAGGGGAATGTTATATTATTTTATAATATAATGTAAAATTATATTATATTATAATATAATGTTTTAGATTAAATTAATGTGACAAAGTGTGTCACATATTGTAACATATAATAGAGAGTTACAATATTTAGATATATGAGATATATCCAAATAATGTAACATATTTGGTGTTACAAATTTGTAACTTCCAAATATTACCCTTTATTGTGTAAGATTGTTGTTACACAATATTGAGATGAATTTCATAAAGCCATATGAGATATGGTTGTTAGAGATATGATTTGAACCCCAATAATGTGTTTTGGGAGTTACAAAATCATCTGGGAGGGTTTGGAACCGTTTGGAAAAACAACACAATTTTTGTGCTGAAATTGGTCAGTGGCCAGAATTCTACTATATACCAAGCAATGTATATTCCTATTCTTAGTTCCTTTCTGATAACAATTGTTACATTGATATGTTTGGTAAGTGGAGTTACAAATTGTTTTGAAACTGAGCTCATTTTATTCCATAAACCACTTGATAAGCCAGAATCTTTTTGACCGAGTCTTCAGCCTCTGCTGAATGATTATTCAAATGTTTTTCAATTAAAAAGCCATTATTTTATTCAAGCTAAATGAAGATCTTTTCATTCTTGAACTCTATAAATAGGACCTAGTACCCATCCATTTCATTCTTCAAGCTGAGTTCAGAGCCTACAAGCTGCTAGGTTTACTTTAGAGTGTTAAACACTTGGGTTGGGGTTATAAGCTTTATCATTATAAGCTTATTAAACACTTGGGAAGTAAGGTTCATAGTGTGTTTTTTGTTATCGAGGTGTAGTTCGGGTATAGCAATTTCAAAGGTATTCTTATTCTTAGTTCCTTTCTGTATTGTTTCATTAGTTTTTATAGTTTTTCTCTACTCAAATCCTAACTCAGTCTTCTCTATTCTTGGTTAGGCATTTAAGTTCTTTGAACTTGAGGTTTCTTGTCGGTAAGTATATTCTCGGTGGTTTTTAGTTCATTCATTTTCATCTTCTTTTTTTAGAATACTCACCTCTCTATTAATGGTTTTTAGGAGTGTTCTAAAATCTCGTCCTTGTTCTCACATCCCGATAATTGGTAAGGAAAATAGGATAGTATTATATGCTTATATGATTATGTTATTGTATGTTTTTATATGTTATGATTATGCTATACTATGTTTTTATATGTTATATGTTTTGGGGCTTATAGTTGCTTAAATAGCAAACCCCAACACTTTTATGTTTTTGGGGCTTATAGTTGCTTAACTAGCAAACCTCGTTATAGTATGAGGCTTATAGTTGCTTAGTTAGCAAACCCCAATAGTTACCATGCACATGGGTTAGAATTATGATATATGTTTATTGAATATGTTATATGTTTATAGAATATGTTATATGTTTATAGCTTATGTTTATGTATGTGTTTCATGTTTGTAGTAGATTTTCCTTGCTGGGCATTAGGCTCATTTCTTTGTTTTATATGTGCAGGAAAATAGTATGGCGGCGGGAAGATTCTTGGCAGCTTGGGATTGTGTATTGAGGAAGAATGGAATCGGTGGACTGCGCGAACGATTCAAGGATGAAGTTGTTTAAGTCTTTTAATTATGATTTCTATGTATTTCCGCACGTAATATTGTAACCATTTTATTTAAGATTTAAGTTATGTTATGTTTTATTTTCAAAACAATGGGATCCCATATCCTACTATGAATTTTATGTATTTTAACTTTTGTTTTACAGTTTTAATGAAGTTATGATTATTTCATATGTATGTTTTCTTAAGGTTAGTATTTATGTATAGTAGTTATTAATGGTCCAAAGTCTAGAATAAGCTGGGTCATTACACCAGATTAGCATTGGCTTACAACCGGAATGATGTTGGTAATAAGTGTTATGGTCATATTGTGATATGCTATGATACACTATGATTTTGTGATGTTGTGATATGATATAGTACCCTATGATTATGTAATAATTATGATACATTATGGTATGTTAAGTTATGCTATGAGAATTATATGATACGATATGAATTATTATTAAACTCTATTTATGTCAAGGTATAGATTATGAGTAGTATATGACTTAAGTTGTGATAACTTAATAGTATATGTGTTAGGTTGTCATAGTTTGAACTAGGTTATATTTTATCTTTATGTTTTCTATTTGGGCTTTGGGGTTGTGACCTACATAGCTCTTCTTGCTGGGGGTTAGCTCACGGGTACTCTATGTTGCAGGTAAGAGCAAAAGCATAGTAGATGAGGCGATGAGTTGGAGTAGGCTCAGTCTGATGTGTGCATGTCGTGATTGGTTGACCTGAGGGTTTAGAGGGTTCTACTTATGCATTGTTTTTTTTATAAAAGCGTTTAACCTTTGGGTTTATGTTGTTTATTAAACATTTATTTTTACTTGCGACGTGCACGTAAAACATGATTTATTTCAAATATCAGGATCTCGAGTTGCATGTTTGTAAAATGTGTTAGTTCATGATTGTTTCAGTAAAAGTTTTGTTTTTCTTAAATAAATTTATGTAAACATTAATTTACTTAAATATGGAGTATTTAGTAAATTGATGGGTTTTAAGTCGGGTCGTGACATTTGGTATCAGAGAAAAGGTTTAACGTTCATGTAGACCCTCACGATATGCAAATGATGATCGAGAAGACTTGACTCTTCGCACTGTAATTTTTAGGTCTTAAGTTTCTGTTTCTCTTTAGTTTATTTTTACGATTTGCTACTGCATGTCAACACAGATTTAGTAAGGGTAGACTCAATAAGTTGTATGTTTTTATGATGTTTTGGTTTTGGTGTGATTGGAAGCCACATGTCAGGAAGATTGGGAATTGTGATTATGGAATTGGGTTGAGTGGCTCTATGTTTATTTCATCACACTATGTTTAACGCATCGCACTATGTGTTATTTTTTGGAATGATCGTGATGGTTTGATGTTTTTTTAGATATATGTTGTAGAAAATAGTGAGATAAGAAGCTATGTTCTATGGTTAAGATGATATAGTTAAGCTAAAATTCAAAACGATGTTAGTACAAAAAGTGTGGTGTCAAAACGACGTGTTGTCATGAGGTGGTTCTAGGTAGCAAGTGTATGTGAGTGGTTAGACTTTACGAGATTGTTGTAAGGATAAGGATTTTATTTGTTTAGGAGATTAAGTTTGATTATGTACATGAGTAATGATAACAAAAAGATACTAGGCTACTAGTTTGGTCGTTATTGAGTGAATGGCCTAAGGTGATTTAGTATGGTAGGCTGAGGATAGACGATAAGAAAAGACTTGTTATAGTAACTCGTTGTCTTTGGGTTGGGAGTTAGTAAGAGCCAACTTGTAAGAATTGAATGGATACAAATGTGTCAGATGACATTAAGAGGAGGTTAGGCATGTGTATTTGTATGGCGAGGCCACAAGGTCCCCCATTGACCGAAATGGTTTTAGGATGGGCGTAATCCTTTATCGCCTTACACTTATGGTGTTCTTTAGTATGTGTGTTATATATGGTTTTTCATGTATGTTTATTGATGTTGTACCGCTAGCTTTTGTGCGGTTAGTTTCTAGATTCTTTTGTATGTTTGATTGTTGGTTGTCAACAATTTAGGAAGCCATGCTATGTTCGATTCGGCATGTCTTGGTCAAGAAGAGTTTTCCAAGGAAGCAGAGAAGGCGATCAGCCAGCTCTTATGATTAGATTATTTGGGCTCCCTACGTCTCCACTAGCCTTTGCCGATTATTTATCTGCTCGGCTATCTCGCGAATTCTAGCAGCTTGGTTTGGAGCTCTAGCGGTAGGTGCATTCTGAGCTCTATCAGCGGGCGCGGCCTGGCCTCGGCCAGCAACACCCCATCCTCACTGAGTTCTTGTCCTTACCATTTTTGTTTGATTTAAAATCAAAACGCTCTTAAGCGCATAGGGACGAGAAGTTAATACCAACACATATTACCTTTTACCTTTCGGTAGCCTCCACAAAGTCAAAGATCCTCTATTTGAGTTGCCAGATTTGGTTCCGGCTGTACTCTTTTTCCTCGGCCTCGACCCTTCCTCTGCCTCGGCCATGACCTGCATCTTGGTCAACGACCGCTCTCTCGGCTGGGTCTGGTTGATTAACAACTCGACCTCCTCTGGCTCGAGTGTTAGGCACCTTTGCAAGTCTTTATACCACAATGTATAGTATGGAAGAATACTAACCTAGCAATAAAAAAGGATCATGACAGATCATGCCATATGATTTTAGTTAGCAGGACGATAAATCCAAAAAGAGAACCCTAACTACACTTCGGGTTTCTACATCTGCCTACTACAACAACACCAAAGTCCTACAACCTAGTAGGTTTACAAGGTCTTTACAAAAAGTATCAACAAGACTCTCATAGTATAACCTAATCTAAGGTATCCATCAACATATCTAGCTCTATGTCGGTATCCTCGTCCAACTGCTCGGGATCCTCCTCTGGCTCTACTGGTATGCTATCAACCATGAAGATAGGCCAATCCATGGCCCAAACGCTAGCTCGATCTGCATACAGAAGTCACCCAATGTGTTGCAAACCAGCCGCCAACGTCTGTGATGAAACCATGTCTGTGTTGAGCCTCTCAGACAAGTGCTGACATATCACACTGTCTGTCGCTCGGGTGTTTTGGCCCTATCTGAGACTTCTGTCATGTAATGCGTCCATTGCCAAATGACACGCTGTTGTCATTGATCATACTTGAAGCATTGAGGATTCTCATCGTTAAGGAGTCTATAGTAATCAATATTAGGCGTAGGGATTATGGGTAGGTTTCCTATCACAAGGTCTCCTATCTTAAGTATATCGGGCATAACCTACAATTTATAGAATTGAGGTAAATAAAAGAAAGCGAAGGAAACATATATAAAAAGACAATACTTACAGTGAGTGCTGGTCTATCTTTGAGAAATGTACATGTGGGTTGTCTACAGAACCGGCTCAACTCGAGCTCCGATACCAACTGTAACGACTCAGATTTTTAAGACTTGATAATGCATAAATATAAATGTTTTCATTTAACCAAATGTCTCAAAAAACCCGCATTAATATTTTTTTTAAAATTCGTATGACCATACTTAACATTTAATACAAACATATTTTATAAAGAGTAGAGTGAGCCTAATTTATGAAAATCACACAACATTTCAAAAAATAAAACGATTTCCCAAAAGGTCGGTCCACATGTACATTCGCAAGGTAGACTCTAGCACTCACTGCTCTGCCTTGCCCTTGTTCTTACCTACAACAGGAAAAAACTAGGTAAGCGAAAACACTTAGTAAGTTCAACTTTAAAACAAAAGCATGCAGAGAATTAGGGTTCCGGATCCATCCAGACCCTACACAATCAATTTCAAGAATGCAAAACCATCCTGGCAAACTTATGGTCATGCCTGATAACCAATGACAAATTATTTCATATAAATAGATAAATTCCTACACTCAGAAAATCCCAGAACAATCAGATATATTATATCACAACTATTTCTTATCAACAAATAAATCCTTGCACTCAGAAAATCCCAGAGCAAGCAGATATAGTATATAACAATAAAATTCGAGACCAACGCTCGACAATTTCAATTAATTCGGGCGTAACACGCCCTCCAGCATAAATGCTAATCTGTAAGAGAGAACTAAGTCTCAACACTAAGATCTAGCCAATAAATATCCCCATCAAGGGTAACTATCATGTTACCTAGGGCATCGCTACTTATCCAAGAGTAAATCCCTCACAAGGGTAACCATTAGGTTACCTAGAGCATCACTACTTATCCAAGAGTGTAATCGAAGTTACATTGTAGCGACCCAAATCCGCTAATAAGGCTTAAGGGCCTTGATTAGTGTGCCTGGAGGGTATAACGGGATTTATATGTGTGACTTTATTGAGTTAAATGCATGATTATGATTTAAAGCATGTTGTATGACTGTTTGACTATTTGAGATGCATGACTATGTGTATTAGTATGCATATAGGCCCTGATTGTGTTGAAAGGGCATAATTGTAATTTTGGCCATTTTGGGCACAACTGTATTGATATCTGTGATCTGTGACTTGAGACGATCCTAGAATGAGCGGATTAGCTGAAAAGTCAAAGCGGGAATTTTTACCCGGCTTGGGTTAAGCCTGGGGAGTTTAAATGGGAATTTAGAGAATATATATTGAGGTTAACTTTGATGATGAGGAATATATATATTTGGTGATTAATCAGGTATTGGGTAGCAAGCGGGAAATTATTAGAGACACTCGAGGAATTAGTGGGAATTGGGTAAAATGACTAAAATGACCCTACATGGATAAAAGGATGTAGAATTAATAAGGAGGGCATTTTGATCAATAGGCTTATTAGAGATAAGTTTATCTAAGCTTTATACTTAGTGGGATTGGTAGAAAAGAGTTATAAGGCTGTAGAAAAGAAAGAACAAGGAAGAAAAAGAAAAGAGAGAAAAACAGAGGGGTTTTGTCTCAAAAGGAACGGTTTATGGTTCTCCCACCATTTCCCTTCATTTTTCTTGGAGTTAAGCTCAGTGGAGAGCTAGGTTAGGCTGAGCATCAAGGATCCTAAGCTAGACTTGAAGATTGGCAAGGGATTAGCAAGAACACATCAAAAGTTGAGGTAAGTTTTTAGAAATTTCAGTTTTAGGGTTTGACTGGTTTGAGCTGTGTATTTAAGCTAAATTGATGGGGATTTTAGGGGAATTCAGGCCAAGGTTGAGGAGGAGCAAGCTAAGGAGGTCTAGGGTTGAACTCAAGGTCGAATTTCCATCCACGGTATGAATTCTAAGTCTTTAACTTTGATGTTTGACTGAATTTCTGGGTTTAGGGCTAACTATGGTAGACTTTGAGTTTTAGGTTGCATGAGCTTGGGTTATGAGTTCTTGGGATGCTTGGGATGTGTGGGAGGTGTTGATAAGTTTGTTTTTAGGTTTGGGAAAGATTTGGACAAGTTTGGGGTTGAATTGGTTGAAAGAAATCGCAGAAAACGAAATTGGGTGTTGCCTGTCTGCAACTAGCGCTACAACGCTAGTCTTTGGGCGCTGTAGCGCTAGGCCCTGTTTCTGGGGATGTTCGGTTCTACTTGTAGCGCTATAGCGCCCTCTTTTGAGCGCTGTAGCGCTACACTGTTCCCAGAAATGGGTTTTTGGGTTATTTTTGAGGGATTTTGACCTAGGGTTTGGGGTTTGATTCCACCACCTTGTTTTGTCGATCTAGGACTTCCCAGGGGGCTCGGGAGTGGTCCCGAGGCTAGGTGATGACTTTGACCTATGAATTGTATTTAGGTGAGCGCTAGGGCTCGAGTGGGATCGTGCTCGAGGAGTCAAGTGATCAAAGCTATCGAATTGAAAGGTAAGAAAACTGTAGCACTCGAGAACAGGGCGTGGGCCCATAGTGTTATTGCAGGGCATGGCCCTAGACTGTATTACATGCTAGGATATAACCTTATTTGAATTATCATATGTTTTAAGGATTATTTCGAATTGCACGATATGTGTAATTATAGTGAAATGAACGGCTAAGGCCAAGAGCAGCAAGGCCGAGAGCGGCGAAGGCCGGGAACGGCAGTGGGGCCAGAAGTAACACTTAGCACATGGAGTGCTTATAGTCAGGGTAGGACCCAATGGATACGTGGGGTATCCTTACAGTGAGGACCGAGACCCCAGGCTCTGGTAAGGCTTTTGGGGCGGCATGGCCGCGTTTGCTTAGTCTGATGGTTGACCTATTTATCTGTGGATTACATGTTAACTATATGATATGCATATGCTATTTACTGTTTGAGTTTTCTTGCTGGGCTTCGGCTCACGGGTGCTTCGTGTTGTAGGTAAAGGCAATGGAAAAATCAACCAGCCATGAGTATGTAGAGCGTGGGGGTAGCGCGTACATGTTCGGCCTGCCCGACTGCTTTGGTTGGGGGCATTTTTGAATATGGCTGTATTAACTTGTTCTTTTGATAGTTAACCAAGTGTAAATCTATTTTTGAGTTGTAAATATTTTGTAAACCTTATTTTTGGGATCCCAGATGTTTGATACTTGATGTTTTCAATGAAACTAAGCATTTTCAAAGATTACAGCCTTAACTTCTGGTTTAGTCACACCTTTGGTTTTAGAAACCTCATAGAGTCAGTTAATTGCACAATTTCCGTTTTAAACTCACTTAGTAACGGCTCTAAGGTAGTAGGGCGTTACATACATGGTTTTACAGAGACTTCTATGTTAATCAGTGGTGCTGGTGAGCAGTTGCCCATAGGGTGTTCAGCCTCACTCAAACTTGGCAACCACTAGTATCTCTAGGCACTCTCACTGAATGACCAATATTCATGGCTACTATCCGAGAATAACTTATCAGAGCACTTGCTTGGGTTTTAACTGTTAACTGATTAAGTAAGCATGAGGGCCCCTAGGTCCCATTCGTTTTGGTGCCCCTAGGTTTAAACCAGCAATCCTCACCTCTTGGCCACTCGTCGCGGTAATGAACCAAACATAAACAAATTCAAGCAGTGTGACGGGGATCAACCATCTAGAATATGACAGATATCTACCGGTCATATTTTCTGAATCAGTACCAACTAGACTAACATCTCTAAGAAAACTTTCTATGACAGTGTATATATGTGCATGTGTCTCTATACTAACATACAATACAATAGTTGTTTCATGTTGTAGCCACACAATAGAAGTTGACTTACTTGGAGTCATTTGCTCTCAGCAAGATTTCACCCTCCAATGTATAATCCAGTTATGCCTATCCAATACTATAATTATCCATACAGTATACTCGAATTAATTATGACACTTCATAATTCATTAGTATTATTTTGGGCAGTTTGGTCATTTTAAAAATCATTTGTAAGGATTAAAGATCCTTATTTGGTTTTAAACCCATTAGGAAATTCATACAAAAATATTTGAGACTAAACCCTAAGTCTTGGGAAGACCTGCCCTATGGTCTCGATACCTAGGCTTGGGTATCACAATAGTATTTTCCCACAATCTGCTAAAAATATTATTCTTTAAAAGTTCTGCTATTAACCTTGTACGCCCTAAATATCCGCGCATTATTGGCGAGCTGAAAAGGGCCTAATTCGATCCGCCACGTGTAAATCGTCCACCCGGAGCTGTTGTTACGGGCTTCCGTCTGTCCAGCCCGAGCTGATTAGAGAGTTAGCAGTTTACTCGAAGGCAGCAGGTCAGTGGTATAGATATCACGAGCTGGCGCTGCATCAAGCTCGTGATGCGGCAGAGATCTGACACCCGAATTCTTGTAAAGACAACTACGCAATATAAACGTGCATATATCAAACATCACGTGTCTATTCCATTCCTGAATTCTCAGACATGTAGTATAAATGTGCGTATTCAGACATCCCACGCCTAGTTTGGGCCATGCGGCCCATTATCCCTCCTTACCTATTGATTAGACCACACTTAACTGTCAGGTTTTAGGAATTAATCATCAGTGTCACAGAGATGACGTGAAGGGTAAAGAGATCACGGGATGACCCCCTTTGCCAACCCAGGTATCCTCTTCCTATAAATACCAAGGCACTAATCCATCCTATTTATTCGTATAATTATCTATCGGTGAAGAACCGTGTCAATAGTTTGGTGCTTTCATTGAGAGGATTTAGATTGGTGCTTTCGCAAAAACTTGATCATGGTGGTTATCTGTTCGAGACGTGGTAACGAGGCGGATCAACATGATGGGCAGGAGGCCCACCATGCCGCCATATTCGATAAATAAAACCCCGAGATCCAATAGCGACCGGGAAAGCAGCTGATGGGCCGGACGACACCGGGAGTTTGGCGCCCCGACCGACAAATCCGAACCAGGATTTCCTGACGGCGGTAGAGATGGAAAACATACAGTTGAGGAGTCAGCTATCCAGAGCAAGCAAGCAAATCGAGGAAGTCTTGGCCCGGCTACCCCCTCTTACAACCGATGCTAATGTCGGAAAGAGGCAAAGTGGGACTCACAAGTCCCGCCAGGATAACTGGTCCAGGCTCAGCCGATCAGTCAGAACCTCAACTCCGAGTTCTACACCCACGTCACATCACCAGGAAATCGTGTTTGAGGAGTTTCCTAGGGCCAATCAGAAATTCAGCCGATCAGTCTGAACCTCGACTCCAACTTGATTCCACCATCGAACGCGCCCAGAAAGGCTCATGGCAGCTCACGGAGGAGATCCTGGGAAGGCTTGCGAAAACAGCCTGCTCCAGCCAGCCCTCCCGCGCCACGGTCAGATTGCCGAGCACAGGATGCTGGAGATGGCAGGGTAGAACGGCCGCGAGCTAGCTTGATCCGCCCCGACAGGACTAGGATTGCGTCACCAGTTAGGCATCCCCCATCGCCGATAAGATACCCATCTCCTCCCCGTCCAGTTCGAGACATTCTAGCACACGGTAGCAACAGAAGAAATCCTCCTCCCGCCGGTCCTTCCCATCGCAACCGAGCGCGCGGGGAGGTCCTGGATCCTCACACCTAGCAGCGGGCTCCAAGGTTTTCCAACGGGAGTTACTGGATCGGGAGCCACCAAAGTGGCAGATCCGGTGGAGACCTACGTAATCGTTTGAGTTCGGCGCAAAGCCCTCGGGCCACCTCAAGGGCCGACCTTCGAGATCATCTCAACTCGCAGAGGGGGGATCCGGCTAGAAATGGAGGTCATGCTCACCAAGGGGATGGTCTTTCCGAAGTACGTGACAGTGGGAATGTCCCACCTAACCAAGCTCAAGCTTGGAGGGACAATAACCCGCCTAAAGCATACAATGGAACTGGAGCTGTTGAACAGCCCAAAAGCAACCAAGGGATTAAGGACCAAACCCTAGAGAATTTTGCTCAGAAAAGGAGAAAGATGAGTATGACTCGGGGGACGAACTCGAGCTTTTTGCCCCCAGCATGGCAGCCACAACATACCCGCCGGGTTTCCTGATGCCCCGCCTGTCTAAGTTTGATGGAGACGGAGACCCGTCAGATCATTTGGGTATGTTCAACACCCTGATGATGGCCCATAACATCGGCCCCGAGCTAAGGTGTTTTATATTCCCTTCCACCTTAACTCGGCCAGCTAGGCAATGGTTCAAGCAGTGTAAAAAGCAGTCCATCAACTCGTGGAAGAATTTTTCTGCTGACTTCAAGAGGGCGTTCCGAGCTTCTCAAGCTGCCCGCGTCAAAGCTGACACCCTGGCGAACATGAAGCAATAGCCCGGGGAACCTTTGAAAGCTTACCTGAGTAGGTTTGCAAACATCGCAACTCGAGCCAAGGACGCAGACGATGGTTCCAAGCTTATGGCCTTGTGGACTGGAATCCTCGTTGGAGGCAGGCTATGGAAAGAGATACACTAAAAAGGTGTCGGCACCGTGGATGAATTCCTTAACAAGGCCCAGGAATGGATAAACCTGGAAGAGGCGCGAGCGTCGGTCACTGGAACCAGCCAAGCCCTTGATCAGCCCATTGGAGTGGAAACGGATGTCGTAAAGATGACTCAAAACGTTGCACAGAATAACCAAGGGGCGGAGGTAAGAGAAAGGGGAACAGCGAGGGCGGCCAGCACGGTCCGAAGAAGAACAAGCCCATGGAAAAATTTAAGCCAGTCTACGTGACTTATGCCGAGCTCACGAACACTAAGGAATACATTTTTCTAGCGAACTCTGCCCGCCTCCCCTGGGAAAAACCGGAGCCTTTGAAGCACCAGAAGGCCAAGAGGGACCCTTCCAAGTTCTGTTGATTCCACTACGACATTGGCCACAACACTGACGATTGTAGGCATTTGAAGGATGAGATCAAGACACTCATTAGAGCTGGACCTTGGGCTCAATATGCGCGAAACAGAGTTCCCACTAGTTAGCCAGCCCCGGAAGCTCCGGTAAATCAACCCGGGCCCCGGATAAATCAGGATACCCCTCCTCCTGTGATAGGGGGAGAGATATCCACAATCTCTGGAGGCCCCCACTTGGCTGGCACGAGCAGAGGTGCCCAGAAGAGATATGTCAATGAGTTGAAGGCTCATAACGGAGTGGAATTCGTCCCGGAGAAGCATTTACCCAAGCAGCAACGACTGGAGAGACAACCAATCATTTTTACCGAGGAGGATGCTAGTCACATCCAGTTCCCCCGTAACAATCCTCTGGTCATAACTGCCCAACTCGCTAACTGGAGAGTTAGGAGGATATTGATCGATAATGGGAGTTCGGTGAACCTGCTGTTCCGGTGTACGCTGGAAAAGATGGGGTTATCTGTCACCGAGTTGAAGGCCACCTCCATGATGCTGTATGGATTTTTCGGAGAAGGGTCGGTAGCGAAAGGAACAATCGAGCTAGTAATTACCTTGGGAGAGGGACCCAGGACTGTCTCTAAACTCCACAAATTCATGGTCATCGATTGTCCCACCGCCTACAATGCTATTCTGGGCCGACCTACGTTGATAGCATTTGAGGCCATAACCTCCATTCGTTATCTCGCAGTCAAATTCCCCTCCTCTACAGGGATATGTACGGTCCAGGGGGATCAGCTCGCTACCAGGGAATGCTATAGCATTTCCATGAAGGGAAAATCACGACCCGGGCAGCAGGCGATGACCATTCAAAGTGAGGATGAGGAATCTCAGGAGGTAGGACATACTCCTGAGACAGAAAAACCTCAAGAAGCCAATAGGGAGGGGATCACCTTGAATGATGATATCGACCCTAGGATAGGCGAAGACAGATCTGAGCTCCAGGCCATCGAAGAGCTCGAGGAGGTGATCATCGACCCGAGAGACCCCGCTGATGTAATGCCCTACTACCTTAGAGCCGTTACTAAGTGAGTTTAAAATGGAAATTGTGCAACTAACTGACTCTATGAGGTTTCTAAAACAAAAAGTGTGACTAAACCAGAGTTTAAGGCTGTACTCTTTGAAAATGTTTAGTTTCATTGAAAACATTAAGTATCAAACATCTGGGATCCCAAAAATAAGGTTTACAAAATATTTACAACTCAAAAATAGATTTACACCAGGTTAACTATCAAAAGAATAAGTTAATACAGCCATATACAAAAATGCCCCTAACCAAAGCAGTCGAGCAAGTCGAACATGTACGCGCCGCCCCCACGCTCTCCATACTCATGGCCGGTTGACTGACTCCTTGCTTTTACCTACCACACAGAGCACCCGTGAGCCGAAGCCCAGCAAGAAAACTCATACAGTATGTAACATATGCATAGAATAAAGCTGACATATAATCCACTGATAAATAGGAAAACCATCAGACTGAACAAGCACGGCCATGCCGCCCCAGAGGCCTTACCTAAGCCTGGGGTCTCGGTCCTTACCGTAAGGATAACTCATGTATCCATTGGGTCCCACCCTGGCTATAAACACTCCATGTGCTAAGTGTTACTTCCGGCCCCAAGGCCGTTCTCAGCCTTCACCGCTCTCAGCCTTAGCCGTTCATTTCATTATAATCATACATATAGTACATTTCGAAATAATCATTCAAACATATAATAATTCATTTAAGGTTATACATTTGCACATAATACAATCTAGGGCCATGCCCTGTCCTCGAGTGTTACGGTTTTCTTACCTTTCAATTCGATAGCCTTGATCACTTGACTCCTCGAGCACGATCCTACTCGAGCCCTAGCGGTCACCTAAACAAAATCCATAAGTCAAAGTCATCACCAAACCTCAAGTCCAAAACCTAGCCTCGGGACCAATCCCGAGCCCCCGGGAAGTCCTAGATCCCCAAAACAAAGTGGTGGAATCGAGCCCCGAACCCTAGGTCAAAATCCCTCAACAAAAGCCCAAAAATCCCTTTCTGTGAACAGTGCAGTGCTATAGCGCTCTAAAGAGGGCGCTGTAGCGCTACAAGCAGAACCACACCCCCCAGAAACAGGGCCTAGCGCTACAGCGCCCACTGACTAGCGCTGTAGCGCTAGTTGCAGCCAGACCACACCCAAAAATCGTTTCTGCGATTTTCCTTCAACCATTTCAACCCCAAACTTGTCCAAACCTTTTCCAAACCCAAAAACAAACTTATCAACACCTCACACTCATCCCAAGCATCCCAAGAACTCATACCCCAAGCTCAAGCAACCCAAAACTCAAGATCTACCATAATGAACCCTAAAACCAGAAATTCATTCAAACATCAAAGATAAGGTCTTAGAAATCATACCGTGGATGGAATTTCGACCTTGAGTTGAACCCTAGACCTCCTTAGCTTGCTCCTTCTCAATCTTGGCCTGATTTCCCAAAAATCCCCATCTATTTAGCTCAAAAACACAGCTCAAACCAGTCAAACCCTAAAACTGAAATCTCCAAGAACTTACCTCAAATTTCTGATGTGATCTTGCTAATCCCTTGCCAATCCTCAAGTCTAGCTTAGGATCCTTGATGCTCAGCCTACCCTAGCTCTCCACTGAGCTTAACTCCAAGAAAAATGAATGGAAATGGTGGGAGAGCCACAAACCGATTCTTTTGGAACAAAACCCTTATGTTTTCTCTCTTTTCCTTTTTCTTCCTTCTTTCTTTATTTTTCAGCCTTAACTCTTTTTTCTACTAATTCCACTAAGTATAAAGCCCCCTTTAACTTATCTCTAACAAGCCTAAAGACCAAAATGCCCTCCCTAATAATTCTAAACCTTTTTGCCCATGTAGGGACATTTTAGTCCTATTACCCAAATTCCCACTAATTCCTCAAGTGTTCCTAATAATTCCCGCTCGCTACCCAATACTTGATTAATCACCAATTATACATTCCTCATCATCAAGATTAACCTCAATATATTTTCCAAATTCTCATTTAAACTCCCCAGGCTTAACCTAAGCCGGGTATAGATTCCCGCTTTGACTTTTCCGCTAACCCGCTCATTCTAGGATCGTCTCGAGTCACCGATCACAGATATCAACACAGTCATGCCCAAAAATGGCCAAATTACAAATATGCTCTTTCTAAGATAATCAGGTCTACATGCATACTAATTCACATAGCCATGTGTCTCAAATAATCAAATAGTCATATAACGTGCATTAAATCATAATCATGCATTAAACTCATTAAAGTCACACACAAAATCCCATTATGCACTCCAGGCACACTAATCAAGGCCCTTAAGCCTTATTAGCGATTTTGGGTCGTTACAACTATCCCCTCCTCATGAAAATTTTGCCCTCGAAATTTACCTGAACAACTCGGGATACCGCTCCCGTATATCCGACTCCAGTTCCCACGTCGCCTCTTCCACCTTGCTATTCCTCCACAAAATTTTAGCCACGGCGATGGTCTTGCTCCTCAAGACTTTGTCCTTTCTATCAAGGATCTGAACAGGCTTTTCTTCGTAGGATAAATCCCAATCCAACTCCAAGTTCTCAAAGCTCAACACATGAGTAGTATCTGATACATACTTCCGAAGCATGGATACATGAAACACGTCATGAACCCCTGATAGAGCTGGAGGCATCGCTAACCTGTAAGCCACCTCCCCAACTCGTTCTAGAATCTCAAAGGGGCCAACAAACCTGAGACTCAGCTTGCCCTGAGCGCCGAATCATTTTACCCCTCTCAGGGGTGAAACCCTGAGGAATACATGATCACCGACTTGAAATTCCACGCTTCTGCGTCTCTGATCTGAATAACTCTTCTGGCGACTCTGGGAGGCGAGCATACGAGCTTTAATTTTCTCAAGTGCCTCATTGGTCCTCTGAACCATCTTAGGACCTAAGTACCTCCTCTCACCCGCCTCATCCCAGTGAATCGGTGATCTGCACTTTCTCCCATACAGCATCTCATATGGAGCCACTCCGATAGTCGCTTGATAACTATTATTGTACGAGAACTCAATCAGAGGGAGATACCTACTCCAAGATCCCCCAAAATCCAACACACAAGCTCGTAACATGTCCTCCAGTATCTGGATTGTCCTCTCAGACTGTCCATCCGTCTGAGGATGATAAGCAGTACTAAACCGAAGCTATGTGCCCATTGCCTTCTGTAGGCTCTTCCAAAACTTGGAAGTGAAAGTAGGGTCTCTGTCGGATACTATCGACCTCGGAGTCCCATGAAGTCGAACGATCTCTTTCACATAAAGCTCAGCATACTGCTCCACAGTATAAGTTGTTTTCACAGGTAAGAAGTGGGCGGACTTAGTATACCTGTCCACAATCACCCACACCGAGTCATGCTGACCCATGGTCTTTGGCAACCCAACCACAAAGTCCATGGAAATATCTTCCCATTTCCACTCGGGAATCCCTAGAGGCTGTAATCCCTAGAGGCTGGCCTCTGATGTTCAGCCTTAATCTGCTGACAGGTTAAGCATCTAGCCACATAGTCCACCACATCCCTCTTCATGCCTGACCACCAATACAAAACTTTCAAGTCATGGTACATCTTCGTCGAACATGGGTACAAAGAGTAGGGAGTGGTATGAGACTCATCCAGAATCTCCCGCCGAATATTTGGATCAATCGGAACACAAATCCGTCCTTTGTACTTCAATAAACCCATCTCAGAAATAGAGAAGTCCTTAGTTGCTCCAGTTAGGACATTCTCTCTACGTTCAACTAACTGGGGATCCACTCCTTGCGCTTCCTTAATCCTTTCGAGGAGAGTTGACTGAAGAGTAATGTTGGCTAACCTACCAACCACTAACTCTATACCTGCCCTGGTCATCTCTCCAGCTAGTCTGTCAGATATCTGCCTCGAGCTATACAGCTGTCCTGGGCCCCTTCGGCTCAATGCATCAGCCACCACATTAGCCTTCCCAGGATGGTACAGGATATCACAATCGTAATCCTTTACTAGCTCTAGCCACCGTCTCTGGCGCATATTCAAGTCCTTCTGGGTAAAGAAATACTTTAAACTTTTGTGATCAGTGTATATCTCGCATCTCTCACCATACAGATAGTGTCTCCAAACCTTAAGAGCGAATACCACTGCAGCTAACTCCAGGTCATGCATGGGATATCTCTACTCATACTCCTTTAATTTCCTTGATGCATATGCTATCACTTTCCCAGCCTGCATCAACACGCATCCCAGACCCTGTCTAGAAGCGTCACAGTAGACCACAAACTTCTCATCATCTGTTGGCAAGCTCAGCACTGGTGCAGTAATCAACCGCCGCTTCAACTCTTTAAAGCTATTCTCACATCGATCTGTCCACACATACTTGGTCTTCTTCCTTGTCAATTCTGTCAATGGAGTAGCAATTCTGGAGAACCCCTCTACAAACCGCCGGTAGTAACCCGCTAGTCCAAGGAAACTTCTAACTTCAAGAACACTGCTGGGTCTAGGCCAATCTCTTACTGCTTCCGTCTTGCTTGGGTCGACCAGTAACCCATCCTTACTAATAATGTGGCCCAGAAATGAAACTTGCGATAACCAGAACTCACATTTGCTAAACTTAGCATATAACTTATGCTCTCTCAGCCGCTGCAACACCAGGCGCAGATGATGCTCATGCTCTGTCTCTGACTGGGAGTACACTAGGATATCATCAATAAATACAATCACAAACTTATCCAAATAATCTTTGAAAATTATGTTCATCAAATCCATAAATGATGCTGGGGCATTGGTTAATCCAAAGGACATAACCAGAAATTCATGATGCCTATACCGTGTCCGAAAAGCAGTCTTTGGTACGTCCTCTTCTTTGATCCTCAACTGATAGTAGCCTGATCGGAGATCAATCTTTGAAAACACTGTACTCCCTTGAAGCTGATCAAATAAATCGTCGATCCTAGGCAACAGATACTTGTTCTTGATGGTCAACTTATTCAACTCCCTGTAGTCAATGCACATCCTGAGCGATCCATCCTTTTTCTTAACAAATAATACTGGAGCACCCCATGGCGAGAAACTCGGTCTGACAAACCCCAAATCTAGTAGTTCCTGCAACTGAATCTTCAATTCCTTTAATTCCGTCGGAGCCATTCTGTAGGGTGCCTTGGACACTGGCTCAGCTCCCGGAACCAACTCTATGACGAACTCAATCTCCCGTTGTGGCGGCAATCCTAGCAGATCTGCTGGAAACAAGTCTGGAAACTCACAGACCACTCTGGTTTCATTTATTCCCACTGCTGCCACCTTGGAGGAATCTACAATACTCGCTAGGAATCCTATGCACCCCTCCTGCATCAGGTCTCTAGCCTTAAGTACTGAGATCATAGGCACCCGAGGTCCATTCACCGCTCCCACAAACACAAAGGGTGCCTCGCCTTCGGGTTCAAAGGTCACCATTCGCCGCTTACAGTCAATTGTTGCTCCATACCGCGTTAACCAATCCATTCCTAGTATTATATCAAAATCGTCCATATCTAGTTCAACCAGGTCAACAAATAATTCTCTACCGTCTATAACTACTGGTAATGCTCTAATCCACCTCCTAGAGACTACCAGTTCTCCTGTTGGCAATAAAGTCTGAAAACCCCTAGCATACAAAATACTAGGTCTACAAAGCTGATCAATCACCCTAGCAGATACAAATGAGTGAGTAGCATCTGAATCAATCAATGCAGTATACAAAGAACCGGCGCTAAAAATCTGACCTGTCACAACTGAGGGACTGGCCTCGACCTGAAAGCACATTTAGCCGAGCTGCCCGTGTTGTCCAAGCCAACAGTGGGAGAACCTCTTTTTCTTTACCTGGATGTCACAGAAGATGCGGCTAGCGCTATACTGGTCCGGGAAGAAGACCGGTCTCAGAAGCCATTCTATTACATTAGCAAGAGGCTTCTCGGAGCTGAATCTCGATACCCGTTGATGGAAAAAGTGGCTTTCTTCCTTATTATGGCCTCCAGAAAGCTCAGACCGTATTTCCAATCCCATTCAATCCACGTCATAACCAATAAACCTTTAAAACAGGTTTTGCAGAAACTTGAGGCATCAGGGCGTCCTTTGAAATGGGCTATCGAGCTCAGCCAGTTTGAGATACTGTACGTGCTGTGAACTTCAATCAAAAGCCAAGCTCTGGCTGATTTTGTGGCAGAGTGCACGGGATTCTGAGAAGAACCAGTGGAAGAACCAATGCGAGCCTCGTGGAAAGTTGTAGATGACTCGTCTAACAAGAATGGATTCGGAGCTGGAATCGTCTTGATATCCCCGGAGGGACATCGTTTCGACTCCGCTTTGCGATTCGAATTCGAAGCATCCAACAACGAAGCCAAATGCGAAGCTTTATTGGCTGAGCTAAGGGTGGCCCAAGAGCTGAAGGCCAGCTCCATCCAGTGCTATAGTGATTCCCAGCTCGTGGTAAACCAGGTATCAGGAGAATACCAAGCGCGAGGAACCAAGATGGCTGTCTACCTGGCCAAGGTAAAGAAGGAGCTATCCTCATTTGAGTGCAACCTAGTTGAGCAGATACCTCGGGAGAAGAATGCCAATGCTGACACCCTAGCAAATCTCGCCACCTCTGAAGAGGCCGAAACTTTGGGCCTGGTACCTGTAGAATCCTTGGAAAGGCCAAGCATAGAGGAAGCCGGGAAGGAGGTCAAAATGATCGACACCAGGCCGACCTGGATGACTCCCATAATCGAATACCTCACAACAGGAAAGTTACCTGGAGAGTGGAATGACGCAAGGAGGGTACTTTACCAAACTCCGAGGTACACAATGATAGACAGGACGTTGTACCGGCGTGGTCTCTCTTCACCTCTTCTGCGGTGTCCTTTGCCAGGCAAAGCACAAACAATTCTACAGGAGGTGCATGAGGGATTTTGTGGAGATCACGCTGGGGGGCAAAACCTTGCCTTGAAGGTATTGAGGCAAGGATATTATTGGCCCACTCTATCGAAGGACTCGGTCTCTTATGTCAAAAAGTGCGACAGGTGCCAACGGTTCGCCACGATCGCCCGAGCCCCTCCAGTCGAGCTAAAGATGATCTCGTCCCCATGGCCGTTCGCAGTCTGGGGGATTGATTTAGTTGGTTCCCTTCCCAAGGGAAAAGGAGGAGTTCGCTATACGGTGGTGGCTATTGACTACTTCACAAAATAGGCAGAAGCAGAGCCCCTGGCGACGATTACATCAAAGAGGGTCCTCGACTTTGTGATCAAGAATATTGTCTGCCGATTCGGGCTGCCAAAGAAGATCATGTCGGATAATGAAACCCAGTTCGATAGCGATCTCTTCACCAAATTTTGCGAGAGGCACAACATTGTTAAAAGCTTTTCCTCTGTGGCCTACCCCCAGGCTAATGGACAGGTCGAGGCTGTGAACAAGACACTAAAAGCAAGCCTTAAGAAGAGGTTGGATGAAGCCAAGGGAGTTTGGCCTGAACAGCTCCCCCAGGTGTTGTGGGCATACCGGACCTCACATCGAACTTTGACGGGTCACACTCCTTTCTCCTTGGCTTTCGGGAGCGAGTTCGTCCTTCCTGTCAAAACAAAGATAGCCTCGCATAGAGTCCGGGCATTTGACCAAGACCAGAACGAAAAATTCCTCTGCGTGTCCCTCGACCTAATTGACGAAAAACGAGAAGCTTCGCAGCTGCAGCTCGCGCATTATCAACAAAAGATCACTCGTTATTTCAACTCAAAGGTCAAGAGACGCATCTTTAACTTAGGCGACCTGGTGCTCCGAAGAGTCTTCTTAGCCGGTAAGGATTCCAAGGACGGAGTGTTGGGACCAAACTGGGAAGGACCCTATCAAATAATAGAGGTTGTGAAAGAAGGGACCTTTAAACTAGCTCGGCCTAATGGAGAAGAAGTCCCACGGACTTGGAACGCTGTACACCTAAAGAAATATTATCAGTAATACTTTTGTAAGGCTTAGTTATGAAAGCCGCCTTGTTTTATTAAAAAATGAGAAGTACTTTTGTATATCGTTGTATGTTTCTGTGTGCAGATAGTGTTAAAAGAGCGTTTTCCAAGTAACCAAGAAATATCTCTCTGTTTACTTGTGGGGCATATGTCCTGGATACCAACCAGGACGTCCTGGACATCAACCAGGTCCTAAAAACTTAGAAGTTAACTAAATTGACTAACCAGTGTTTTTCCTAAAGAGCACGAGGTGTCAATAAAAAATTAATGCAAACTAAGTTTTTAAAATCAATGTCCTGGATACAACCATGTCCTAAAACTTAGAAGTTGGTTTAAATTGACTAACTGGTGTTTTTCTTAAAAAGCGCGAGGTGTCAATAGAACCAACACGAACTAAGTTTTTAAAATCAATGTCCTGGATACAACCAGATCCTAAAACTTGGAAGTTGGTTTAAATTGACTAACTGGTGTTTTTCTTAAAAAGCGCGAGGTGTCAATAGAACCAACACGAACTAAGTTTTTAAAATCAATGTCCTGGATGCAACCAGGTCCTAAAACTTAGAAGTTGATTCAAATTGGTTAATCGATGTTTTTCTTAAAAACCACGAGATATCAATAAAAATTAACGTGAACTAAGTTTTTAAAATCAATGTCCTGGATACAACCAGGTCCCAAAACTTAGAAGTTAGTTAAAATTGACTGGCAAGTGCTTTGTGGTTTCAAAGAAAAAGTCAATAAACTAACACAAACTAAGTTTTTACCAAACACGCTGAAAATAAATAACAACAATAATAATAAAAATAGATTAAAATGAAATTCAAGGAAACCAATTGTCTCGAGGAGGAAAAACCTCGTGGTAAAAGATTACAAGTAAAAAAAAAGAACAAAAGTCCTAGGCCCCCTCAGGCCGCTCCGATGAAGTCATCCCTTCGGTCTCTTGCTCGCCAACAGCAGAAGCCTCCCTAGTCTCAGAAGGCGGATCCTTGAATTTATTGAGAAATGGCTTCCACACCTCAGGCGCTAGGAAGGAGAAGTCGCCATCCTAGTTGAAGGCCCAGTAGTGATAGAGCATGACCTCCATGGAGGAGCTAGAAGATGCCCTCTCTGCCATGGTGGCGGCCTTGGCTTCTAACTGCTTAGCCTTGGCCTCCTCGAGCTCGGCCTTCGCAGCAGCCAAGGTCACCTGTGCAGCCTTGGCCTCCAATTGCTTAGCACTAACCGCCTCTAGTTTGGCCTTCGCAGCGGCCAAGGCGACCTGCGTGGCCTTATCACTTTCTTTGATAGCTGTCAGGGCAGCCTTGGCATTTTGCTCTTGCTATTGTGCAGACATGAGAGTGGCATGAGTAGTCTGGAACTCATCCCTGATCTCGTCAAACCTGGCCCTGAACCGAGCTATGCTGCAGTGTAGAGCCAAAGCCGCCTGCAAAGGCATAGATAATAAGGTATGTGCTAGAGAGAAAGCAAAGAGAGTTAACTAAGTTAACTAAGTGAACTTACCATGAGGGTCATCCCCAGGGAAGACTCCATGACATTCTTGGGGCTCCTTGTCTCAATCTCTCGCAAGTCCCTCGGGGTGGCGTTGTAATAATGCTTCACATGTAGCTCGTGGTCTCGTAGACCGTCCCTCGGAAGGCCTCGGGGAGTTTCTCCAGAGCCTGAGTGTTAACCAGTATGCGCACGATGGGAGTGGGAGCTGGAGGGGTTCCAGCTGGTGCATCTTGTTCCCGAGTAGGGACCGGAGGTCACGGAGGAGGTGGAGGCATGTTCTTTGCGGCTGCAGGGACCTGGCCCCTCCCCTTAGCGAGATACTTGGAGGTGGTCCTGGGAGGAGTCTTCTTGGTCAGCCGGGATTTCTTAACCAGTGGCTCGGATGATCCAGAGGGAGGATTCCCCCCTTGGAAGATGGACTGCAGGACGTTGTCTCCAGGTTGTGCCATCTCTTCGCCTGAAACAAAAAGAAGAGAGTGTTAGTAGGTTACTTGATTACAAGAAAAATATAAAGGTGTATTGAAAAGGTCCTACCCTCCGAGCTAGAGGAGGAATCTATTTCCACGACCTCCGGCCTCGGAGCTTCTATGGGGGAGTCTAAGTTTATAACTTCGCGAATGAGAGGGGGCTCTAGGTCCGGATCCGCCTCAGGACTGGACACCTCTACATACTGCCTAAGCCCCGGAGCGACTACACCCTCAAGAAGGGAGGGCCACGACCTAAGGTTGGTCCCGTACTCCTCAAAAAAGGCCGACCTAAAGCCATGGTATTGTCTACTACTACAGTGCCCTTAGGGCGGCCCATGTCATGGTGCAATACTAATTCATCTACACACTGGAGTAGGGTTATGTTAAGGTCTGGGTCATCTTGATGATGATGTACGAGCTGGCTTGGGTTAAACCTAGAAAGACTTAGGTCTGCGGCGGCCCTGTCTAAGTCCCTAAACAGGTATGGGTTACCTTGGCCGGAGGGGCCGGCTGCTGCCCCGGGCTGGATCCGATCCGCGTCGAGGCCCTGGGCAACCTCGAGAGCCCGCTTCCGTTGCACGAACGACACCTCATCTTCCTCGCTGTGCTCTTCATTGTCCGCAGCATCCCCCTCGGGGATGGGTACCAGCTCGTGAGCTACTAGGATAGCCTGAGACCTCCTCAAGGCCAGGGTCTGGCCCGGAGTAATTAACTTACACGCCAGCATCATCTCATCCAATACGAGCTGGCGGTAGTCTTTTTCACTTGATGGGAGCCCCGCCAAGGTTTCTTATTAACCCCCAAGGGTCACCGATTTGGTTGTCCTCACAAAGATGGCTGCACGATGATGTTAAAGTCAACACGTGTGAAAAGAAATAAAGAAATGTGCTAATTTTGCGAGCTGAGAATAGAGAGAACTTACAAGGACGGTTGAAGTAGTGGTATTCACAGTTGCGAAACCCCGTCGACATGAAAAACTGGTCCTTGAAGTCGTTGGGGTGGCTGGGCAGCTCGATGACTGCAAGAGGGTTGGGAAAATGGGTCAAGTAGTACAACCCATCGCCTCGCCCCCGTTGATCCGAGCTGGCTTTGATGCGAAAGAAGAAAAAGATGTCCGCTGGAGTAGGGACCTCCCACTCATGCTTCAGGAAGAGGTACCTCAGCCCCGCTAGCAGACGGTAGGAGTTAGGGGGCAGTTGGAAGGGAGCCAGCTTCACGTAATCCATAAAATTTGTGAATTACTAGTCCAGAGGTAGGAAGGCCCCGACCTTAAGGTGTTCGTCGCTCCAGGCCGCGAACTCCTCGTCGAGGGACATGCAGCTCCTCTCGCCCTCGAGGGGAGGTCGGGCAACAAGAGCGCCTGTCCCAATTTCGATGTTATGGGATAGCAGTATCTTGTTGAACCTCCCTTGGGTCGTAATCTTCGAGACTATCCTCTCTGCCTCGAAGAAGGCATCAGGTCCCACCTCGACCTCTTTGTCCACTGTGGGACCGAAGTGGGGGATGGGACATTCCGCAACTATCTCTTTCCCCTTGCTGGCCTGCTGGGATGACGAGCCGGCAGTGCCCTTCTTGGGTATGTTCTTCCTGGGCCCCATCTGGTCGCCTAACGAACAAAGATGAAGAAAAGTTTAAATAGGCGGCCTGAAAATAGAAAAGGGAATATAGTGCGAGAAATGATTTTCGTACACGGGCTGAGGTAATCTCAGCCCGCGGTGTGTGAAGCCAAGCGTTGCCACGGTCACGCACCAACGGATCCCCGTTTGCTCGGGATCTGTGTGTCAGGAGGGTCGGGATAAGGCTTGCCTTGGAGGGAAAGTTTTAAAAAGAAAAATCGCCTAGAAAGCGTGACCCCTAAGCTACCCGGTTTTGCACCCTAGAAACCTCTCACCTTCCCCTCCCCAAATAAGCATTCCCTAAAGCTACCCAGGATAATGACCCAGAAATTATCTTGTCCTAAACATCACATTCCTAGACATGTTCTCATATGGTTGATATTCCTAGGATAAAAACCTATTCACCAAAAACCAGCCAAAAGCAACCTACAGTGTGCGACTAAGAAAGAAGTTTACCTAACGGAGAAACGGAAATATAAAAATGTGCAATAGGCAGAGGACTTACAGTGTTTTTGCCGTGTGAAAGTCGCAAAAAGCATAGGAATCAGAGTCCTGGTGGAGCCTTTAGAACTGGATTCACGAAGAAACTCTTGTGGCAAGAGCGTAGGGATCTTTGGGATGATAACCAGAAGAAGAAAGACTTCTAAGGCTAAAAAGGAGAGAAGATGAGAATTTTTTTTTTTCAAATAAAGGGTGGCTAATGCAGAAGATGACCAACCTTATATATACGTAAGAGACAAAGGAACGAGGGCTATTCGATCGAATTAATTCGAGATACGAGGGTCATAACTCGAGAGGCGAAACGATGGCCGAAGATAGGCTAGGCCATTTAATGCAATTCTCGAAAGTCGGACAGTTGCCATCACAACGCTCCACGTGTCTGATACCTGCACAGTGGACGGAACATGAAGAGTCGAAAGGGGAACTTAAAAGCCCCCGTTGTGAAGGTCACAAATGACGTCATGGATCATGAGCAGGGGCTTGGGGGGCAAATATACGCCCTAAATATCCGCGCACTATTGGCGAGCTGGAAAATGGCCTAATTCAATCCGCCACGTGTAAATCGTCCACCCGGAGCTGTTGTTACGGGCTTCTGTCTGTCCAGCCCGAGCTGATTAGAGAGTTAGTAGTTTACTCGAAGGCAGAGGGTCAGCGGTATAGATATCACGAGCTGGCGCTGCATCAAGCTTGTGATGCGGCAGAGATCTGACACCCGAATTCTTGTAAAGACAACCACACAATATAAACATGCATATATCAGACATCACGTTTCTATTCCATTTCTGAATTCTTGGACACGCAGTATAAACGTGCATATTCAGACATCCCACGCTTGGTTTGGGCCATGCGGCCCATTATCCTTCCTTACCTATTGATTAGACCACACTTCACTGTCAGGTTTTAGGAATTAATCATTAGTGTCACAGAGATGACGTGAAGGGTAAAGAGATCACGGGATGACCTCCTTTGCCAACCCAGGTATCCTCTTCCTATAAATACCAAGGCCCTGGGCATTGCAAAGGGTTGGCATATTTTTTGTAAAGAAGTAATCTGTAAGGATTAACCAAGAGATATCAATAATATTGACTGGTGGATTAGAGGGATTTTTAACCTTCGGACCACATAAAAAGAAAGGAGTGATCACCTTCCCATGTTATTAATTTCTCAAGTCTAGAATTAAGCTATTTTCATATTACGATTCACTAATCAGCACTAATCCATCCTATTTATTCGTATAATTATCTATTGGCGAAGAACTGCGTCAATAAACCCGTACTTTCAACAGTCGGTAAAATATATAAAGATTTTAGTCGGTATTATATCCCAAAAATACTAATTAAATTCCTTAATTATTTTTCAAGAAAATAAACTCTTAATTTTATTTTTTATTTTTCTTAAGGTTTTAATCTCTAAAAATCGTTTTAAGAAAATTGCCTAATTTATCTTAATTAGGAAAACGGTTAAAAATTTCCCATCTTGACTAGTTAATTTTTCCGAAGTCAATTAATCAAGTTTAATTAGTAACTTAATTAGAAAAAATAATTCACTTAATTATTTTCTCAAAATATAGGGTTTAAACCCTCTTTTAATTTACTAACTTATTAATAAATTAATTCTTTTATTTTTAGAAAGAATAAAAATTCTTTAATAAAAATAATTCTCACTAAACTCAAAGTAGTATTTTAGGTCAAAATATGTTTCAAGTCTTACCAAGTTTTTATCTTGCAATAAGAAAATTTTTACTTTTTAACTTAAGTTCCAAAATCTCATTTTTATACTACGTGTGAAAACCATATTTTTTACATTTTTAACTACATATTTTGTTAGGTCATAACTTGAAATTTACTTACCCAATTATTACCAAAATTTCCAATTCCATTTTTGCTATGCCATTTAGGTCTTTGTAAAATCTTAGGTCAAAATGAGCATATTTGATTGGTGAAATTATTTTCCAACAATGAGGTAAAAATGACCTTATTTTCAAGTCCTTAATTTTTCCAAACTTTGGCCCTTAATAACTTTCAAACCGTTCAGTATTTTGTTACCAAATTTTACAGTGGAATACTATGTTATGACAAGAATATGTCCACCAAATTTACAAAAAACTGGGTTCATTTTCCCTATAAAGTGGCTGTCCAAACTTGGTCCCGAAATTAAGAATACGAAAAAATAGGTATTTTACCTAAACATCGAAATAGCATAACTCACTCATTTTTAAACATTTTTTAGTGTTTCAAAAGCTCAATTTTATGTACTCAATCTCAGAAACATCAAAATATTAAAAATTTTACATAATAAATATACAGTGGATGCTTGAACCCTTGGAAGTCACAACTCAAAACTTGTATTTTGTTTTAGGGTTCTCACCAAAACCCTTAGGGATTTTGGTCCCTATTTTCAAAAATCAACACACATGCATCATAAAAATTATAGAGCAACTACCATAGCCTTATTACATCACCAATAAGAAACTTTAAGCATTAAATATACAAAATAATGCTTAAAAATAAAAACCATATAATAACAACCATAAAAAGTACGTTTTATCTCTTGTTGTTCTTGCTCTTGGTTTTGACGTTCCTACTAGCTTTGAGTCCTTCAAAACTCTTTCAATACTATAACCAACTTCCCCCAACAACATAGATAGTTAGCTATTGAAAGACTTATGGTTAAAAACTTTACAAAGTTAAGTTTTTTGAAACTTTACCTTAGGGAAACCCTTCCTAGACCAAAGCTTAGGCTTCCAAGCCTTCTTAGTGTTCTTGAGTTTGAAGATGGAGAGAAAACTTGAGAGAGATTTTTTAAAAAAGATGAGAGTGATTGTGAGAGATAGGGGTTCAGATTTGAGGGGGTTAGAAGTGTGTAGACTACTCTAAAATATCCTAAAACACTTGAGTGTTTTACTATCCACTTGCCATTAACCCTAATATTTAAAATGGGATTTAAAACTTAATTAATTTTCTTCACACCATTTAAAACCTCACATGGTTGGCCACCTCTTTCTATTTATGCATGTAATTATATATATTTTTTATAAAGGTTAATAAATATTTCCTAAGAAGGAAAATCCAATTTGACTTCCTATATCCTTTTTCACTCTTATTAAGTTTTAAAGACAAAATTTAACACATAATAATTAAATTAAATGTATCTCACATTTAATTTAATTAATCACACCATAAAATTTAACCTAAGGCCCATTTATGGAATAAAATTCCCCAATTCAGTAAAATTAAGCATTTATCACAAAATGCCCTAAAATTTCTATTTTCCCTTAGGTTTATTATTTTTGACCAAACTTTAATTTTTATGAATGTATTTTATGCCCAAAATATATTTTCCATATTTTTTCATTTTATTTTCCGTGATTTTTACCAGATCAGGGTTTTTGTGTCGGTCCAAGACCGAAAGTCTTATCTTGAATTTTAAACACAAAATTCATAATTTGGCTAGCAATAACTCATGGAAATAAATTCCAAACAAATATAATATTATTTAAAATAATATTCTTAACTCAGGGAAAACAATCCCGACCCGAGTCGTTTCAAGGTACCCGAAACGCAGAACGTTACAATTGTACACACCCGTTCGGTTAAGACTACGGACCTGGTGCCTGAAAGCGCACCCCGAGCGGAGGAGACCATTGCTGTGATACTGTACTTCTAAGATGTTGTGCTATTATGTTTATGTGTTGATATACTTCTATGATGCTATGTTGCTGTAATTATGTGCAGTTATACTGCTATGATGTGATGTTGTTTTGCTGTTGTGCCATTGCGTATTCCAATAATAGTTTGTAGATTGTTTATTGCCTTTGGTTAAGTATTAATCTGTTGAGATAAATTATAGTATGTTGTGCTTTGAGATTCTCATATTGGGCCTCGACTCACGGGTGCTCTGTGGTGCAGGTAAGGGCAAGGAGAAGATCGATTAACCATGAGTTAGAGGGCATGGAGCGGTGTGTACATGTTTGGCCTACCTGGCCGCCACGGCTGGGGTATTTTGAGGAGCGGGTTATAAATGTTGATTTTTTCGCTTAGGCCGACTGTAAAGTAACTTTTCGAGTTATAAATATGTTTCTAAATAGTATTTTTGGGATCCCAATGTAACCCTTTCATGATTTAAAGGAATGCCTGACCTTTTACACCACGAGCTAGTGGCACATTTTAAAAATCACATGGTAATGACTATAGGGAAGTAGGGTGTTACAGAAAGGATAAGTAAAAGATAGTCTCGTGTTCTAAGAGACATGATACATGTTCAATTTTTTATTGTATCAGATTATAATGTATGTATAAATAAGTTTATGCTACTGTTTTAGCTAATAAGTGACAAATTTCAGACAACACCTTAAGCGATGGGGCAAAGAAAGATGATACCCACTCATTTCATTGGGCGCATCAAAAGCAAGGAATTCATAAGGGTCAGAAGTGAATGACTACTTCTGAGGGTTAATAGAAAAGCAAGATACATGGATAAAGTACTTGTAATAGTACAGTTGAATGGATAGATTAAAGGATTGAGAACATTATTAAGTGTTGCTCTAAGCGTCTCTAAGGGAAGTTATTATAAGAACTAGCTGAAAGGAAAATTGAGATGGGCATTATGAGCCTTAAGTGTTGCTTAAAGGAGTTAGTGAACATCTGACGTTAAAAGGCTTTTAAGATGGAATTTATAGAAATTTGTACCAGATGTATGTTGCACGATTGCATGATCTAACCGTTAAGGGAAGAGGAATTAAGAAGATATACATTGCAGGTGAACAAGGATCCTAGACAAAGATGAAAATATGAAGTATATATGTAAATGTTATGGATACTAAGGGCTATAAAGAAAACTTCATGGATTATGAAATTGGAAATATGGCAACGGTTGTCGAAACATGAAGTAGAACCGGTATGGATGGGTTACTACTAAAACTGACAGAAAGGTGTAAGGAATATCAAGTGGCAAATAAGTTGAAATTAAGGAAAGAATAAGTGATACAGTGAACAAAACTAGATTATGGGTGATGTAAACCCAACAATATATATGGGTATATGATTGTTATAATTAAGCGTGGCTATAGTATTTAACCAAGTTATATCGTGAGGATTCTGAGTAGTGGGAATCAATTATGATGAAAGGTTCCTAAGGAATTTTAAGGTCACAAAGAAAGGTTAAGTTGTTAGATGCTCTCGAGGATGAGAGAATCTTAAGATGTTACGACATAGGAATTTCGAGGACGAAATCCTTTTAAAGGGGGGATAGTTGTAATATTAACATTTGCATTTTTATGGGTATTGTGGTCATTTTTTCATGTGAGGGAAATTCGGTAATTTATGTTAATGCATATGAATTTTTTATTTTATTTTATTTTCACGAGAATATGTGATTTATTTTATGATTATGATATGTGTATATGACAACAGCAAAACACAGTTCCTTCAAGTATCAATGGATTATGTGACAAAGATATTGGAAATTAGGGGTGAAAGTATAATTATGAATCTTGTTGTAGAGATTGTATTTTCATAACTCAAAACTATTATTTTAAGGGGAAATTACAAAAAAGACTTGATTCTAATTATGATAGGGTTAGAATTAGGGGAAAATTTGTCTTTTGGTTTTAGGGTTAGTATTTGCATACTAAAATAAAATTAGGATTAAATTTATCGTATTATTGTCTGTCAGTGTATCGATCAAAGCAAGGATTCTCTCTGAGGTTGAGGTCTAGAAGGTTGGAGAAATAAGAATCAACTTGAAGGTAAGATCTTATTACTCACTACAATCTAGGTCATGTATGATTGTTCATGGAATTTAAGGGTATATGATATGGATTAGTTCTTAGAATTCCATGTTATGGTATTTTATGAATATGTTTTAATATTATAAACATGCTATGGAATAATTAATTATGAAATAGGGACTGGTTTTGGGATATATGTTCATAACTTAGGAAGAATGAGTTTTATTGCATAAGAAGTGTTAGAGTTATTGAGTTATGGGATTCTCATGAATTGTTGATATTTTATTGTGTTGACCTGTGAAATAGGCCAACAGTTGTTTGTGCAGTATACGACATCTTTTGAACAAAATAAATAAAATAAATGACAGAGTACGATATCTTAAATAAACATACAGGAATTTTATAGTGGTCAGCCCTATTCTGATGAACATTATTAACCTAATCCACTTAGCTTTTAGTATTGAATCACTCAACAATTACACTATTGAACCAAAATATCCACTCGTTCTCACTTGCCCAGAATTTCTCCCCAAATAATCTTTAGCTCTCCAAAATTCTAGAAAAAGTGATCTAGCCCAGAGTCCAAAAGTCCTCGTAAATGAAGCCCTGGGTCCTTTATCTATAGTACCCAAGGGCTGTTACATGACCAGTAGTACACTGATCGTGGTTTTGTACACGATTATCATGTAATGGAGAGGCGTGTCCACCTTCCTATGATCATGAGATTGTGGGTCTTCTCATTGTTTCTTTAGATCGTGGTAGATAATGCACAATTGAAACTTCTGGGAAAATGTTAAGTCTCTGTTGGTATATGAGAGTTAGGTTCTAGGCCCGACGACCAAAGCTTGGGTGCTGGACCTGTAACTTTCTCGGTGCTAGACCTGTTGACCCTCTGAGTGCTAGGCCTATTGATCTTCAGGGTGCTAGGCCTGTTGATCTAAGTTTGAATGAGAGTGATTATTTCTCAATGAAGTGTACTTGGGTGTTTAGGCCGACCACCCTATGAAAGATAGGGTGGGCCGACAACCTAGGTGGCTCTTGGGCCTTCTTAGGTCGACCACCCTAGGGGTTGAGGTCAAGACGATCACCCATAGGGGTCCTTGGGCATTACATAGTACCTTTTTTCACTATCGATACTTTGCTCGGTACGAATTTTTCAGGGACAATTAGTAATTCCTAAGAATAATTAGGTTTTTCAAGGAAAATTAATTTCCTAAAAATCTAATATATTTTTCAAGGAAATTGAAATCCTAAAAATATAACATATTTTTTTAAGGAGTTTTAAAGTCCTTAAAATATAATATATTTTTCAAGGATATTAATTCTTAAAAATAAATATATTTTTCAAGGAATTTTAATTCTTAAAAATATAAAATAGTTTTTCAAGGAATTTGATTTCCTAAAAATATAAATATTTTTCAAGGAATTTTAAATTCCTAAAAATATAGATATTTTTCAAGGATTCTAAATTGTAACCATATCAGATATTTTTCAAGGAAATTTGAATTCCTAAAAATATCTTGTCTGCCTGAGAGGTTATAAGTAGATCCTCTCTCCTCATTCCTACTCCATGCACTACTTTCAAACAGGATTCAAGCCTGATTTTTCCAGTTCCTCATCAAACTTAGATCTTTGGTAAGTACTCTCTTCTAATCTTCACATCATTTAATTCAAATGTGCTTAGATTCATAAGAAAAACTTTGCATTTTTGAGGAATTTTTTTCTGAATCTTCTTGTATTGTTGTATCTTGATCCAAAATAATTGACTTACTCGAATCAAGATTTCTCTGTAAAATTCCTTAGCCTAGGCGATTTCCAAGGTTATAAAACCCAAACTGGACGATTTCCAGGGATACAGGACCCTAGGCCAACCACTCACTAGTCCTGGCAATTTTTGGGACTCCAAACCCTAGTGCCTACGATTTCTAGGGATAGGACCAGGTTTGGGCCGAGCACCTCCACGGCACCCAATCATGGGTCGAGTACCTTTTGGCTTATCCTTGTGCGCTTTCCAGGCCTAGGAATAGGTTTGGGCCGAGCACGTCCAGGGCTCCCAATCCTTGCCTTAGGCGATTTCTAGGACAGTGTTTGGGCCGAGCACCTCCAGGACTCCCAATCCTTGCCTTGGGCGATTTCCAGGCTTAGAATTAGTGTTTGGGTTGAGCACCTCCAGGACTCCCAATCCTTGTCTTCGGCGATTCCCAGGCTTAGAATTAGGGCTAGGCGGACCACCCATAGAGCTTCATGGGCCGAGTATTCCCTTTCCATCCCTTAGGCGATTTCCAAGCCTAGAATTAGGGCTAGGCCAACCACCTTGGGGGTTAATGGACCAAGTACGTCTTACCTTAGGAGATTTTCAAGGACTCAGGGTGGTCGGCCTAAACATAAGCCGACCACCTGGGATCCTAAAAATTAATTTTTTCACCTCAGCTGATTTCCTTGGGGGGTCTTCCTTGTACTGTAAAAATTATTTTTTCTAGAGACTTGAATGGTCCTCTGGCACTTTTCTAAAGCTTACTTCATTGGGGTGGTCAACCTATGCTTAGGCTCACTAGGCTGACCCCCTATATAGAACCTTGCTCCTGATTTCTTCATTTTTACTCGTTAGTTCATGAACATGCCCCTAGATGTTGGCTTCATTATGTTCATTTACTAACTTTAATCTTTATTTTTCTTCTATTGCAGATGTCCAACTCCTCTTCATCGGACAAGTCAGTAAGTGAGCGTACTCCCCAGGAGTTCTTGGAAAGGTTGAAAAGGATTCTCCCTCATTCCACTTTATACTTATTCAGTGAGGAAGATTTCTTGAAGAGGTACTGTCCAATGGTGAGAGTGAAACAGACAACTCGAAAACCCTCTAAAGATGATCCTCAGATTGCCAGGCATATCACTCAGGGCTCCTCCCTAGGCTCTTCAAAGATACTTCTCAACACAGTACGCCCCGCAGTTCCCAAGGCACCCAAGGTCACCTAAGTGGAGTCATTATTCTTAGCGAGATAGGTCAGGTCAGTGATAACCATTGCAACGCCCTTCGCACTGAGATACTAGTCGGGTTTTCCATCAATCTTCATCTCAACAAGATTATACCGAGGGCTCTCGTCACCATACTACTCATCCTTAGGAGCATCCCATTCACATATTCTTTCCTAAGGTGGTTCGCCCTCCTTCCAAGAGCAAGACAGTCTCGCCAACTAAACAGCAGAAGAAGAGACGACAAAAGGAGTTCCATTTATCATATTCTAGGGCCACCTTTTCCAGTGAGATCATATGGAAACTGGTTGAGAAGCCTTGCCCTGCTAATTATGAGGTTTTTTGGTTCAAGGGGGCGGCCTCTGACATGACTAAAGAGAAAGGAAAGAACTTAAGGAAGACCTTTGACCTCTCTGGTGTATCCATCATTATCCCTGGTCCAGATGATAGAGCTGAGGACCCCCTCTTGGTATGTACGCTTGGACACGTTCTGCCATTAGGTTTGGGGCCCTACTTCCTCTTCATCCATACTTCCGAAGTATAGCACACTATTTTGGTATTAGTCCTTCTCAACTAGCTCCTAATGTGATATTGGCCTTATCTGCATTGTACATTATCTATCACCGCAGAAAATGCTCTACTGCCTCATGAGATCCACTATCTGTTTCACTTGAAGACAAACCCTTCTCAGCGTAATTTAGGTTATTGCCACTTCCACCACTATATGAGCGAGGGTACCAACACCTTCTTGGAAGAGATCTCTGGAAATAGCAAGGCATTTAGATATGCCAACAACTATTTCTTTACTAAAAACGCAGAGGCCAACTACTCCAAGTTTAAGCACGTTGGGCTCTTTTATAGACCACTCCCGACCTAGGATATGACAGTTAGGGCCAAGGCACTGATTGCCATGACCCCTGAAGAGAAGAATGTCAAGACCCTTGTTACTCCAGAGAACCTTAGGAAGGTGGGGCTGTTTCCTCCTACCATATCAGATGTTCCAGATGACAATGGTTCCGAGCCCGTGATAGCCATAGACTCCCCAGGACCCATTCATGTCGAGGAGGTACCCTCTTCGCCGGTGCTAGCCGGACATGAAGGTGATGAGGTGGGTGCATCTGCTGCGTACTCATCACTTGCTTCGGACGACTTGGATGAGGCTACGTTCGAACTTGAATCACATTAAGAAGGTTTGACACTTTATCACTTTTATTTTATGATTCCTCTGTACTTAATATCCTTCTAACATTCGATCTTGTTTTGCAGGCTCAGACATGTTTGCATTTGTCCATACCCAGGAGAGGTTGACTCCCACAGAGGTCAGTCCTTCTATTCGAGTGGAAAAATGGGCCAGGGTCGATGCTGAGTCGGTCATGAAGGTACCTCTTGAGGTGTCTCCTCTGACTCCCTTGGCATCTAGTCTGATTATTTTGGCATCTAGCACTGTCTCGGAGGTAGAGCCATCTTTGTCTACACTAGTTCCTCCCATTTTCATTGATGTGGGTGCTTCTTGTTCTATGCCTGCTCCTTTATCTGAGCCACATCAGTCTGCTATACAAAACTTAAGCGCCCTCATGGACCGAGCATCGCACCTGGAGCAAACAACAACAACCTTTAATGGGATCAAGAATGAGGACCTAAACACCATTCTCACGAAGTCACTCTTAGACATTCAGAGTGTGAGTCCTTTACAGTTCTCTTCTCGTCTGTTTAGCTTGTGTTCTATTTATCTAACACTTGTATGTTCTTTGCAGGCATCAATGTTGGTCTCTCATGTTCGTGATAGGTTTGTAGAGTGTACTTCTACACCCTCCAACCTTTGTTGTGAGCTTGAACCTGTCTGCCAAGAGGTATTGGACCTTAGGCACATTCTTTCCTCTAGAGATGCGGACATTGCCTCAAAGGATGAAGAGATCAACACCCTCTGTAGTACCATGGAGCTTAAACAGAAGGAAGTGACCGAGTTGACTCTCAGGATAACCCATATGGAGAGGGAACTTGCTGATCAGCTCCAACAGTCTGAAGCTGAGAAAGAGAAGCTGATTGCTGACATGGACCAATTGCGGAAGGATTCTCTTGTCGAGAAGGAGCAAGAGGTCAAAGCTACTCGAGACAAGGCTTGAGAGGAGTATTCAAAGACAACGTTCTCTTGCTTCTACTTGATCTGGAAGTCCAACAAAGATCTGAACTTGGATTTCCTTCCCGAGAAGACGTGAGCAAAGCAGCTTAGGAAGTGTCTGGCTCATGAGGCTGTCGAGGCTCAGGGTAGTCTTTCAGATGATGCTCCTCACCCTAGTTAGTCTTCTTGGTCCTTTATTCTTTCTTTCCTCTCATGCCATTGGTGGGGCACCTTGTACTTGACCATTTTTACATATGACATTTTATGCCTTTATGCTTTTTTTATTATGAGCACTCAGTGTATTGATTGATTTTTTTTTTTATTTCCAATGCTTACTAAGTATATCAACTCACAACCCTCATTGGTTCAGGTATTAGTATACTCTGAACACATGTATTTCATGTGCCATACCAACCTTACCCCTTTACAATTTTCATGCTAACAACCATGGTAATGTGAGTAGTGTGATACTTCACCAAGTACCATGAACAAAATGGTCAGGTTGACCACCCCATGGGTTATAGGCTGACTACCCTATAGGGTTGATGGACTAGCCGACCACCCCATAAGGGACATGGTTAAGAATCTCCCTATGAATGCCTTTTTTGTTTTTGTTTTTTGCACTTTCGGAACATATGTTGAACAAATGTCCTAGAAAAGCTTGAGCTTTCTTAGAACTTAAGGTCACGCCCTCATTACTCGTGTATACCTCGATCAGTATGTACTATATGCCCCCCAAGTGATCATGGGTTTAAAGCCTTGGTCACTTGCTAATTGACCATGCCTTGCTTCAAGCGATAGACACATAGTACTATCCTTTTCACTCAATGATGCAAGCAGCAAATGCTTGTCCCTCATTGATAGTCGGGTGATGGTTTCATACTCAGTAGTAATGATACCTATACACAGATGCAGATTGTGTAGCAAGTGTCGATCACGATCTACATAATCTCTCGTGTACTTGTTATAATGATTGTAGACAGAAATGTCTAACTTAGACAACCCGGGTCTAGATGGGCTAATCGAGCCTATAACGAGTCTTAAGTCAAATTATCAATTGGTCCCTCAAGGACCAGATTCGATTATGATCCGATAATGGTGACTGGTCCTCGGGCCAGTCTCTTGTTTTTTGATCGTATGGGCCGATAGGTTCCTTAAGAACCAGGATCCATGTGATCAAATAAGTTGGCAACAAGGTCCTCCGACCAGTCTCTCATTTGGATCTTATGGGTCGATAGGCTCCCCAAGAACCAAGATCGAACATGATCCATTAATTTTGCGACAAGGTCCTAGGACCTATCTCTTTTGTTGATCGTGTGGGTCGATAGGTTCCTCAAGAACCATGATCGAACATGATCAAATAGTTGGTGACAAGGTCCTCGGACTAGTCTCTTGTTTAGATCATATGGGCCGAGAGGCTCCTCAAGAACCAAGATTGAAAATGATCCATAAATTTGGCGACAAGGTCCTTGGACCAGTCTCTTGTTTGGATCGTATGGGTCGATAGGCTCCTTAAGAACCATGATCGAACATGATCCAATAATTTGGTGACAGGGTCCAAGGACCTGTCTCTCTTTTGGATCGTATGGGTTGATAGGTCGCTCAAGGACCAGAATCGAACATGGTCTAATGGGGTTGACAAGTCTAAAGTGACAAGTCCCCCGTTGAAAGAAATTTAAAGAATTAAGTGAAACTTAAGAAATTAAATTCATTCATTCATTGAAGCACAATGGCTGTTATATTGATTATTCAAAAATAATACATTTGCCTTCTGCTCGGCTATGCTTCTTTCCGCCAAGGATTCGATGGGAACGATATTCAGGGTGTCTGCATCTTTGGCACTGGCAAGCTTGGCTAAGTCATGCATTATGCTCCCTCAGGACTTGTGTAATTGAGTATCTCTTGAACTGTGTCAACAAGTCCTTCACCTTGTTCAGGTACTGCACCATCCTAAGTCCCTTGGCTTGATACTCCCCCAGCACCTGGTACACCACTAGCTAGGAATCGTTAAGTATCTCCAGGGATTGTGCATGTACATCTCGAGACAAGCGTAACCAAACTAATAATGCTTCGTACTCAGCCTCGTTGTTTGAAGCGTTGAATCCAAGTCTAAGAGCGCAGTGGATTTGATGATTCTCTGAAGTGATCAGTATGATTCCTGTGCCTGAGTTGTATTCATTAGATGCTCCATCAACATATAGCTTCTTTACAGGAGTATCTCCTTCCTTCTCGGTATCTCCACTCTCTGATTGGTAGGAAGGGACTTCAAGGTTGGTGCCTTCGACTATGAAGTCCACCAATGCTTGTCCTTTTATCGCCGTCCTCAAATGATAAGTGATATCAAACTGTCCTAGCTCTACTGCCCACTTGAGTAATTGTCTCGAGGCCTCTGGTTTCTAAAGAACCTTTCTTAGCAGTTGATCTGTCAGGACTCGGATCGAGTGAGCTTGGAAATATGGACGCAACTTTTGAGAGGCGATTACTAAACAATAGGCTAGTTTTTCAAGAGGGGGATACCTAGACTCCGAACCTACTAGCCTTTTACTGATATAGTATACAAGGTGTTGTACCCTGTTCTCTTCCTTTACCAAAGCAACACTGATTGCATGCTCAGTGATTGCCAAATAAATGAATAATACTTCTCCATATATTGGCTTTGCTAGGATGGGAGGTCGGGCGAGGTGTTCCTTCAGGGCTTGGACAGCCTCCTCACACTCCTCGGTCCATTGGATCTTCTTGCTACCCCTCAGTAAGTTAAAGAAAGGGACATACTTGTTCGTAGACTTTGATATGAACCTACTGAGGGCAACTACTCTCCTGATTAAGCTTTACACTTCTTTGATCATGGTAGGGGACTTCATGTCGATCATTTCTTTGATCTTCTTCGGGTTAACCTCGATTCCACGTGAATTGACTATGTATCCGAGAAATTTACCAGAACCAACTCCAAAAGAGCACTTGAGAGGGTTCATCTTCATGCTATACTTTCTAAGTATTGCAAAGCATTCCTCCAAGTCTTGAACATGCCCTCCATCTTCTTTGGACTTGACAAACATGCCATCGACGTATACCTCCATATTTTTTCTGATCAAGTCTCGGAATATGCCATTCACTAAACGCTGGTAGGTGGCTCCTGCGTTCTTCAAGCTGAATGGTATCACCTTATAATAGTACAATCCCTTGTCTATCCGGAAGCTGGTATGTTCCTCGTTGGGAGGGTGCATACTTATTTGATTATACCCAGAATACGCATCCATGAATGAGAGTATTTCATGTCCTGTCGTTGCATCGACTAGTTGGTCTATTACCGGTAGTGGGAAGCAGTCTTTGGGGTAGGCCTTGTTCATATCTATGAAGTCCACTTCCCGTTTGGTTTTGGGACCAACACGGGGTTTGATACCCGATCAGGGTAGTAGGCCTCCCTTATAAATCCTTTTTCCTTGAGCCACTCGACCTCCTCCTTCAAGGCTTGAGATCAATCTTTGTTAAGCAATCTCCTTTTTTGATGCACTGGTGGGTAGTTCTTGTCTATATTAAGGGCATGAATTATTATGGATGGAGAGATTCCAACCATGTCCTCATGTGACTAGGCAAAGACATCCTAGTTTTTCTTCAAAAATTCCACCAATCGTGCTTTAATTTCCACCTTTAACTCCTTCCCGACCTTGATTACTCTAGTCGAGTCCCCCTCATCTAGTAGGACTACGTCAAGATCTTCGACTGGTCCTACCCCATGGAGTCATCCCCAAATCAAGGATCGATGTTGTTTCCCTCGTTTTGGGAAACTTGCAATAATAACAAATCTTCGTTAAAAGGAGCCCTCGACTCCAGTAGAATGTTTCCTTCAACGTCAACTTCCATGTTGACAACCTCATCAATTCCTTCGCTCTCTTCGCAGCAGGTTACTATCATGTTGTTTACGCATGGTCCTTTCTTTGTCTTGACCACTAACACATTATAGCCTTCTCGTGCTTCCCTTTGGTTACCCTGTACGCATCCTTGCCCTGCGCTGGTGGGGAACTTCAAAGATAGATGCCAGATAGATACTGGTGCATGTAATGCCATCAGGAGGGGTCTCCCGAGTACTACATTGTAATCCGGTGAGAAATCTAGCACCAGGAACTCTGTCATCACAGTCTCGTGCCTGGGGGCATCCCCCACTATGACCGGTAGTTTAATGGTTCCTGCTGGTGCTAGGCATTCTCCAGTGAACCCATATATCACTTGGGAACACAGTGTCAGGTCCTTGACTGTGAGCTTCATCTTCTCGAGGGATGATTTGTAGATGATATCTACCGAGCTTCCCATATCCACCAAGCATCTCTTCACTCAGGCATTAGCGATTTGAATGGTAAAGACTAGAGGGTCATTGTGGGGGTACATCACGTGTCTGGTGTCAACCTCTATAAAAGTGAGTGTTTCACTTTCATACTTTGGATTTTTTGGAGATCGCCCCTCGCTCCTCGACTGCCATACATTGGGAAGACTCCCCTACCTCATGCCTGAGGGTCCTTACATATCCTTCGCAAGCATTGTTACTGGTGCCTGCTATGTGGGGCCCTCCATATATGGTATCCAATGTGAAGTCTACAGTCGTCGGCTCCAGTGGTGGACTCCTCTACCTTCGAAATTCTAGATTCCTGCTCTAGGACTCGGTCTTGCCTCGGTACCTCGAGAGTTTTCCTTATCAGAGAAGAAACTCTATCTCTTCCTTCAATTGTTTGCACTCGTTTGGGTCGTGCCCATAATCATTATGGAAACGACAAAACTTATCCTTGTCCTTCTTTCCTTCAGAATGCAAGAGTGGTGGCTTTTGGTATGGTACCTCCTGGTATGTTTCCAAGTAAATCTCATCCCTCGATGTGGTCAGGATGGTATAATTGGTGAACCTGGGCTGGTAGGGTTGATGATTAGCTTGTTTGTCGGCGGGTGCTAACTTAGCTTTCTTTTGTCCACCCTGCTCGACCCCTAAGGTATTCCTCTTCTTACCGTTGCCCCCACTGTCGCCCTGAGGGTTTGCGCCGTTCTTATCTACCTTGACAGTGGTTGGATAGTTTATGGCTTTTTCTTCCTTCATGATATCATCATCTAGCTTCATGTATTTGTTGGATTGGTCCAGGAACTCCTGTAAGGTGTTGATAGGGTTCCTGTGTATACTGTCCGACAAGGGACTTCAATAAGTTATTCCTGTCGAGATGGCAATGAACTTCCCTTCATCTCCTACCGTGGCCGCTCGGTTTTCCTCTCCCATGAATCTTTGAATGTATTCTTTCAAGGATTCATCTTTCCCTTGCTTGATGTCAGCTAGCTGATTGGCATAAACTGGTTGAATCTGCCCGGCACTAAAGACCTTGCAGAATTCCTTCCTGAACTGCTCCCAGGAACTGATGGATCCAGGTTTGAATTTCCAATACCATTCTTGAGCTGAGTCAGAAAGAGAGTGGTAGGGAATAACCTGCACCTATAATCATGCTCCACACCGAGTAACTCCATCTGATCCTTGAACTTCCCAATGTATCGTACCGAGTCCTCCTTCCCAGTGTATGTAGGAAGTTTTGGGGTCTTTTATTTCGATGGTGGTTGGGCAGCTTGGATCTTGGCACTGAAAGAACTCCCACTTCTATGAGCCAACTCGATATCTGAAGGTTTCTTTGTTAGACCCTGAACAACCATAACCAGTGCATCTATTTCAGCCTGTAGTGCTGGTGGGATCGTTGCTCCAGGCAGGGTAGAGGTCCCTGGTACCCCCTCCTGAGCGTTGGTCCTCCTATTGATGACCTCCCTCAAATCTTGAGGTTGCAATTCTTTCCCTAGCCTATCGAACACAGTACTTGTGTAATTCATCAATTCTTTTCCCTTGCGAGACTGAGGGTGTAAGGGTGGTAGGTCCGCCTTGCCCCTGTCAGTGCAACCCTGCCCCCGAGCCTCTCCTCCTACATGACTTTGAGATTTTAAGCGGCCATTTCCATTCCTGTCACGCCTTTTAGATGTTTGACCCTCATCTCCTGCATTGTTTTGTCGGTCCCCCTGGGAGGGGGCCTTCGGGTTGGTAATACTCCTACTCTAAGATGGAGTGTTATTCTTCTTAGTCATGGAGGAGGTAGTCTTGGAATGCGCCTCTTCATCCTGTCTCTGGGAAAGTGGTTTTGAGAGTGTCCTTGGGGTCCTACTCCTCCCCTGGGACTCTCTGTTACTGTTGTCTCATATTCCTACTACTTTGGCCTAAGCCTCCCTCACCACCTGAGCAGCAACTTCAGCGTTAGCTCTGGCTAACTGAGTTGCCGCCTCCAAGGATACAACAGCCTCATGGTGCTTTCGGTCAGCCTCCTACTCCCTCTGGATCATCCTCTGGACCTGCTCATCGATCTCCCGTCATTGTCATTCCATAGTCGCCCTATGAAGGGAAATTTCTTCAGAAAAGACCTGCCTCGCCCAAAATTGCGCCATCTCCTCCTGGTGAGCGTCTTGTGGATCTTCTACATCAGGTTCATCTTCTACCTCCACCTGAGGTTCGTTAACAAGATCTATGTGATCCTGGGTTGGGGGATCCCTAGGAGCAGTCTTCTTTGTCTGACTGGGTTTTGGAGGCATCGTAAACTGATGAAAGTGTGTTTCTTGATTTCGTTCTCTCAATGAAAGCACCAAAATGTTGACCTGTGAAATTGGCCAACAGTTGTTTGTGTAGTATACGACACCTTTTGAATGAAATAAATAAAATAAATGACAGAGTACGATATCTTAAATAAACATACAAGAATTTTAAAGTGGTTCAGCCTTGTTTTGATGAACAGTAATAACCTAATCCACTTAGCTTTTAGTATTGAATCACTCGACAATTACACTATTGAACCAAAATATCCACTCGTTCTCACTTGGCCAGAATTTCTCCCCAAATATTCTTTATATCTCCAAAATTCTAGAAAAAGTGATCTAGCCCAAAGTCCAAAAGTCCTCGTAAATGAAGCCCTGGGTCCTTTATTTATAGTACCCAAGGGCTGTTACATGACCCGTCGTACTGGGATTGTGGTTTTGTACACGATTATCATGTAATGGAGAGACATGTCCACCTTCCCATGATCATGAGATCGTGGGTCTTCTCGTTGTTTCTTTAGATCGTGGTAGATAATGCACCATTGAAACTTTTTGGAAAATGTTAAGTCTCTGTTGGTATATAAGACTTAGGTGCTAGGCCCGACGACCTCTAGGTGCTAGGCTTGTTTATCTTCGGGGTGTTAGGCCTATTGATCTCAGTTTGAACGAGAGTGATTATTTCTCAGTGAAGTGTACTTAAGGGTTTAGGCTGACCACCTTATGAAAGATAGGGTGGGCCAACCACCCAGGTGGCTCTTAGGCCTGCTTAGGCCGACCACCCTAGGGCTTGAGGTTGGGCCGACCACCCCTGGGGGTCCTTGGGCACACTGGGGCCAACCACCCCCGGGGTAGGGGTCAAGCCGACCACTCCTAGGGCCTTGGGCCCGCTTAGGCCGACCACCCCTAGGGGTTTATGGCTTGGTTGACTTTCCTAGATCCTGGACCTATCTTATTTGCCCGTCGGTCTTTTCTCAATACTTTGTCATTTTTCCCTGATTTGTGATGTCATCTGCCACATTCTCATTCGCCATGTCATCCTAGTATTTTTGAGGGATAACATATTGATATCTAATAATTGTATGATGATATAGAGGGATACAAGATGAGAAAAACACAAAATAATCGTTTAAATCAGATTTAAATTGAGAGAGTTATGGTTCTTTGAAGAACAGTAGCGATCTAGGTTCTCTATCGGGTGCGTCCGCACCCAAGGGTTAGCGCAACCGCGCTACATGCCCAAAAAACATATTATTTCCTCATTTTGATGGTTTTGGTTAGGGCTTTGATGGTGTAGTTTAAGAGGTTTTTGTTTCAGGATTTTAGGACTTTCTTAAGGACACTTTAAGGTTGTTGGGAGTCCTAGAAAGTCTAAGAGATATTGCATAAGTCTAATAAGATGTATGGTCTCTAAGTTCAAGATTGTATGTTGTTTGGCTTAGGACTTGCTCAAGGATACTTGAATGGAACAAGGAACATGTTTTGGAGCGTTGTTGGACCTAAGGTAAAAAGAGTGGTCACTGTAACACAAGGTGTGCATTGAAGGCACAAATGTTATGTATATGTGATTTAATTATGTATATGTATCATTAAAGTTATGATTTTGTTATGTATGTTATGAATTTATGAATATTGGATGTTTATGTACGTTTTTGCATGCTTACGTTGATATGGGTGTGAATATACTTAAGCGAAGTTCCTATACCCTATGTTTATGTTATGACATTGTTTGGTGTTTAGTAAGATGTTGGGCAGGGTAGTTATCAGAGCAAGTAGGTGTCCAAGGCCGTGAAGGTTTAGGGTGGGATGCCAGTCGCTACTATATACTGTCAACACTTGCTTACGTTGTTTGTTTGATGTATGCTTGCGTGACATGCTTACATTATGAAAATGCATGTGTACGTTATGATAAAATGCATGCTTACGTTTCTCGTGCTTAGTAGCACACTTAACCAGATTAGCACCGGCTTACGGCTGTAATGATGTTGGTAATAAGTGTTATGATTCTATTGTGATATGCTATGATACACTATGATTTTTTGATGTTGTGATATGAAATAGTATCCTATGATTATGTAATAATTATGATACATTATGGTATGCTATGGTATGTTAAGTTATGCTATGAGAATTATATGATACGATGTGAATTATTATTAAACTCTATTTATGTTAAGGTATAGATTATGAGTAGTATATGACTTAAGTTGCGATAACTGAATAATTTATGAATTAGGTTGTCATAGTTTGAACTAGGTTATATTTTATGTTTATGTTTTCTGTTTGGGCTTTGGGGTTGTGAACTACATAGCTCTTCTTGCTGGGCGTTAGCTCATGGGTACTCGTTGTTGCAGGTAAGGGCAAAAGCGTAGTAGATGAGGCGATGAGTTGGAGCAGGCTTGGTTTGATGTGTGCATGTCATGATTGGTTGACCTGGGGGTTTAAAGGGGTATACTTATGCATTGTTGTTATAAAAGCATTTAACCTTTGGTTTTATGTTGTCTATTAAACATTTATTTTTACTTATGACGTGAATTTAAAACATGATTTATTTCAAATATCGAGATCTCGAGTTGCATTTTTGTAAAATGTGTTAATTCATGATTGTTTCAATAAAAATTTGTTTATCTTAAATAAATTCATGTAAATAATAATTTACTTTAATATGGAGTATTTGGTAAATTAATGGGTTTTAAGTTGGGTCGTTACACTGTACTTAAATGGGTCGAGGGCCTTACACAATTTACATAATAAATGATAATAAAATAAATTGAATATTACATAAATATCTTGTCTTAACTAATTCTGAGCATTCTTTGTGTACCATCCAAGCAGCGTGATTTGTAACTGCCTCACTATGCCTGTAGATCTAAGGTACAAAGAGCGGATTTGTGTTCCGGTGGATTCTGCTATTCGACGAAAGATTCAAGATGAATCTCATATGACACTGTATTCACTTCATCCAAGCCCCACGAAGATGTACCAGGACCTAAAAACATTATATTGGTGGTCTGGGATGAAGAAAGATGTGACTGAGTATGTGGCTAAGTGCTTGACATGTCAGCAAGTCAAGGCTGAACATCAGAGACCTGCAGGGTTATTACAACCCTTGGGTATCCCTGAATGGAAATGGGAGGACGTCACTATGGAATTTGTAGTTGGGTTACTCAGGACAGTAGGTAAGCATGATTCAATGTGGGTGATTGTGGATCGGTATACCAAATCAGCCCACTACCAAATCAGCCCACTTCTTGCCAGTAAGGATGAACTATACAGTGGATCAGTATACTGATCTTTATATGAAAGAAATAGTATGTCTCCATGGGGCGCCTAGGTCTATCGTGTCAGATCGAGATCCCATCTTTACTTCCATGTTTTGGGGGAGTCTGTAAAGGGCTATGGGAACTCAGTTGAATTTAGTACAACTTACCATCCTTAAATAGATGGTCAGTCAATGAGGACGATTCAAATACTGGAAGACATGCTTCAGGCATGCGTCCTGATCTCTAACGGGTCCTAGAGTAAGTATTTGCCTCTGATAGAATTCTCCTACAATAACAGCTACCAGTCAACCGTTGGAGTGGATCCTTATGAGATGTTGTATGGTAGGATGTGTAGGTCTCCCATTCACTGGGACAAGATATGTGAGAGGAAATATTTGGGTCTTGAAGTAGTTCAGAGGACCAATGAGGCCATTGAAAAGATTAGAGCTTGGATGCTCGCATCATAGAGTATACAAAAAAAGTTATTCAGATCCGAGGTACAAAAATGTGGAATTCCAAGTGGGAGACTATGTATTAGAGTTTCACCACCGAGAGGGGTGAAAAGGTTTGGGAAGAAGGGAAAGCTGATGCCTAGATTTGTAGGACCATTTGAGATCGTGGAGAAGATTAGTCATGTAGCCTACAGATTGGCTTTACTGCGTGCTTTGTTGGGTGTTCTCAGTGTGTTTCATATATCGATGTTCCGGAGGTATGTATCATATCCAACTCATGTATTGAGTTATGAGGATCTTGAGTTGTAGACAGACTTGTCATCTGAGAAGCGTCTAGTACAAATTTTAGATGGAGAAGAAAAATTCATGGGGAATAAGATTATACCCTTAGTTAAAAGTGTTGTGGAGGAACAACAAGGTCGAGGAGGCGACTTGGGAGCTAGAATCAGACATGCGGGATCAGTATCCCGAGTTGTTCAGGTAAATTTCATGGACAAAATTTTCAGTAGGAGAGGATAGTTGTCAAACGTGAACAAGTGGTTAGCCAAAAAGTTCCAAATGAAAGATTTTGGCGAGGAGAGCTATGTTATGGGAATCAAAATCCTAAGGGATAGGAAGAACAAGATAATTATATAGATAAGGTGCTTGAAAGATTCTCTATGGAGAATTCCAAGAAAGGTCAGTTATTGACCAGACATGGAATGTAACGTCCCAAATTTGCTAATAAGGCTTAGAGCCTCAATTAATGTCGCAAGAGGGTATAATTGGATTTATATGTGAGATTAATTTAATATATGTGGGATTATGTGGCATATATGAATATTTATGCATGTTTATGTGTATTACATATGCATGTGGGCCCGTTCTTATTAATAAGGGCATATTTTTAATTTTTATATATTGAGGGTATAAATATAATTATATGTGTTATGTGAATGAGATCGCAATATTATGTGGATATATTTATGATGTGTGGCACGAGGCGATCCTAGTGAACAATTTGGCAGAAAAGTCACATCGAGGATTAATACCCGGTTCGATGAGAGCCTAAGGGTATTTTAGTGATTTGGTGTGTTACCAGGGATATTAGAATTTGGAAGATTAGTGGTATTAATCGAAAATTGTGAGGTGTTAGTTGAGAGTACTAGGAAATGTTGCGAGAGATGATGTTGCCCTTGAGGCCGTTAGAGAACGAGAATTAAGCAAGGGGCATTTTAGTCTTTTGTCAAAGGGATGGACTTAGCCTTGAGCATTAGATATTTGTAGAAGCTGAGGGACCTCTCCTCATATTACTTCAATTGACGTGATGCATAAGCAATCACCTTCCCTGCTTGCATAAGAAGACAACCTAACCCCTGCCTCGAGGCATCACAGTAAACTACAAATTTCTCCTGATCTGTTGGAAGACTCAGAACTGGAGTTGTAATCAGATGTTGCTTCAGTTTCTAAAAGTTGTTCTCACACCTATCTGACCATGCAACTTCAAATTTTTGTGTGTCAGCTCCGTCAATGGGTTAACAATCCTTGAGAACCCTTCCATGAAACCTCTATAATAACCTGCCAATACAAGGAAATTCTTGATCTCTGAGGCGTTCCTTGGCCTTGGCCAATCTCTGATTGCCTCAATCTTAGCTGGGTCCACTTTGATTCCATCTCTATTGACAATGTGACCTAGAAAAGTCACCTGCGGTAGCCAAAACTCACACTTCTTGAACTTCGCATACAGATTGTGTTCTCTCAGCCTCTGTAGAACCAATCTGAGATGTTGCTCATGTTCTACATCTGGCTAAGAATAAACTAGAATATCGTCAATGAAGACGATTACAAACCGATCCAGTTAATCTTTGAACACCATGTTCATCAAATCCATAAAAGCTGCTGGGGCATTAGTCAAACCAAATGACATGACTAGAAACTCATAATGCTCGTATCTGGTGTGAAAAGCAGTCTTCGGTATATCCTCCTCCTTGATCCTCATCTGGTGATAACCAGATCAAAGATCTATCTTTGAGAATACTGTCTTACCCTCCAACTGATCAAACATGTCATCTATCCTTGGTAGGGGATACTTGTTCTTAATTTTTAACTTGTTCAATTCCCTATAATCAATACACATCCTCAGAGAACTGTCTTTCTTCTTTACAAACAGGACCAGTGCGCCCCATGGCGAAAAACTGGGCCTTATAAAACCCAAGTCTAACAACTCCTATAATTGTACCTTCAGTTCTTTCAACTCTGCTGGGGCCTTTTTGTACGGTGCCCTAGACACTGGCTCTGTCCTTAGTGCCAGTTCGATAATAAACTCTATCTATTTGTGTGGTGGCAACTATTAGGATTAATGCCCTAAAAGCATGTAAAGACATTTGATTGGTTTTAAATAAAAGTACAATTTTATTATATTTGAATGATATAATTATTGTTTGAATTAATTATATGGAAATAGCAAGAAAATTCCCTATTCATTCATGAGAATACGATCTTGTATTAGTACGAGAGAATTAAGATCATATATAATGAATAAAATAGTCGGTAACATATTAAAGTATGGAATCTTTAATGAATTGTTACTAGTACGGTTTACTAAGCATACAAGATGCGAGTAATCTAGATTCGGATTACTAATGTGGATAGAAATCTTAGTACAGATGTTGTATATAATAGAGATTATATATGACAGGACCAATGAGAATTAATTATCTTTATAAACTTGTCGTTTGACATAAAGATTTAATTCTTATCATAATAGATGATCAAAGATCAATCTAAATCCTGAGTATTCATGAACTTTTGTTTGTGTTTATTGGATCTTTTGCTTCACTCGTTAAGGTCTCTTAGAATAATGAGGCTAATGACTTTTGTTTTGGAGATTCAATATCATGGATGGTTGGGAACATGCATTACAATATTGGAATCCATGCTTTCTTAACAAATCGAATATTGGTTCCCTTAAGGGTTAATTCTGGAACTGAATAGTTATTGAGCTCAAATCTATAATTAGATTATAGATTAATCATTTAGTAGTGAATTAATGGTACTTAAGGATCAAGAGGTAATTAGAAGGGTAAAACAGTAATTTTGACCAGCTTTAATTAACGAACCAATAATGGAGGATAGAACTACATATATTGATTATATCAATGGACTACAAGAGAAAACTCTGTAAATATAATTCTATAAATACTTAGAGTGCAATTCCATATTTATAGTAGAGTAACCATGGAATTAATAAATAAGATTATTAGATTAAAGAGTTTGATTAATAATGTGGTTTATTGGAGTTTCGTATTATAAGTCCATGGTCCCCAGATCACCCCTGTCCTACACTGTCAAGGGTAAGAATCTCAAAAGAAAGATTTGTAGAGAGGACTAAATTGTTAGGAGTGTGTCCTAAAAGCATGTAAAGACATTTGTTTTTCTGTGAATAAATTAATACAATGGTTTATTATTATTGTTATATTTAGATTGTTAAATTATTGTTTGAATAATTTTGTAAATATCAGAAAAGTTCCATATTCATTATTGAGGATGTGATCTTGTATTAGTACGAGAGAATTAAGATCACATGAATGAATAAAAATAGTCAACAACAACAAATTAAATTTATGGAATTCTTTAATTGGAGTTGTATGTACGGTTTACTGAGTATCATAATAATACAAATAATCTAGATTCGGATTATTGATGTGGAATGACATCTCGGTAAAGGTGCTTTATATAATATGATTATATATGACATGGACCGATATGAATTAAATTCTTTATCCAAAAACTATTTAACAATAAAGACTTGTAATTCATATCATAACTGATGATCATTTATAGATCAACCTAAATCCTGAGTGTTCATGAACTCCTATTCATGTTTATTAAATCTTTTGATTCATTCGTTAAGGTCTCTTCAAAGAATGAGGCTAATGACTTTTGTTTTGGAGATTTAATATCATGGATGGCTGGGAACATGTATCAACAATACAGAATCTAATCTTTCCTAACGGATCGTATATTAGTTCCCTTAAGGGTTAATTCTGGAACTGAATGATTTTGAGCTCAAATCTATAATTAGATTATAGATTAATTATTCACTAGTGAATTAATGGTACTTAAGGAATAAGAAGTAAATTAGAAAGGTAAAATGGTAACTCTTCCATTCTAATTTATGAACTAATTAATTAGAGGGTTGAACTATTGTAAGATGGTTATATCAATGGATGACTTAAGAAAATATTTCTGTAAAAGTATATCTATAACATAAAGAGTGCAATTTTGAATTTATAGTGGAGTAATATCAGAATTAATAAATTAACTATTATAATTAAAGAGTTTGATTCTTTAGTTTATTATTGGAGCTTAATGTTATAGGTCCATGGTCCCCGAAATGGCTCAAACAATCACTGACAAAGGTAAACACAAAAATGAGCAAAAAGGACTTATGTGATAAGTAAAATATTTTTCTATGTATCAAACATAATTATTGTTTAATTATATGTAATTAATTAATTATTTTATTTAACAAAAATATAATTAATTTTGAATTAATTTATTTTTTGGGATTTTTGGTATTTAAATAATAATAAAAATTGGGAAAAATCACATGCCATCACTGACATGTGATACACGTGTGGCACAGTACACAGTCACTATGCTACACGCATAAGAGACTGTGTTCAGTTTCTTGGTTCCACAATTTTAGTTATTTAAATATTAAATAAATAATGAGATATTTTAATATGATTAAAATATTATTAATTAAACAAAATTCTCATAACTGATCAGTTATTTTAAATTTTTTTAAAAAACAAATATTTTAATATATTGGATATATTAAATATAGGATATCAGTTTTACAGAACATAACTTTTCAGGGATAGAAAAATATCTAGAAATCTCTCTCAGAGAAAGAGAACAGTGACACAAACAAAAGTCACTGTTCTTCACAAAACCTAGGTCCAAACTTTATCAGATCTCATGTGTTGAGAACATCTGATAAATAGTATTTTGCCTATTGTTTGTATAGCGAGCCCACACTCGTTCTTTGTGTGCTCAGAACATTTTGGAATATCTTGGTGTGAGATCTCAAGGATTTAGCCATACAAAAAGATAGCAGCAGAGAAGGACCTGAGGTAATTTTTCTATTCTTGTCTTTGATTCAATATATATATATATATGCATATGAAGAAGTAGATCTAGAAATCTTTTGGGATTAAACTGACAATTAGATTGTTGTTTCGCTGCGTATAATCTCTGATTTGATCATTAAAAACCAACATAAATTGCAAAGGAATTAATTTTACAGGGCAAGGAAATAATTATGTGATAATTATGGGTAATTGATTAATTGTGAATTAATTAATTATTTAACTATATAGTATTTATTTTGAAAAACTATAGGTTAAAATTAATATTAATTTTGTTTGGATTAATATAAAGATAGAAAATAATAAATATCTTATTTAGAATATGATATTTATTTATTTAATTTAAAACTGATATTTTAAGATAAAGTTAATTTTGAATTAACTGATATTTATGTTGGGATAAATATATTGTCTTAAAAGTTGATTAAATAAAAAAAATGAGAAAATTAGGGAAACCCTAATAAGGTTGGGCGACACAAACTGTACAATAGAGTGTGTGGCGCCTAACTCGAAGATTTTTATCAGTGGGATTTGAATTTTGAATTTTGAATTTCAAATAAGTTTGTTTAATGAGTTATTTAATTATTCATTTTTAAATATGATTTAAATAAATAATTAAATATAAATATTAGATCAATTTTTATTTGAATTTTATTTTTTATAAAATTGTGATTATTTAATTAGATTAAATATCTTTTATAAGTCTGATAGTACGTGACTTTCATAATAAGCTTCTATTTTTATGAGATTAAAAATACAGACTCTCTCTCTCTCTCTCTCAAAAGTGATAGTTTTCTCTAACCCTGAAAACTATTCTAAACCTCTTCTCTCAGTCAAACATCTCTAGATCTCATGTATTGAGTACATCTAGAGAGTCACATAAATGAACATTTTGAATCTTACATGCCCACACACGTCCTTGTGTCTTTGAGGATTGGTCTGGAAGATCAAGGTGTGAACTTTTAGATTACTGGGTAGGAATATTGTTTATTTTATACAAAAAGACTCAAGGACACTTGACAGGCTACAAGAGGTAATCCCCGGTCTGTTTTGTATGTGATTTAATGTTTATATGTGTATATGATCCTGGCTGGTATTAATATTTATTAAAATGGGTTCATATATTCCGTTGAATACCTTTGATTTGATAATTTAATATCAACAGCAACCCTGGTACATCCTTTGGAAACACATCTAGGAGCAGAAAGACTAATCTAGTCTCTTCTAGTCCCACTGGCACGATCTGAGTGGTATCCACCACACTGGCTAGGAATCCTATGCAACTGTCTCGCAATAGGTCTCTAGTCCTCAATGTTGATATCATAGGTACACGAGATCCATGCACAGTGCCAACAAAAAAAGATCCTCACCCTCAGGTTCAAAGGTTACCATCTTCTTCTTGCAGTCTATAGTTGCCCCATATCTAGCCAACCAATCCATGCTCAAGATCATGTCAAAATCATTCATTACTAGTTTAATCAAATCAATTGACAATTCTCTGCCATCAATTATCACTGGCAAGGATATGATCCATCTCATAAAGACTACTAACTCCCTAGTGGGTAGTAAAGTTCCAAACTGCACAGTATAATAATCACAGGGTCAACACAGTCTATCAATTATCCTACTAGAAACAAAAGAATGTGTAGCACCATAATCAATCAAAACAGTGTAAGAGGTTCCAACACTAGAAAGCTGACTTGTCACTATTGAGGGACTAGCCTCAGCCTCTGCCTGCGTTAATGTGAACACTCGAGTTAGAGTCAAGCTATCCGCCTTCCTTAGTTTTTCCATTCTTGCTCTCGGGCAGTCTTTCTTCAAATGACCCATTATTTCGCACAAAAAGCAGGCCTTTGCTTGACACTCCCCCACATGGCACCTCTTACATCTGGCGCACTCTGGGTATGTCCTCCAGTCCTCATTGCCTCCCTAGCAGTCTATCTGTATACCACGTGGCCTCCTGTTGGGGCCTGGAGCTGAAAAGGCATCTAGAGCCTTCCTTTTCTGGTCACTGGGGCCTCTGTCCCTACCTGAACCCATAAATGGAGGTCCCGTCCACCTAGTGTCTCTCCTGGCCGGGTTCTCGTGCCAGATTTTGTTCTCTGTGCCCTCTGCAGCAAGGGATTTCTCTACCACCTGTGCATATGTTGTCACTCCAGGCATGGTTGTAATGCGAACATGTCAGGCTATCATAGACTGTATCCCCTCAAGGATCCTCTCCTTCCTTGTCCCATTAGTGGGTACCAAGTCTGCAACAAACTTGGCCACTCTATCAAATCTCAATGCATACTCTGACACTGACATGTTCCCCTGTAACAACTTACTGAACTCTTCTGCCTTTGTATCCCAAACTGCATCGTTGTAATACTTCTCATTGAACAGAGTTCTAAACTCTTCCCAATTTAGGGTATTGATGTTCTTGGTCTAGGATATCACTTTCCACCAAATTCGGGCATCCTCCTGAAACATGTATGTGGCATAGGCCACCCTATCATTACCAACTACCCTCTTGAAATCCAGGATAGCAATAACCATAATCATCCACTGCTCGGCCTTGGCTAGATCTGCACTACCCTAAAAAACTGAAGGGTATGTCTTTTTGAACCTTTCATAGAGAGGTTCCCATCTGTTCCCAGACTCTGCTGGCTATTCTACTGCTGGCACCAACCCAGGTGGCACCACTGACTAAACGTTCCCTGTAGGAACCTGTTGCTATCTCAGGAGGCGAATCTCTTCTTCCTGCCTCTGTAACCTGGCTTGCATATCAGAAAGCACTTACTGCCAAATCTCTGGAGCTACGGAGGGGTCTGACCCTGATTATAAATTTCAGCTTGTATTCCTTGGCCGGCTTGCAGATCTAATTGCCATGGAAGCATGCTTCTAAGCTTGTACCTTCCTACAGTAATCAATTCGGCCATTTAGGTAGTAATAACAATACCTATTGCCACCCTACGGTCCAAGACCGAACAAACAAACATTCACACTCAACAATCATGCTAATAAGAATGTCGATTCATATTCATACTCAAATATGGTGCTACTAAGCACTTCCTAACATTTATAAGCATCTAACGTTGCTAATAAGCATCTCTTTAACATTTACCAGCACTAACAGTGCTAATAAGCATGTTGTTGTACCCTAATTTTAGCATTAGTCCTTCACTCAGCTCGGGTACAGCTGGCAAATAAATATACGAAGAAATAACCAAGAAAATGATATCGGCCTATTTTCCACGTAAGCAACTCTGGTTTCACATGGGCACGTGTGGTGTTAGGCGTTCTGGGTTTAACCCAAGCTACAGACATGAAGGTTGTGAAGCACGAGCTCATGATATTCAAATGGCTACCGAAGTACAAGCTCTGAGAGATATCCAGCTCGTGATAATTCAAATACATTGTGTACCTGCGGATCCCCAAAGACTCGGGTACTTTTATACGATTATTTATGACCAGCCTATCATATTTAATGTCCCAGATATTAGGAGACCATTTATTTTGTGATCAAATCATATCCCAATATAAATGGGAATTGTTTGTATTAAATGTACTAAATATGTAAATTCGTGATTGACTCACTCGGTTACCCAAACCTGTCCATGGAATTTCTCTATAAATACTGAGAATATTGGACAGGAAAAGGGACGATTATTCTGTAATACTGAAACTCTGCCAAAATAGAGAGAAAAACAGCAATAATATAGACTCGTGGATTAGGTGGATTTTAATCACCGAACCACGCAAAAAGAGTTGTGTTCTTGTGAATTCATTTCATATTTCAGTTTATTATTAAGCACTAATCAATCTTCTTATTTCTTAAATACACTTCACACGCGCTTGGGAATACCCATGGCAACCCACGAGGAGGGGTTGGGAAAGGCTCACAAAGACAGAATGTTCCAGCTAACCCTCCGGCGTCACAATCGGAGCATCAGGCGCAGAGAGCTAGAAATAAAGGGGCAGAACAGAGGCAGGCTAATTCAGTTTGCCCTGATGGGACAAGGATTGCCTTGCCAGTAAGGCATCCCCCATCACCTATTAAACATCCAACATGACCTCGGCCTACACGGGACATTCCTGCTTATGGATATAGTAGGAAAAACCCTCCTCCGTCTGCCCATACCTATGTCCCACAAACACGTTGAAAACCCAGATCCTCAGCCTCAACCGCGAGCTATAAGCTTCGCAAATGGAAGTTATTAGGTTGAAAGTCGTCGAAGTGGTAGGTCCGAGGACGATCTAAGAAATCACCTTAGTTCAGCACAAAGCCCTCGATACGATTCACAGTCGGATCTGCGTGATCGCTTGGATTCGTAGAGAAGAAATTCAGCTCGAGATGAGGATGTTAGTCACACTCGTCAAGAAGGAGGTCCTTCCATAGTACATGTGTAACACCCTACTGCCTTAGAGCCGTTACTAAGTGAGTTTAAAATGTGTAATTAACTCACTAATCGAGGTTTTAGGGCAAAAGTGTAATTAAACCATAATCAGTGTCATAAACTTGAGAATAATACTTTCATTGAAAAATTATAAAATGTTTAATATTTGGGATCCCAAAAAGAAATATTTACATCTGAAAAATATATCCAGAGTCGACTAAACAACAAAACTTAAGTTTAGTACAAACATCCCCCAAAAGTACCCCTGGCCGTGGCAGCCAGGCAGACCAGACATGTACACGCCGCTCGTCACGTTCACCATACTCAAGGTTGATCAACTTTCCCATTGCCTTTACCTGCACCATAGAGCACCCGTGAGCCGAAGCCCAGCAAGAAAACCCTCACAAGCAGATAATATATGCACATCAAACACTTAACATAAAATCAAGCCTTCATCAGGCTATACACATACGCCCATGCCGTCCCAGGCGCTTTACCAAGCCCTGGGTTCGCGGTCTATACCGTAAGGATATCCCAGGTATCCCTTGGGGTCTCACCCTGGCAACTCGCACTCCGCGTGCTAAACGCTGCTCCTGGCCACTTGCCGTTCTCGGCCTTCGCCGTTCCTGGCCCTCGCCATTCCCGTCCATCGCTGTTCAATCATTTATATACACACATAATATAACTAAACAAATATTTAAACACATATAAATTCAATCAAAGGGCCACACCTTGCAACACAGTCATATAGGGCTGAGCCCTGCAACACAAGCTCTATGGGAACAGTAGTTTTCTTACCTGCGTCCTGAGCTTTCGAAGCACCGATGTTCCGAGCACAGTTCCCTAGTCCGAGCCTCGCCAAAACCCTAGTCACAACGCATTAACAATATCCACCCATCAAGTTCTTATCCATTAAATAGCTTTGGGTCATAATTCTAATCTCCGGAACATTGAATTCTATCAATCCGGATGACAAAATCTATCCCGAGCCTTAACTATTGAATTCCCGAGCCTAAAACCTCTCTAGAACATAAAAATTCACTAAGCGTCGTGGCCCTAGGGACTCATGCCGCGACCCCCAGTTCAACCCGAGGCCCTGCCTCAAAACAGCCTACACGTGTCGTGGCCATTCCTGAAGGGCGTCGCGCCGCGCCTTCAATTCACTACAAGAAAAAATGCTTTTCATAACACTGAAAATGTGTTATCAAAACATACCATAACACTTTCTGATGTGTTAAGACCGACTATGTTATCGTAGGTCAGGGTACTTTACATAACACTTTATCATTGTTATACAGATGTGTTATTATACTATCAACGATAACATAATTTCTGTGTTATTTTAATAAATAGATAAGTGTTTAATTATGTTATTTATAGTCGATTATATAACACATTTCAATACTTATAAATTTGTGTTATACTACACTTTAGTATAACACTTTTTTTTGTGTTATACTATACTTTAGTATAACACATTTTTTGTGTTATACTACACTTTAGTATAACACATTATTTGTGTTATACTACACTTTAGTATAACACGTGTGTTATATTAGCTTAGAGAAACATAATCCTTTTTTACTTACACAAAACTAGGAAAACAAATATGAAAGTTGAAGCCAAATAAGGTAACATAAATAGATTTTTATTAATTACTCAAATGTAATTACAATATTTAGTCTACTAGTCTAGGCTTAAGAAATCATATTACAACATAATTTATGCCCAATTCAGATTCCTTTATCACTAAATACAAAACAAGAAATGTATACAAAAATTGGTGAAATACATTCTTCCATTCTAAAGGCCTCAACTACAAATGTTGTCAAGAATTGCTCCAAAGAAATCATCTCAATATACCTGCACATTGTAAAAAAAAAGTCCTTTTATTATTAAGAACATAAGACTTAAGCTAGTTTCCACCTGTAAGCATATAAAGTTTAAATTAAATTTGTAATAACTCTAAAACTTGACGAAACAGCAGGGTATAGCAAGATGTACTACCATGCAAAACAATGACTGAAGCAACAAAACATGAAACTTAAAACAAGGCTTGTGAAATGTATCAAGATAACAAATATATCATTCTCAATGATCAAAAAGTATGTGAGGAAGAATTGATTCCAGAACTCTAAATTCTGTCAATATATCCCCAAAAAAATTAAAGAATAAAAACTGAATCACACTTTGACTTCTTATACAACAAAATCATAAAGAAAAACAATAAAATAAAAATGCACCTGGAAACTTCTTTAGCATCTTTAATATAAGGTTTAGCCCAATTTCTGCAATAAAACTAAAAATAAAGTTAGAAAAAAGAACTCTTTCTAATAAAAAGAAAGAAGAATGTCACCTGGAAACAAGATAATTCTTTGATAACCTTAACATTTAATGAATGAAACATACCCCTCTTTAGATTAAAAACCTTCAAGCTTTTCTTTATTATCAGCTGCATTAGATGAGTGGACAGTAGAAGCAAGGCAAACTGCAACCAAGAAGCAGACACACCAGGGAAAAGGATCTCAGCTCTATTAATTCTATTGTCTAAAAAGTAATTCAAGGTTGTTCCTGTCACCATTAAAGATCGCAACAGAAGCAAAAAATTTAGTATCTATAAGAGCAACACAGACAAACATCAACATTTAGAAATGGTCAGAGAGAGAGAGAGAATGAAAGAAAGGACCTATAACAACTGTTATGCTTGCAGTGATCACTTCTCTGACTGATAAGCCAACAAAAGCCCAAGCATACTGAGTTGAGAGATTTCCAAGGCTAAGTACCACCCCTCCTGCCATTGCAAACATCACAGAAGGCCAATTATCCTGCACCAATCACCCTAACATGAATCGAAACCAAATACATACAATACAATACAACTCCATTATGGCAAACATATGAAATTTTCATTATGATGTGTTCCTTATCACTGGTCTCTCCAAATAGCACCACATTCATCAAAGAAAATAGAGAATGAATGAACTAAACTTTATCTAAATATATGCAAGTGTTGAATATTTGTGATTCAACACTTGTAATGAGCTAAAAAAATATAATCAATATTGAATTAATCATGAGAAGGAGCAGCCAAAAGAATTATATATAAAATGAAGAGGAAAAACAAAAAAGAATGGATTCTAGACATGTCTCATAATAATTGGACCTTTTTATTAAACTTCATGGAGACAAGGCTCACAATAAAATTGTCTAGCAATATTTTTATCTCATTTTCTTATCTAACTTTTAGCTTCTAGCTTCTATAAAAATAAATTGATTTTCACCTCTACTAAATTGATTTTCACCTCTGTTAGGGTAAAAATAAAAAAAAATTAAAAAAAAGGAGAACAGAAGCTTCTGTTTTGGGGGTAATCTCTGAAAATTACATAGGCCAAAAAACAAAAATCTAATGAATAAAACATACCAGCAATACAAGAGCATGTGCAATATTCATATTTCTTAAATATATATACACATCTAAATCCCAGACCAGGCATAATCTATAACAACAAAAGAAAAAGAAATCCCAGGCCAGATGCAATATTCATATATTTCATAAAATTATGCATAAAACAATATGAATCTACTTTCTCTAGTATAAGTATAGCTGTAACGAATGACTCTGTACATGAATATTAATGCTTTCTTTAGTTTCTTCTTCTTTAGACTATAAGTATCTAACTTTAAAATGTTTCTATACCACTAAATAAAATCACAATCTAATCAAAGAAAATACAAGAATGAAGATTACATACCATTATATATTTGTATATATTTCACTTTGCCCCAAATTATGTATTGGACAATCATGACATAGATTTCCTCTCTTTGCTTCAATTGTGCCCCATATGAACCTAATAGATTATATTATAGAACCTGTGAAAAGTGAAATAATAGCCAATGGAAGTTCTGTTAGCAAAAGCAACCCAAACTATTATTAACAAACAAAAAGATAACATGTTATCAAAATCTTATATTACCTGTTCCTCTAATTGCTTGATTTTATCATCCTTCACTTTCACAACCTTTTTCTCCCTGACAACATACATACACAACATTCATGTTATCACAACAAATAACATTACCATTTTATGCGACCATACTCTTGGCTGAATATTCACTTATCACATCAATATATAATCACACAGGTAAGCCATGAAGTTGGTTCAAAATGAATCACACTCAAATTATTTGCTATCATTGGTCATCCAAAGCTACGAAAATAAAATTGGGAGATGACTGCAAAACATCATATTAAGAATTGCTGCTAAAACTAACAGCTTCCATAAATTTCAGCATATATGCACGCATTTTGCAGCAGATGCAAGTAGTTGTTCTTTAACAGTCAAACTAGAATGAACATTGTCATGCAGGTCCAGTTCTAAGAGCATGGTTTAAATCGGAAATCAGATCATTCACATCTTCGATCCCAACTGATATACGAACAAGATCTTCAGTTAAACCTCGGGCCTGGCGCACTTTAGCTGGTATGCTAGCATGAGACATGAAGCGGGGCAGGCTTATGAGAGACTTCACACTCCCTGTTAACATATGAAAACTACATTGTAAGTGCTGAAGGTGAGCAAAATTTTGAAGCAATTAGCATATATGTCAAACTCAAAGCCAAAACTTTATTCATCTCAAGTGATTTTGCAAACTTAAAAGTTCGGCCTTGAAATATTTATAGTTAAGAGTAAACAAGAGCTACATTCAATTTCAAATATGAGCTAGAAATTTTCAGAAAATAGCAGAGACCAAATACAATATAGAACAATTCATACTTGGAATAGGACTATAGATGGTATGAAATTGTTACATCCCTTTGTTTCAAATACCACTTCTCACCCCACTCAATGTCTTAATCATCTCAAGCACCTTGATTATCTGAGGTGCACAAAGCGTGTGCCCCAGCAAAACTATTAGAGCATCTCCAATGAAGTGTCAAACTGGTGATGCAATGCTAAAATATAACTCACTTTAGAAAAAAGTTGTTCCAATAGTGTACCAAAAAATCGGCCAAATAAAACTTTAGCACACAATATAGCATGATGCATACTTAGATAACATTAATTAATAACTTATTATTTACTTTTATGCTATTTTTATTAATATATTATTTTTTTAGTGTTAGCATTAAATGTAAATGTAGGCTTTTTAATTCTTTTTTATTTCTTGTGGGATAATAATAAATAAATTCTTTATATTTTAAATAAATATTGAATGAGCATTAATAGATGATTCATTTTTGCATCAACTTTTACAATTGTGCTCTAAAAATTGTGTCAAATATGTGACTTATTGAATAGCATGGCCTGATAAAATGCATAAGTTGGGCATTCAAATTAGTTTTAGTTTTTTTTTCATAATCTGAATCTGAGGAATTCACCTTATTCCACATAAGGAAAAGACCTTGAACCTGAATCAAATTTAAACCTTAGTTATATCTTCCTTTGCTCAACCATATTTATTTATTTTTTATTTTTTTATTTAGGGAACGATACTTGTTTTGATGGAATAATAAGACAAGTGTGACACCCTTTAATCACATGAGGATTAGACATTTACAAAACATAGTTCCTTTGCTCAACCATATGTGAAACAGCATAAAAAAGCCAAAAAGGGATGCATACCAAAACTGACTGCTATGCTGAAGTACTTGGTACTTTCGACAATATGCTTCGATAGTGTAATTGAGCCAGTCAAGAAGCTCAACACAGATCCTGCACCTGTAGCCTGAAAAACATATTCAATTAAGTTTTGGAGTAAATTGGTTTGATATATTGCAGCAGCAATCTCAGGTTACATCTGATGCTAGTACCTAAAAAAAATGCAAATCATGTCCAGGATGATCAACAAGGCCTGCATATTTAACTTTCGTCACCCGTAGATGGGACGCCAGAAACTCAGCAATCGTTTGTGCATTACTCTGCCAAAGAAAGAAATGCATTAAAATATACAATATAGTACTCCATATAAGTATTAACTTTACAAATTTGAAATTAATGTAAAAGAGCAGATGGTGCAACAAATATTTGCATCTGAAGAATCTCATGTTAAGTTAGAAGGTAAAGCATTAATTACTAACATAATTCAAACTTACCCAAGATGCACAGCACAAGTTCAAGTACATATAACAGAGTTACAATATTGTTTTGAATTAGTTATGTGAAGTCAAGACAATGTATATGATAAATGACCAGGCTATAATTCATAACTACAATAAATAAATATTAAACAATTACGACCTTAATAAGTCAAAGCTTTACAGTTGTAAAAGAGGATTATAAGAAAATTATAAAGTGATAAAAGCATGAAGTTTCACCTGCTGCTTCTCAATTCGTAAAGCCATTGTCTTAATTCCTCGTAAGCAGAGCCAACAATCAAATGGAGCCAACCCAGACCCTTCTGCATTTTGTAGAAAGTACAGCTCTTTTGCTAATCTGAAAAAAAAAATTATAATAAGGGCCTGAAGTTATAAATTATAACATTACAGTTCACAGTAAAGGAAGTCCATGCATAACCTTTCCCCTCTTACAGCCAGTACACCTGCCATCACATCACTGTGCCCAGCAATGAACTTGGTAGCTGAGTGCATAACAATGTCTGAATGAATCGAAATCCAACAGTTTTATAGAGGAAATAAAAAAGAGTAATCTGTAGAATGTAAAGTTCATGTTTTATATTGCTACCAGCTCCTAGTTCCAGAGGTTGTGACACTACAGGAGACATTATACTGTTATCCACCAAGACAAGAGCATCATGAGCATGAGCCATTTTAACTATTTCCTGAAGATGCACAAAATAAATAAAGAAAAATAATTGCACTTTGAAAACATTACCAAATCATTCAATTATGACATTTCTGGCAACAAATAATTGAATAACTACTTAATTCTTTTATTGATTCTATTAAAAACAAGTTTAATGTCAAAGAAAATATCAGACAGCCAGGAAAGATCGTTCTCTACCTGGGTTACAATAGATATCCAAGTAATTCATCAGCCTTTTGAGAAAGGATAAACCCACACACAACATATAATTCAAAGAGTACAAGTGTCATATTTGGGCATTAATTTAAGTTTATCTTCTCTGTTTCTTTTAAGCATTTACCAGAAGTAACATTAAAAAAGAGAGACTAAAAAGGAATGAGAAAATATAATAGCCAGATATCTTACACGAATATTAGAAACCATTTGTCGAGGATTTGTGGGACTCTCCAGCCAGACAAGCTTTGTCCAGGGACCAATTGCAGATGCTATTTCATCTAAACTAGTTGTATCAACTCGTCTACACATTATAAGCATGATACTTTCAGATTTTACTCTGAGGCTTCATAATATATTTGAAAAGTGAGCTGCACTTACTTCACCACGACCCCTGTCTTTGGAATTACTTTTGACAGCATCCTATCAGAGCCACCATAAATGTCATCTCCAGCAACAATCTCTTCACCTAAAATCACATTATTATATCTTAAGAAAAAAAATTCAAATAAGACAGCAGCTACAAATTCCACCAAGGGCCATAAAGGCATAAACGATAACCTAGTCATTAGAATATATCCATAAGCCAAGAGATACCTCTTCATGGTAAATTTACTTTATAAACCGAAGGACCCAAATCCATCTCATATGTTAGACAAGAATATATCCACTTTAATTCATTAAAAATATATCCAATTCATTGGAATATCCATATTGATGCATGCTGCATTTATTATTTTAAAAATTTAAAAAGAAAATACTGTAACTTCAACTTAGTGATAAATAATTAAAGATACAGAAGAAAAAGGAAAAGAAAAGGGAAGTACCAGTCCCAACAAGATGGGCTACAGCAGACAGAGCAGCCATTCAACTAGTGAAGCAAAAAGCACGATCTGCTTTATCCAACTTGGCCAAAAGGCTATACAATAGAATAAAGCTCAGCATAAAAAAAACTCCCAGAACAAGGAAAAAGTAGCAATATTTGAGATTATACAACAATTACTTTGACTCATATTAGTAACAAAAGAAATCAGACCTTTCAAGAACATCTCGTGTAGGATTTCCACTCCGAGTATAATCATAAGGACCATTTTCTGTTGCTGAAGGCTGCAATTAAAGCATAGAATAGTCAAGTTACAATGAAGCTTAGAAAGTAAGAATTATATATATAAAGTTGTAGAGATTTGTCACTGTTCTCCTGGGTTGTCACTCCGAGAAAGAGGCGCTGCTCACGGCTGTCACACGAACGGTCTGCCCATGCCCAACATCTTCGTTGCATGCCCAAAGTGAAGAGAAGAGTGTGAGATTTAGAGAGAGAGGAGTGATAGCGACTGAGTTCTTCAGAATGAAATGAGTAGAGGAATATAAAGGACAGAGGCTGTTGGGTTTGCTTTAGTAGAGAGGGTGATAATGTGATGAGAGATTTAGCGAAGACATAAAAATAATCCAGATCTGTAATGGGGAAAGAGAAGATAGGTAGAATAGAGGAGAGAAAACGAGAGCTCTGGGTTTAGGTTGAATATTGTATGGAAAATTCTAAGAGAGAATAGAACGGGAAGAGGGAAAAGGGAAGACAAAACTAGACTTGGGAAAGTATAACAATACGTTTTCATTTTAGTTTGCCACTTAACAATTTCAAAGCTCGCCTTTATTTTAACTTTCATTATTCTTTACCGCTTTTATTTTTATATTAGATATTATAATACTTTTTGAATAAACTTATATTTATGTGTTGTGGAAAGTGGTATTTGGTGTAGTGATTCCAGACGCCCCATGTTCTAAGGGGCTGTGGCTCAGCAAGAACAGCGCCGCAGCCCGACCCCTCGAGCCCAGAAAAACTCACCATTTTCACCTCAAAAACCAGTCCAATTAACCCCAAAATCAAGCCAACAATCCAAACTAATCATCACAAAGGTTATACTATAGATTCAGCAACAAAACCCAACAAGAACTTAAGCCAAAAACCTTATCAATCTCAAAATCAATTCTTCACCCAACACACATGCATACTCTAAAAAAAACCAGCAGTTACTCAATATAATTTACTGAAATTAATGCTTACCTTAAGCTGGAGTGAATCCCTAAATCAATTCTCTAAGCTCCAGGCCTCTAGCTCCCAAAATCCCAGCTGAATTTTCCTTAATCTTTGAGTAATTCACCAAGGTTTTCCCCTAGCTTCCAAAGAAGAGAAGACAAAAGAGAGATAGAGAAGAGGACAGGGTCGGTTTAGAGCTTTCTCTAGGTTTCGCATATTTGTTTTATTTAACTTAAGTCTATAAGGTTACCTCAAGGCTCGGGGTACCAAAAACGTCCCCGAGGGCAAAATGGTAAATTTCTCCAATATTCCCTCCTAGGCATTCTAACCTCAAATATATCTCCAAATATTTATTTCCATAACCCGATAACACCATAAAATGTCTAATACCCAAAACTCCCCCCGACCCGCCCCGAGGCGGATTTTCAACCTCGTTGTGACTTTCTAGCTAGCCACTCCCTAGAACTGTCTCGGATCGTGCAACACAGATATATCACAAGTATATCACAATTATTACATTTATGCCCTCAATGAGCTAAAATTATAGTCATGCCCCTAATAACCAGACAGGGCCCACATGCATATTTAATTCACCTAAACATGCTTCTCTAATCACATATTCACACAAAATCACATATTCACACAAATTCACATATTATAACAATAATTCACTTATTGCCCTCCAGGCACGCTAATCAAGGCCCTAAGCCTTTTTAGCAAATTTGGGTCGTTACATCTATCCCCTCCTTATAGAAATTTCATCCTCGAAATTACCTGAATAACTCGTGATACCGTTCTCGCATCTTTGATTCTAGTTCCCATGTCGCTTCCTCGACCTTGTTGTTCCTCCACAGCACTTTCACCAAGGCGATGATCTTGCTCCGCAAGACTTTGTCCTTCTAGTCGAGAATCTGAACTGGCTTCTCCTCATAAGACAAATCCTGATCCAGCTCTAAATTCTCATAACTCAAAACATGCATCGTATCAGATACATACTTTCGAAGCATAAACACTGAAACACATCATGAACCCCTGATAAGGCTGGAGGCATCGCCAATATGTAAGCTACCTCTCCAACCCGTTCTAGAATCTCGAAGGGGCCCACAAATCTAGGGCTCAGCTTGCCCCGAATACCAAACTGTTTCACTCCCCTCAAAGGCGAAACCCTACGGAACACATGGTCACCAACCTGAAACTCCACGCTCCTGCATTTCAGATCTGAATAACTCTTCTGGCGACTCTGGGAGGCGAGCATTCGAGCTCTCATCTTCTCAACTGCCTCATTGGTCCTCTAAACCATCTTAGGACCTAAGTATTTCCTCTCACCGATCTCATCCCAATGGATAGGTGATCTATACTTCCTCCTATATAGCATCTCATATGGAGCCACTCCGATAGTCGCCTGATAACTGTTGTTGTACGAGAACTCAATCAAAGGGAGATACTTACTCCAAGATCCCCCAAAATCCAGCACACAGGCTCGTAGCATGTCCTCTAATATCTGAATCGTCCTCTCAGTCTGACCATCTGTCTGAGGATGATAAGAGGTACTAAACCGTAACTGTGTGCCCATACCATTCTGCAAACTTTTCCATAACTTGGAAGTGAAGGTGGGGTCCCTGTCGGATATTATCAACCTCGGAGCCCCATGCAGTCGAACAATCTCCTTCACATATAGCTCAGCATACTGCTCCACAGTATAAGTCGTCCTGATTGGTAAAAAGTGGGTGGACTTGGGGTACCTATCCACAATCCTCAACATGGAATCATGCTGTCCCACGGTCTTCAGCAACACAACAACGAATTCCATGGACACATCTTCGTATTTCCACTCCGGAATCCCTATAGGCTCCAGTAACCCTGCTGGCCTCTGATGTTCAGCCTTGACCTGCTGACAAGTTAAGCACTTGGCCACAAAATCTACCACATCTATAACGCCCTACTACCTTAGAGTCGTTACTAAGTGAGTTTAAAATGTGCAGTTAACTCGCTCAACGAGGTTTTTAGAACAAACGTGTGATTAAACTAAAAGACAAGGATGTACTCTTTAAAAGTACTCCATTTCATTAAAAGTTCTAAGAGTTTAACATTTGGGATCCCAAAACGAGGTTTGTAAGATATTTACAATTCAAAATAAATTTACAGATGACTAATTATCAAAAACATAGTTTAATACAGCCATTTCTCCAAATGCCCCCAACCAAAGCAGTCCGGCAGGCCAAACATGTACGCGCCGCCCCCACGCTCTCCGTACTCATGGCTGGTTGACTTTCTCTTTGCCCTTACCTGCAACACAGAGCACCCGTGAGCCGAAGCCCAGCAAGAAAACTCATACAGCACATAACATATGCATATCATACCATCACTACAGCAGGCAACACATAGTTGATTAGACAGTCCATAAGATTTAAACACATATACGGCCATGCCGTCCCAGAAGCGCTACCAAAGCATGGGTTCTCGGTCTACACCGTTAGGATATCCCATGTATCCATTGGGGTCTCACCCTAAGCATAACCACTCCATGTGCTAAGTGGTATTCCCGGCCCCACTGCCATTCTCGGCCTTCGCTGTTCTCGGCCCTTCGCCGTTCCCAGCTCCTTTGCCATTCATTCTGCTATAACCACATATAGCATTCTCAAACAACAATCAAACATATAATAATTCATTTAAAGCTACATCTTAGCAATAATACAATCTAGGGTCGCGCCCTGCAACAACACTATGGGCCTATGCCCTGCTCTACGGGTGTTACAATTTTCTTACCTGTATCTCGAGCTTCACAATGCACCAAAGTCACGAGCACGGTCCTCTATCCCAAGCCTCTCCGAAGACCTAGTCACAACACATATAAAAGATCCTTTAATACTAACCAATCCAAAACCACTTCCCGGGACCAATCCCACACTCTCGGAATCCCCAAATTCCTAAAACAATGCATCGGAAACATCCCCCCGAACCCCCGGAGCAAAAGCCCAAAATTGCAAAATTCCTTGTTCTGGAAATAGCCTAGCGCCGCGGCGCTGCCCTTGAGGGCCGCAGCGCCCAGCAAGTCAGAGAGTACCCCCAGCTCTGGAGCAGCCTCGCGCCGCAGCGCCAAAGAACAGGGCCGCGGCGCCCCTTCGCAAACCCAGAAATCTGGGTTTTCCCCTGCGTTTTTCCCGAGCCAAAACTCCTCCAACTCAACCCAAACACATATCTAAACCCCAAAACCAATTTAAAACCCCAGATAAGCCATCTAACAACATTTAAACATCATCCACAAGTATAGATACATAATCACTTCCATAAATCACACTTGATTCCAAATTTCAATAGTTCAAACCAGTAAGTTTAGAAATTCAGACCAAAGCCTACAAAAACCTAAACCATACCTCAAATTCCTTAAGCCACAACAAAAATAAACTTCATAATTGCACAGAATCCTTACCTCAAGTAGAGAACTCAACCTTAAGCTCCCTTGATTCCAGCTCCAAGCTAAGCCCTCTGATTTCACAAGCTGAATTTCCCAAACAAGCCAGCCACAAACCATCTTTCAATTCCAACCTAAATTCTATAGAAACTTACTAAAACACAGAGATTCCAGAGATGAAACTTACCTCTGACCAATCTTGATTCTTGTTTGGCTTCAATTGCTTCAAATCACCTTGATTCCTCTCCTAAATCTCAGAATTCCCAACTCCCTTCCTTTCTTCCTTTTTTCCCTTAATTCTCTTTTTCTTTCAGCTAAAACTGAATTGCCCAAGTGAAATAACGTGAATGATATTTCCCTTAGCTGAAGTAATCTAAATCCCTGCCAAAAGACCACTTTGCCCTTCCATCTATTTCCCCTTCTAACTAAACCTCAAGGCCCTTTCTGTCATTCTTACTTTCTTACAATTCTACCACTTCTTTCATCTAAACTTGTTACTCTCAGCAGTTACTAATGGTTACTCAGGTTACTCAATCTCCAATAACCATTAACCACTAATTCTCAACTCAACTTACAAAATTCCCAAAGTACCCCTAGGCCCCTCCCGAGCCAGGTATAAAATCCCGTTGTGACTTTTAAGCTAACTAGCTCTCTAGGACCGTCTCGACACGTGCATCACATTAATATCACCACACTTACGTGGTACAAATCACATAATACAATTATCACATTTATGCCCTCAACCGGCCAAAATTACCAATTTACCCCTAACATACAAACGGGGTCCCATGCATATTTATTCCACATAAACATGCATTCTAATAACATATTCATTCAAATTCATATATTATCATGTTAATTCACTTATTGCCCTCCAGGCACGCTAATCAAGGTCCTAAACCTTACTGGCAACTTGGGGTGTTACAATTATCCCCTCCTTACAAGAATTTCGTCCTCGAAATTACCTGAACAACTCGGGATGCCGCTCCCGCATATCAAACTCAAGCTCCCACGTCGCCTCTTCAACCTTGTTGTTCCTCCACAATACTTTAACCAAGGCAATGGTCTTGCTCTGCAAGACTTTGTCCTTCCTATCAAGGATCTTAATAGGCTTTTCCTCGTATGATAAATCCTAATCCAACTCCAAGTTCTCATAGCTCAACACATGAGTAGTATCTGATACATATTTCCGAAGCATGGACACATGAAACACATCATGAACCCCTGATAGAGCTGGAGGCATTGCTAATCTGTAAGATACCTCTCCAACTCATTCCAGAACCTCAAAGGGGCCAACAAACCTGGGACTCAGCTTGCCCCGAACACCGAATCGCTTCACTCCTCTCAGAGGTGAAACCCTGAGGAATACATGATCGCCGACCTGAAACTCTACACTCCTGCATCTCAGATCTGAGTAACTCTTCTGACAACTCTGGGAGGCGAGCATACGAGCTCTAATCTTCTCAATTGCCTCATTGGTCCTCTAAACCATGTCAAGACCTAAATATCTTCTCTCACTGGTCTCATCCCAGTGTATCGGTGATCCGCACCTTCTTCCATACAGGATCTCATACGGAGCTACTCCGATAGTCGCCTGATAGCTATTGTTGTACGAAAACTCAATCAATGGGAGATACTTACTCCAGGATCCCCCAAAGTCCAACACACAGGATCGTAACATATCCTCCAATATCTGAATCGTCCTGTCGGACTGCCCATCTGTCTGAGGATGATAAGCGGTACTGAACCGTAGCTGTGTGCCCATTGCCTTCTGCAGGCTCTCCCAAAACTTGGAGGTGAAGGTGGGGTCTCTGTCGGATACTATCGACCTAGGAGCCCCATGAATTCGGACAATTTCCTTCACATAAAGCTCAGCATACTGCTCCACAGTATAAGTTGTTCTCACAGGTAAAAAGTGGGCGGACTTAGTATACCTGTCTACAATCATCCACACCAAATCATGCTGACCCACGGTCTTCGGCAATCCAACAAAAAAGTCCATGGTAATATCCTCCCATTTCCATTCGGGAATCCCTAGAGGCTGCAACAACCATGCTGGCCTCTGATGTTCAGCCTTAATCTGCTGACAAGTTAGGCACCTTGCCACATAGTCCACCACATCCCTCTTCATGCCTGACCACCAATACAAAACTTTCAAGTCTTGGTACATCTTCGTAGTACCTGGGTGAAAAGAGTAGGGAGTGGTATGAGACTCATCCAGAATCTCTCACCGAATAGTTGGATCAATCGGTACACAAATATGTCCCTTGTACTTCAGTAAGCCCATCTCTGAGATAGAGAAGTCCTTAATCGTTCCAGTTAGGACATTCTCCCTACGTTCAACTAATTGGGAATCCTTTCCCTGTGCCTCCTTAATCCTTTCGAGGAGCGTGGACTGAAGAGTAATGTTGGCTAACCTACCAACCACTAACTCTATACTTGCTCTGGCCATCTCCTCGGCTAATATGTCTGATACCTGCCTCGAACTATACAACTGACCTGGGCCCTTCCGGCTCAATGCATCAGCCACTACATTAGCCTTCCCAGAATGGTATAAAATGTCACAATCGTAATCCTTTACCAACTCTAGCCACCGCCTTTAGCACATGTTCAGATCTTTCTGGGTAAAGATATACTTTAAACTTTTGTGATCTATATATATCTCGCACCTTTCGCCATACAGGTAATGTCTCCAAACCTTAAGTTTGAATACCACTGCAGCCAACTCCAGATCATGCGTGGGATATCTCTGTTCATACTCTTTTAACTGCCTTGATGCATAAGCTATTACCTTCCCAGCTTGCATCAACACACATCCCAAACCCTGTCTAGAAGCGTCACAATAGACTACGAACTTTTCATTGTCTGTCGGTAGGCTCAACACTGGTGCAGTAATCAATCGCCACTTCAACTCCTTGAAACTGTTCTCACACCGATCTGTCCACACATACTTGGTCTTCTTTCTTGTCAACTCTGTCAATGGAGTAGCAATTCTAGAGAACCCCTCTACAAATCGTCGGTAGTATCCTGCCAATCCGAGAAAACTTCTAACCTCAAGAACACTGCTCGGTCTAGGCCAATCTCTCACTGCCTCTATCTTACTTGGGTCAACCAGTATCCCCTCCTTACTATAGATATGGCCCAAAAATGTAAGTTGCAGTAACTAGAACTCACACTTGCTAAACTTAGCATATAGCTTATGCTCTCTCAGTCGCTGCAACACCAGGCGCAGATGATGCTCATGCTCTGTCTCTGACTAAGAGTATACTAGTATATCATCGATAAATACAATCACAAACGTATCCAGGTAGTCCTTGAAAATTCTATTCATCATATCCATGAAAGCTGCTGGGGCATTGGTTAATCCAAAGGACATAACTAGAAATTCATAATGCCCATACCTTGTCCGAAAAGCAGTCTTCGGTATGTCCTCCTCTTTAATTCTCAGCTGATGATAGCCTGACCGAAGATCGATCTTTGAAAACACCGTACTCCCCTGTAGATGATCAAATAAATCATCAATCCTAGGCAGTGGATACTTATTCTTAATGGTCAGCTTATTCAACTCCCTGTAATCAATACACATCCTAAGCGACCCATCCTTCTTCTTAACAAATAGCACTAGAGCACCCCATGGTGAGAAACTCGGTCTGATAAAACCCAAATCCAATAACTCCTGTAACTGAAACTTCAGTTCTTTTAACTCTGCCGGAGCCATTCTATAGGGTGCCCTGGAAACTGGCTCCACCCCCGGTGCCAACTCTATAACGAACTCAATCTCTCACTGTGGCGGCAATCCTGGCAAGTCCGCTGGAAACAAGTCTAGAAACTCACATACCAATCTAGTCTCATTCGGTCCCACTGTCACCACCTTAGAGGTATCTACAACACTCGCTAGGAATCCTATGCAACCTTCCTACATCAGGTCTCTAGCCTTCAGTGCCGAAATCATAGGCACTCGCGGTCCATTCACCGTCCCCACGAACACAAAAGATACCTCACCTTCTGGTTCAAAATTCACCATACACCGCTTGCGATCAATCATTGCTCCATACCTCGTTAACCAATCCATCCCTAATATCATATCAAAATCATCCATGTCTAACTCAACCAGATCAGCAAACAATTCTCTACCATCTATCTCTACATGTAATGCTCTAACCCATCTCCTAGAGACTACCAGTTCTCCTATTGGCAACAAATTCTGAAAACCCCTAGCATACACAATACTAGGTCTACAAAGCTGGTTTATTACCCTAGCAGATACAAATGAGTGGGTAGCCCCTGAGTCAATCAATGCAGTATACAAAGAACCAGCGCTAGAGATCTGACCTGTCACAACTGAGGGCCTAGCCTCTGCCTCAGTCTGAGTCAAAGCGAATACCCTGGCAGGAGCGAGACTGTCTCCCTGCTTTGGCTCTTCTTTCTTAGCTTGTGGGCAGTCTTTCTTCAAATGGTTGGCACTCCCACAGATAAAACATGCCCTAACCCGGCACTCACCCTGATGTCGTCGCCGGCACCAAGGACACACTAGAAAACTCCTCTAGTTGTTACCTCCGCCCTGACGGCCACCAACAAAACCTCATACCCTCCTATCAGAACTAGGAGGAACAAATGAATCTGGAACCCTTCTTTTCTGCTCACTGAGGCCACTGCCCCGACTAGACCCAACAAAAGGAGGCACCATCCTCCTAGCATCGCGCCTAATAGCGATGTCCTTCCCTATCTGATCCTCAGCCCTCTCTGCAGTAAGGGCCTTATCCACTGCTTGAGCATAAGTAGTAGTCTCTGGAGTCAACGTAATACTCACATCACGGGCGATAATCACATTCAACCCCCGTATGAATCTATCTCTTCTGGCCGCGTCCGTCGGCACTAGGTCTGGCGCAAACTTCGCCAATCTGTCGAATCTCAGGGCATACTCAGTAACTGATAACTTGTTCTGAGTCAAGTTAATAAACTCATCAACCTTCGCAGCTCGAACTGCTATGCTGTAGTATTTCTCATTAAAGATACTCTTAAATTCTTCCCATGTCATGACTGTAACATTCCTCCGCTGACTCACTACATCCCACCAGATGCGGACATCTTCTCTAAGCATGTAACTAGCACAAGCTACCCTTTCACTTCCTTTGACCCTCATAAAGTCTAAGATCAAGGAAATCATATTCATCCACTGCTCTGCCCGCAGTGGGTCCGATCCACCCTCAAAGGTAGGAGGTTGTTGCTTCCTGAATCTTTCGTACAAGGGTTCCCACTTGTTCTCAATCACAGGCGGAACTGGCACTGGCGCCACATTCTGCAGAATTGGTAACCCTATAACCTGTGGAGGGGCTTGTTTCCTCATCTGACGGATTTCTTCCTCTGTTCTCTGCAATCTAGCCTCCATTTCGGCTAATATCTGTTGCCAGTTCTGTGGGGCAGGTGGAGGGTCCTGACCCTGATTGTCATCCTCGGCCCGACTACCGCGGAGTCTAGATGATTGCAGAGGCATTACAACTATATGCCTGCAATCAGTGACACCACTCATCAGGCATGATAACAAGATCCAATTCCACCTCTCAATCTCAACAACAAACCAAGATCAACAATCCAAATAACATACAGATAGCATATAGCACACAACGGGCCTTGCCCGGGCATCATGCATATGTTATTTCATTCCTCATGCTCTTTATAAACTAAGCAGGCAAGCAAGCTATTCTATCACATATACAGGTATATTAATCAACCATACCAATCAACCCTGAGTCGAGCTTTTCAATGGCAGCGTGCGTACATGTTCGATCAATCTCCAGAACCAATAAACCTTGGCTCGCTCTGATACCAAGTTGTAACACCCTACTACCTTAGAGCCGTTACTAAGTGAGTTTAAAATGTGCAGTTAACTCACTCAGCGAGGTTTTTAGAACAAAAGTGTGATTAAACAAAAAGACAAGGCTGTACTCTTTAAAAGTACTCCATTTCATTAAAAGTTCTAAGAGTTTAACATTTGGGATCCTAAAATGAGGTTTGTAAGATATTTACAATTCAAAATAAATTTATAGATGAATAATTATCAAAAACATAGTTTAATACAGCCATTTCTCCAAATGCCCCCAACCAAAGCAGTCGGGCAGGCCAAACATGTACGCGCCGCCCCAACGCTCTCCGTACTCATGGCTGGTTGACTTTCTCTTTGCCCTGACCTGCAACACAGAGCACCCGTGAGCCGAAGCCCAGCAAGAAAACTCATACAGCACATAACATATGCATATCATACAATCACTACAGCAGACAACACATAGTTGATCAGACAGTCCATAAGATTTAAACACATATACGGCCATGCCGTCCCAGAAGCGCTACCAAAGCCTGGGTTCTCGGTCTACACCATAAGGATATCCCATGTATCCATTGGGGTCTCACCCTAACCATAACCACTCCATGTGCTAAGTGGTATTCTCGGCCCCACTGCCATTCTCGGCCTTCGCCGTTCTCGGCCCTTCGCCGTTCCCGGCTCCTTTGCCATTCATTCTGCTATAACCACATATAGCATTCTCAAACAACAATCAAACATATAATAATTCATTTAAAGCTACATCCTAGCAATAATACAATCTAGGGTCGCGCTCTGCAACAACACTATGGGCCTATGCCCTGCTCTACGGGTGTTACAATTTTCTTACCTGTATCTCGAGCTTCACAATGCACCAAAGTCACAAGAACGGTCCTCTATCCCGAGCCTCTCCGAAGACCTAGTCACAACACATATAAAAGATCCTTTAATACTAACCAATCCAAAACCACTTCCCGGGACCAATCCCACACTCTCGGAATCCCCAAATTCCTAAAACAATGCATCAGAAACATCCCCCGAACCCCCGGAGCAAAAGCCCAAAATTGCAAAATTCCTTGTTCTGGAAATAGCTTAGCGCCGCGACGCTGCCCATGAGGGCCACAGCGCCCAGCAAGTCAGAGAGTACCCCCAGCTCTGGAGTAGCCTCGCGCCGTGGCGCCAAAGAACAGGGCCACGGCGCCCTTTCGCAAACCCAGAAATCTGGGTTTTCCCCTGCGTTTTTCCCGAGCCAAAACTCCAACTCAACCCAAACACATATCTAAACCCCAAAACCAATTTAAAACCCCAGATAAACCATCTAACAAACTTTAAACATCATCCACAAGTATAGATACATAATCACTTCCATAAATCACACTTGATTCCAAATTTCAATAGTTCAAACCAGTAAGTTTAGAAATTCAGACCAAAGCCTACAAAAACCTAAACCATACCTCAAATTCCTTAAGCCACAACAAAAATAAACTTCATAATTGCACAGAATCCTTACCTCAAGTAGAGAATTCAACCTTAAGCTCCCTTGATTCCAGCTCCAAGCTAAGCCCTCTGATTTCACAAGCTGAATTTCCCAAACAAGCCAGCCACAAACCATCTTTCAATTCCAACCTAAATTCTATAGAAACTACGAAAAACACAGAGATTCCAGAGATGAAACTTACCTCTGACCAATCTTGATTCTTGTTTGGCTTCAATTGCTTCAAATCACCTTGATTCCTCTCCTAAATCTCAGAATTCCCAACTCCCTTCCTTTCTTCCTTTTTTCCCTTAATTCTTTTTTTCTTTCAGCTAAAACTGAATTGCCCAAGTGAAATAACGTGAATGATCTTTCCCTTAGCTGAAGTAATCTAAATCCCTGCCAAAAGACCACTTTTCCCTTCCATCTATTTCCCTTTCTAACTAAACCTCAAGGCCCTTTCTGTCATTCCTACTTTCTTACAATTCTACCACTTCTTTCATCTAAACTTGTTACTCTCAGCAGTTACTAATGGTTACTCAGGTTACTCAATCTCCAATAACCATTAACCACTAATTCTCAACTCAACTTACAAAATTCCCAAAGTACCCCTAGGCCCCTCCCGAGCCGGGTATAAAATCCCATTGTGACTTTTAAGCTAACTAGCTCTCTAGGACTGTCTTGGCACATGCATCACATTAATATCACCGCACTCACATGGTACAAATCACATAATACAATTATCACATTTATGCCCTCAGCGGGCTAAAATTACCAATTTACCCCTAACATACAAACGGGGTCCACATGCATATTTGTTCCACCTAAACATGCATTCTAATCACATATTCATTCAAATTCATATATTATCATGTTAGTTCACTTATTGCCCTCTAGGCACGCTAATCAAGGTCCTAAACCTTACTGGCAACTTGGGGTGTTACAAATCCCTCTTCATGCCCGACCACCAATACAAAGCTCTCAAATCCTGGTACATCTTCGTCGTACCCGGATGCAAGGAATAGGGAGTGGTATACAGTTCTTATAAGATCTCCCGCCAGATATCTGAAACCATTGGAACATAGATCCGACCTTTATACTTCAGTAACCCCATCTTCGAGATAGAGAAGTCCTTAACCGCTCCAACTAAGACGTTCTCCCTGTATCCCCTCAACTGGGAATCATTCCCCTGTGCCTCATTGATCCTGTCAAGGTGTGCAGACTGAAGAGTGATGTGGCTAATCGACTAACCACCAACTCTATACCCGCTCTAGTCATCTCCTCCGCTAGCTTATCGGATATCTGTCTCGAACTGAACAGTTGTCCTGGGCCCTTCCGGCTCAATACATCAGCAACTACATTAGCCTTCCCAGGATGGTACAGGATATCACAATCGTAATCCTTAACCAACTCCAGCCACCATCTTTGGCTCATATTCAGATCCTTTTGAGTAAAGAAGTACTTCAAACTCTTATGGTCGGTGTATATCTCGCACTTCTCACCTTATAGATAATGTCTCCAAATCTTAAGTGCGAACACCACCGCTGCCAATTCTAGATCATGCATGGGATATCTCTGCTCATACTCCTTTAACTGTCTCGATGCATAGGTTATCACCTTCCTTGCTTGCATCAACACACACCCTAAACCCTGTCTGGAAGCATCACAATAAACCATGAACTTCTCATTGTCCGTCGGCAGACTCAACACTGGCGCGGTGATAAGTCGTCACTTCAACTCTTTGAAACTGTTCTCATATCTGTCTATCCAAATATACTTCGTCTTCTTCTTTGTCAATTCTGTCAATGGTGTAGCTATTCTGGAGAACCCCTCAACAAACCGTCGATAATACCCTGCCAATCCCAGAAAACTCCTCACTTCAGGAACACTGCTCAGTCTAGGCCAGTCTCTCATTGCCTCAATCTTACTTGGGTCAAGTAGAATCCCCTCCTTACTGAAAATAAGGCCTAGAAATGTAACTTGTAGTAACCAGAATTCGCACTTGCTAAACTTAGCATATAACTTATGCTCCCTTAACCGCTGCAACACCAGACGTAGATGTTGCTCATGCTCTGTCTTTGACTGTGAGTACACCAGAATTTCGTCGATGAACACAATCACAAACTTGTCTAAATAATCCTTGAAAACCCTATTCATCATGTCCATAAAAGTTTTTGGGGCATTGGTTAATCCAAAGGACATAACAAGAAATTCATAGTGTCCATACCTTGTGCAGAAAGTGGTCTTTGGTATGTCCTCCTCTTTAATCCTTAACTGATGGTGACCTGACTAAAGATCAATCTTGGAGAACACTGTTCTACCCTGTAACTGGTCGAATAAATCGTCAATCCTAGGAAATTGATACTTATTCTTAATGGTCCACTTATTCAGCTCCCTGTAGTCAATACACATCCTAAGAGATCCATCTTTCTTCTTGACGAACAACACTGGAGCACCCCATGGTGAGAAACTTGGTCTGATGAACCCCAAATCCAGTAACTCCTGCAACTGAATCTTCAACTCCTTCAACTCTGCCGAAGCCATTCTGTAAGGTGTCCTAGACACTGGCTCCGCTCCTGGTACCAACTCTATAACAAAATCAACCTCCCGTTGCGGCGGCAGCCCTGGCAGATCTGCTGGAAATAAATCAGGAAACTCGCATACCAATCTAGTCTCCCCCAGTCCAACTGACACAAACTTAGAGATATCCACAACACTCGCTAGGAATCCTATGCAACCTTCCTGCGTCAGGTCTCTAGCCTTCAATGCTGAAATCATAGGTACTCGTGGTCCACTGGTTATTCCCACAAATACAAAGGGTACCTCACCTTCTGGTTCAAAAGTCACCATCCTGCACTTGTAGTAGATCGTTGCCCCATACTTCGATAGCCAATCCATCCCTAGGATTACATCGAATTCATCCATTGTAAGTTCAATCAGATCAGCAAACAATTCCCTACCAACTACCTTTACTGGTAAAGCTTTAATCCACCTCCTAGAGATTACCGGTTCCCCAGTCGGCAACAAAGTCTGAAAACCCCTAGCATACAAAACACTAGGTCTACACAACTGATCTATCACTCTAGCAGACACAAATGAATGAGTAGCTCCCGAATCAAACAATGTAGTATAAGAATAACCAGCACTAGAGATCTGACTTGTCACAACTGAGGGGCTAGCCTCCACCTCCATTTGAGTCAAAGTAAACACCCTGGCAGGAGCGAGACTGTCGCCCGGCTTTGGCTCCTCCTTCCTGGCTTGTGGACAGCTATTCTTCAAATGATTGGCACTCCTACAGACAAAGCAGGCCCTAATCCTGCACTCACCCTGATGTCGTCGTCTGCACCGAGGACACACTGGGAAACTCCTCCAGTTGTCACTTTTGCCCTGACGGCCACTAAAACCACCCCGTGCCCTCCTATCTAAACTGGGAGGAACAAAGGAATCTGGGGCCTTCCTCTTTTGGTCACTGGAGCCACTACCCCAACTAGATCCAATAAAAGGAGGCACCATCCTCCTGGCATCGTGCCTAACAACGCTCTCTCCAAATCTGGTCCTCGACCCCCTCAGTTGTAAGGGCCTTGTCTACAACCTGGGCGTAGGTAGTAGTCTCTGGATCTAAGGTGATCTTCACATCATGGGCAATCATAACATTCAATCCCCGTACGAATCTGTCTCTTCTTGCCAAATCTGTCAGCACTAAATCTGGCGCAAACTTCGCTAATCGGTTAAATTTCAGAGCATACTTTGTCACGGTCATCCAATTCTGAGTTAGGTTGATAAACTCATCAACCTTCGCAGCTCGGACTGCAACATTATAATACTTCTCGTTGAAAATGTTCCTGAACTCTTCCCAAATCATAACTGTCACATTTCTCCTCTGAACTACTACATCCCACCAGATGCGGGCATCCTCTCTAAACATGTAGCTTGCAAAAGCTACCCTCTCGTTCCCCTCAACCCTCATAAAATCAAGAATAGAGGAAATCATATTCATCCACTACTCTGCCCACAGTGGGTCTAGTCCACCCTTAAAGGTGGGAGGATGCTGTTTTCTGAAGCTCTCATACAAAGGTTCCCACTTGTTCTCCATAATAGGTTGGACTGGCACTGGCGCCATAACCTGCTAAATTGGCAACCCAGTGACCTGTGGAGGGGCATGTTGCCTGAACTGGCAGAGTTCTTCTTTTGTTCGCTGCAATCTTGCTTCCATTTCGGCAAACATCTCTTGCCAATTCTGTGGGGCAGGTGAAGGGTCCTGACCCTGGTTATCATCCTCAGCCCAACTGCCATGGATTCTAGATGATTGACAAGGCATCTCAACAAATATGCCTACAATCAATGATGCCACTCATCAGGCATGAAAATAACATCCAAAACCACCTCCCAATCACATCAGTCAACCATGAGCAATAATCCACATAACACACAGATAGTGTATAACACACAACGGGCCATGCCCTGACATCATGCATACATTAAATCATTCATCATGCTCCATATGGAATAAACAGGCAAACGGGGCATTTAAGCACGTAATCAGACATACAATTCAATTATTACCAACCAACCCTGAGTCAAGCTTGCCACTGACAGCAAGCATACATGTTCAGTCATTCTCTAGAAACCATAAACCTTGGCTCCCTCTGATACCAAGTTATAACGCCCTACTGCCTTAGAGTCGTTACTAAGTGTCTTAAAATGTGCAATTAACTCGCTAATCAAGGTTTCAGAGCAAAAGTGTAATTAAACCATAATCAGTGTCATAAACTTGAGAATAAACCTTTCATTGAAAATTATAAAACGTTTAATATTTGGGATCCCAAAAAGAAATATTGTTTAGAAATATTTACAACTCAAAAATATATCCAAAGTCGACTAAACGACAAAACTTAAGTTTAGTACAAACATCCCCCAAAAGTACCCCTAGCCGTGGCAGCCAGGCAGACCAGACATGTACGCGCCGCTCATCACGTTCACCATACTCAAGGTTGATCGACTTTCCCCTTGTCTTTACCTACACCATAAAGCACCCGTGAGCGGAAGCCCAGCAAGAAAACCCTCACAAGCAGATAATATATGCACATCAAACACTTAACATAAAATCAAGCCTTCATCAGGCTATACACATACGGCCATGTCGTCCCAGGCGCTTTACCAAGCCCTGGGTTCGTGATGTCTACCGTAAGGATATCCCAGGTATCCCTTGGGGTCTCGCCCTGGAAACTCGCACTCCGCGTGCTAAACGCAGCTCCTGGCCCCTTGCCATTCTCGGCCTTCCCCGTTCCCGGCCCTCGCCGTTCTCGGCCATCGATGTTCCATCATTTATATACACACATAATATAACTAAACAAATATTTAAAGACATATAAATTCAATCAAAGGGCCACGCCCTGCAACACAGTCATATAGGGCCGAGCCCTGCAACACAAGCTCTATGGGAACAGTAGTTTTCTTACCTGTGTCCCGAGGTTTCCAAGCACCGATGTCCCGAGCATAGTTCCCTAGTCCGAGCCTCGCCGAAACCCTAGTCACAACTCATTAACAATATCCACCCATCAAGTTCTTATCCATTAAATAGCTTTGGGTCCTAATTCTAATCTCCGGAACATTGAATTCTATCAATCTGGGTGACAAAATCTATCCCGAGCCTTAGCTATTGAATTCCCGAGCCTAAAACCTCTCTAGAACCCAAAAATTCACTAAGCGTTGCAGCCCTAGGGACTCATGCCGCGACCCCCAGCTCAACCCGAGGCCCTGCTCAAAACAGCCTACACGTGCCGTGGCCCTTCTTGAAGGGCGCCGCGGCGCGCCTTCAATTCCAGACACCCCATGGTCTAAGGGGCTGCGGCTCAGCAAGAACAGCGTCGCGACTCGACCCCTCGAACCCAGAAAAACTCACCATTTTCACCTCAAAAACCAGTCCAATTAACCCCAGAATCAAGCCAACAATCCAAACTAATCATCATAGAGGTTATACTATAGATTCAGCAACAAAACCCAACAAGAACTTAAGCCAAAAACCTTATCAATCTCAAAATCAATTCTTCACCCAACACACATGCATACTCTAAGAAAAACCAGCAGTTACTCAATATAATTTACTGAAATTAAAGCTTACCTTAAGCTGGAGTGAATCCCTAAATCAATTCTCTAAGCTTCAGGCCTCTAGCTCCCAAAATCCCAGCTGAATTTTCCTTAATCTTTGAGTAATTCTCCAAGGTTTTCCCCTAGCTTCCAAAGAAGAGAAGACAAAAGAGAGATAGAGAAGAGGACAGGGTCGGTTTAGAGCTTTCTGTGGGTTTCCCATATTTTTTTTATTTAACTTAAGTCTATAAGGTTACCTCAAGGCTCGGGGTACCAAAAACGTCCCCGTGGGCAAAATGGTAAATTTCTCCAATATTCCCTCCTAGGCATTCTAACCTTAAATATATCTCCAAATATTTATTTCCATAACTCGATAACCCCATAAAATGTCTGATACCCAAAACTCCCCTCGACCCGCCCCGAGGCGGATTTTCAACCCTGTTGTGACTTTCTAGCTAGCCACTCCCTAGAACTGTCTCGGATCGTGCAACACAGATATATCACAATAATTACATTTATGCCCTCAACGGGCTAAAATTACAGTCATGCCCCTTATAACCAGACGGGGCCCACATACATATTTAATTCACCTAAACATGCATCTCTAATCACATGTTCACACAAATTCACATATTATAACAATAATTCACGTATTGCCCTCCAGGCACGCTAATCAAGGCCCTAAGCCTTTTTAGAAAATTTGGGTTGTTACATCATGATAATGGGAATGCCCCACCAAACCAAGCTCGAGCTTGGAGGGACAACAACCCATCAAACGCATACGATAGGATGGGAGCTGTTGAATAGCCCCAAAATAACCTAGGAAATAGGGACCAAACCCTTGAGAGGTTAGCTCAAATGGAGGAGCAAATGATGAAGCTTCTATCTGAAAAAGACAAAGATGACTATGACTCAGAGGATGAGCTCGAGCTTTTTGCTTCAAACATTGCGGAGACCATATATCTGGTAGGCTTCATAATGCCACACTTGTCAATGTTTGATGGAGATGGGGATCCGCCTAATCACCTTGGGATGTTTAACACCATGATGATGGCCCACAACGTCGGACCTGATCTAAGGTGCCTTTTATTCCCCTCAACTATGATTGGGCCAGCCAGGCAGTGGTTTAAACAATACAAGAGGCATTAAATTAGCTCGTGGAAGAAGTTTTCTGTTGATTTCAAGAGAGCATTCAGGGCTTCCCAGACAGCTCAGATTAAGGCTAATTCATTGGCTAATGTAAAGCAACAACCTGGCGAACCATTGAAGGCATATCTAAGTAGGTTTGCCAAAGTCGCTGGACGAGCTAGAGATGGAGACGATAGCTCCAAGCTCATGGCAATGAGGACAAGAATCCTATTTGGAGGCAACTTGTGGCAAGAATTACAGAGAAAAGGAGTTAATAGTGTGGACGATTTCTTGGCACAAGCTCAAAGAAGGGTTAACCTGGAAAAGGCGCGAGCTTCTATCACAGGAACCAGCCAGTTCCCTGTCCAGACCGTTGGAACGGTAACGGATGTTGCAGCTATGACTCAAACCATTACCCAGAATACCCAAGGGGGAAATAATAAGAGGAAGGGAAATGGTGAGGGCGACCAGAGCGGAACAAAGAAAAATAAGTCCAGGGAAAAATTCAAGCCTGTTTACGCAACCTATTTTGACCTCACAGATACTAGAGAGCGCATCTTCCTAGCCAATTCTACTTGCCTTCCATGGAAGAAGCCAGAACCACTGAAAAACCAAAGAGCGAAGAGAGATCCTTCGAAGTTCTACCGATTTCACAATGATATCATTCACAACACTGATGATTGTAGACAGCTGAAGGATGAGATCGAGACCCTTATTAAGGCAGGACCTTTGACCCAATTCGGCTGAAATCGAGTGGTCCCTAGTCAGCCTGTTGGAAAAAACCCTCCATCAGCTCCTGAAGCTCCAATGAATCAAGCCGGAGTTCAAGCAAATCAGGACGACCCTCCTTTGATAATAGGGGGAGATATAGCCACCATTTCGGGAGGACCCCATCTGGCAGGCACGAGCAGAGGTGCCCAGAAGAGGTACATTAACGAACTAAAATCCCATAACGGAGTGGAGTTTGTCCCGGAACAGCGGTTATCAAAACAACATCGATTAGAAAAACAGCCATCATTTTTACAGAAGAAGATGCTAGCCATGTACAGTTCCCACATAACGATCATTTGGTCATAATCGTTCAGCTCACCAACCGAAGAGTATGGAGGACACTAGTAGATAACGAGAGTTCTGTGAATCTACTTTTTAGATCTACCTTAGAAAAAATGGGGTTGTCTATAACAGAACTGAAGGTGACCTCAATGATTATGTACGGATTTTCTGGTGAAGGGTCGGCTGCCATCGGAACGATTGAATTAGTGGTAACATTAGGAGAAGGCTCGCACTCCTAGAAGTTATTCTCACATCTATCTGACCACATAAACTTCAATTTCTTCCATGTCAACTCTGTTAGTGGTGTAGAAATATTTGAGAATCCTTCCCCAAAGCGCTGATAATACCCTACAAACCAAAGGAAACTCCTGACTTCCGAGGCACTCCTTGGCCTCTGTCAATCCCTAACTACTTCAACCTTGGCTGGATCTACCTTAATCCAGTCTCCACTGACAATGTAACCAAGGAATGTCATTTGCAGTAACCAAAACTCCCACTTCTTAAACTTGGTATACAACTAGTGCTCTCACAACCTCTGCAATACCAACCGGAGGTGATGCTCATGCTCTATCTCTAAATGAAAGTATACCTGGATATCATTGATGAAGACAATCACGAACTGATCCAAATAATCCTTGAACACCATGTTCATCAGATCCATAAACATCGATTAGGCCTTGGTCAACCTAAATGACATGGCTAGAAACTCTTAATGCCCATACCTCGTGTGAAAGGTTGTCTTCGGAATATCCTCATCCTTGATCCTCAGCTGGTGATAACCAGATCGAAGATCAATCTTTGAAAACATTGTCTTACCCTGAAACTAGTCAAACAAGTCATCTATCCTTGGTAGTAGCTACTTGTTCTTGATATTCAGCTTGTTTAATTCCCTATAATCTATACACATCCTTAGGGTCCCATCCTTTTTCTTCACAAAAAAAAACTAGACCACCCCATGGTGAGAAGCTAGGTCTGATAAATCTTAGGTCCAGTAATTCCTGTAACTGTACCTTCAACTCCTTTAATTTTGTCGAAGCCATTCTATAGGGTGCCCTTGACACTGGTTCTATACCTGGTGCCAACTCAATGACGAACTCAATCTCTCAGTGCAGTGGTAGTCCCAGTAAGTCCTCAGAGAACACATCTAAGAACTCACACACCAATCTGGTCTCCTCTGGTCTCACTAGCATGACCTTAGTGATGTCCACCACACTAGCTATGAATCCTTTATAACTTCCTTGTAGTAGGTCTCTAGCCCTCAATGTTGATATCATAAACATACGGGATCCATGCACAGTGCCAAAAAAAATAAAGGAATCCTCACCCTCAAGCTCAAAAGTCACCATCTTCTTCTTGCAGTCAATAGTCACCCCATACCTAGCTAACCAATCCATTCCTAAAATCATGTCAAAATCATCCATGCCCAACTCAATCAAGTTCGCTTATAGTTCTCTGTTGTCCACCACCACTGGTAATGACCTAACCCATCTCCTACAGACTAGCAGCTCCTCATTAGGCAATAAAGTCCCAAACCCCACAGTATAATAATCACACGGCTACACAATCTATCAATCACCCTACTAGAAAAAAATGAGTGTGTTGCACCAGAATTAATCAATACAGTATATGTAGTGTCAACACTATAAAGTTGACATGTCACTACTTAGGGACTAGCCTCAACCTCCGCCTGAGTCAGGTCAAACACTCATGCTAGAGTCAAGCTATCCACCATCTTGGGTTCCTCTTTCTTAGAACTCGGGCAGTCCTTCTTGAGATGTCTAACTTCCCCGCACAAATAGTATGCCTTTGCCCGACATTCGTCTAGATGGCACCTCCTACACCTAGCACACTCTGGGTAACTCCTCCAAGTCTCATTGTTGCCCTAGCGGCCGCCCTGAACACCCTAGCCCCTCCTATCAGGACCTGTAGTGTTCGAGGTGTCAGGGGTCTTCCTCTTCTAGTCACTAGGGCCCCCGCCCCTACCAGATGCCACAAATGGAGGCACTGCTCTTCGAACATCACGTCGTGCAACACTCCCCTTCCATATCTTGTTCTCTGCCTCCTCAGTTGTGAGGGCTTTCTCAACCACCTAGGCATAAGTAGTTTCCCCAAGCACTGACGTAATCCGAACATCCCTGGATATCATAGCATTTAGCCCCCGAAAAAATCTACCTTGCCTAGCTGCATCTGTAGGCACTAGATCAGGTGAAAATTTAGCCAGTCTATCAAACTTCAAGGCATATTTAGTGACTGACATGCTGCCCTGCACTAAACTTGTAATCTCATTTACTTTCGCCGCTCTAACCACATTACTGTAATACTTCTGGTTGAACAGATCTCTTAACTCATCCCAACTCATAGTAGAGAAATCACGAGTTTGGGACGCCACTACCCACCAGATACGGGAATCATTCCATAACATAAAGGTGGCACACGCCATTCTATCATTACCTACCACCCTCATAAAGTCCAGGATGGAGGTTGTCAGACTCATCCACTGCTCAACATTGATTGGATCTGGTCCTCCCTCAAATGTTGGAGGATGTTGCTTCCTGAATCTTTCGTACAGCGGTTCCCACCTATTTTGTAGTGTCCCAAAATTTCTAATAATGCTTAGGGCCTTAATTAGCGTGCCTGGAGGGAAATAAATGATTTACTATTAAAAAAAATGTGTGTGCTTTTAATTTTTCTTTTGCTTGAGGACTAGCAAAATACTAAGTTTGGGGGTGTGATAACTCTACAAAATAGAGTTATTTTACCACATTTTTTATGCTAATTGTTGCTTAGTCTTTGAGTTTTTAAGTAATTTATTAAGTTTTTAAGTAATTTTGTATTTATTAGTCTTATTGTAATTTTCTAGATTTTTATATATTTTTATAGATATTTTATTGTTTTATGTTGTAATTTAATTATTTAAAATTAGTGTTGTTAGTTTGAATGCTAAAAATATGATTTTATTGAAATTAAATGCTATGTAAATTAAATTTTAATTAATATTTTCATGGAAGTTATATGGTATATTTTATTAGTGAAAATATTTAATTTTAATTTAGTTTATGATTATTTTGTAGAAAACAATGTTGCATTTTGGTACTTTGGAAAGAAGAGGAAAGACAAGAATTAAAGCTGAAAAAATAAGGAAAATGTGGCATTTATGAAAAGCTCTCCAAGGCCCATGCCTTATCCTGCCCACCCAGCCCGCCTACCTCAGCGCCTGGTCCACTCCAGCCGCACCTCACCAAGCCAGTCCAGCCGCTCCTTCCCAGGCCCAACGACCCATCCCAGCTGCCAGCAACCCAATCCACCTGCAACACTCAGCCCACCACGCCTGGCCTGCCTCCAGCCCAACAATGTCTCTTTGTCCTTGTGCCTAAAAATGTCATTTTTTTACCCAAACTTTTCTACGCATTTTACACCAAAATCATCATTACACCTAAAATTTACCCCTATTTGCCATATTATTATTAATTTAATCAATTTAATTAATTTAAATTGATTATTTTAATATACTTTTTTTGGCTATAAATAAGGGATTTGGGGTGCTTACTTTAGGAGAGGTCACACTACAAAATCTCTACACTTGGAAGACCACTCCATTCTCTTCATCTTTTTGGTCATTTTTTCTATGAGTTTTTAGAGGAAAAATTTGGGGGTTCCTCCTCCAAATTTTCATATTTATGTTTGTAATTTTTTTGTTTGTAATTTCTATGCTAGTTATGAGTTCCTAATCTTTTTAAGATTATTAAGGTGATAATGAAACAAAATGTAACTAGATAGTATTTATGTTGTGCGTTGATTTCTCATTTTGTGCAATAAAGTTTATGGATTTTCTTCTTCAAATATTTTCTTTCATCTTAAATATTTTGTATTTTTTATTGTTAGAACATATATACACTTTGTTCATCATTAGTGCAAAATCATAGTATTCTTTTATTAAGGCGTGCCATTAAATTCTGCACATTAAATGCTTAGAACAAAAATATTATGTTTTGCCTTATAAATAATATTCATTGATTTATTTGTTATTTCATTAGATTGATTTACATTAAATACTTTGAAATTATAATTTTAAAAATGAAGATAAGTCCTACAATTCCATGATAATTTGTGCTTAAATAGAATATCTAATTTGAATAAGTGATAGTTGATTAATTTCTACTATTAATGAAACTTGGGAATCAATGTACTTATAAATATTATTGAACTTTTAGTTTGTGGATTCTATTATCTTAATAATATTTCTCTTACAACTTGTTTACAATTCCTATCTTATTTATTTTTCTTGCTTTAATATCTTTATTATTATCTTTCATTTTTATTTTCTTGATAAAAAAAATCTCATCAATTTTTGGAGCTAGGTTAGAATTTATTAATTTTGGTTTAAAATGCTCGGAGGACAGTGCCTCCTTATACCGAATTCAGTCGGGGTAGTGGCCCCAGTGAACAGAAGAGGAAGGCCCCTGATTCTTTTGTTCCTCCTAGCTTGGATAGGAGGTCACGGAGTGCTTTTAGCAGTCGTCAGGGCAGAAGTGAAAACTGGAGGAGTTTCCCAGTGTGTCCTCGGTGTAGACGACGACATCAGGGAGAATGCAGGATCAGGGCCTACTTTATCTGTGGGAGTATCAATCATCTGAAGAAGGACTACCCACAAGCCAGGAAAGAGGAGCCAAAGCAGGGCGATAGTCTCGCTCCTGCTAGAGTATTCACCTTGACTCAGACTGAGGCTGAGGCTAGCCCCTCGGTTGTGACAGGTCAGATTTCTAGTGTTGGTTCTTGTTATACTATATTGATTGATTCGGGGGCTACTCATTCATTTGTGTCTGCTAGAGTGATAGATCGGCTATGTAAACCTAGTGACTTGTATGCTAGGGGTTTTCAGACTTTGTTTCCAACTGGGGAACTAGTAGTCTCTAGGAGATGGATTATAGCATTGCCAGTAGAGATAAATGGTGGGGAGTTGTCTGTTGATCTGATTGAGTTAGAGATGGATGACTTCGATATGATCCTAGGGATGGATTGGTTATCGAAGTATGGGGCGACGATTGACTGCAAGCGTAGGATGGTGACTTTTGAACCAGAAGGGGAGGTACTCTTTGTATTTGTGGAGACAATTAGTGGACCACAAGTACCTATGATTTCAGTACTAAAGGCTAGAGACCTGATGTAGGAAGGTTGCATAGGATTCCTAGGGAACATTGTGGATACCTCTAGGGTTATGTTAGTTGGACCGAGTGAGACCAGATTGGTATGTGAGTTTCTAGATTTATTTCCAGTAGATTTTCCAAGGTTGCCGCCACAACGGGAGATCAAGTTTGTTATAGAGTTAGCGCCAGGGGCAGAGCCAGTATCTAGGACACCTTACAGAATGGCTCTGGCAGAGTTGAAGGAATTGAATATTCAGTTGCAGAAGTTACTGGATTTGGGGATCATCAGACCGAGTTTCTCGTCATGGGGTGCTCCAGTGTTGTTTGTTAAGAAGAATGATGAATCTCTTAGGATGTGTATTGACTACAGGGAGCTGAACAAGTTGACCATTAAGAACAAGTATCCACTACCTAGGATCAATGATTTATTTGACCAGCTACAGAGGAAGACAATTTTTTCTAAGATTGACCTCTGGTCAGGTTACAATCGGTTAAGGATTAAAGAGGAGGACATAGCAAAGACCGCTTTTCGCACAAGATATGGACAATATGAATTCCTGGTTATGTCCTTTGGATTAACCGACACCCCAGCATCTTTTATGGACATGATGAATAGAGTTTTCAAGGACTATTTGGACAAGTTTGTGATTGTGTTTATTGACGACATATTGGTGTACTCTCAATCAAAGATAGAGCATGAGCAACATCTATGTTTGGTATTGCAGTGGTTGAGAATGCATAGGTTATATGCTAAGTTAACCAAGTGCGAGTTTTGGCTACCGTAAGTCACATTTCTGGGACATATTGTAAGTAAGGAGGGGATTCTGTTTGACGCGAATAAGATTGAGGCAGTGAGGGATTGGCCTAGACCGAGCAGTGTACCAGAAGTTAGGAGCTTCCTGGGATTGGCAGGGTATTATCAGCAGTTTGTTGAGGGGTTCTCCAAGATAGCCACACCGTTGACTGAACGAGGAAGAAGACTAAGTATGTGTGGACAAACTGGTGTGAGAACAGTTTCAAAGAATTGAAGCGGTGACTGATCACCGCTCCAGTGTTGAGTCTGCTGACAAACAATGAGAAGTTTGTGGTTTACTGTGATGCTTCTAGACAGGGTTTAGGGTGTGTGCTGATGCAAGCCAGAAAGGTGATAGCCTATGCATCGAGACAGCTAAAGGAATATGAGTAGAGATATCCCACGCATGATTTGGAGTTGGAAGTGGTGGTATTTGCACTTAAGGTTTGGAGACATTATCCGTATGGTGAAAAGTGTGAAATATACATCGACCATAAGAGTTTGAAGTACTTCTTTACTCAGAAGGATCTGAATATGTGCTAGAGACGGTGGCTAGAATTGGTAAAGGATTATGATTGTGATATCCTATACCATCCTGGGAAGGTTAATGTAGTGGTTGATGCATTGAGTCGGAAGGGCCCAGGACAATTGTTCAGTTCGAGACAGTTATCTGATAACTTAGCTGAGGAGATGACTAGAGCGGGTATAGAGCTAGTGGTTGGTCGGTTAGCCAACATCACACTTCATTCTACACTCCTTAAGAGGATCAAGGAAATGCAGGGGAAGGATCCCCAATTGAAAGGGCACAGAGAGAGTGTCTTAGTTGGGCAGCTAAGGACTTCTCTATCTCGGAGATGGCATTACTGAAGTACAAGGGTCGAATCTGTGTTTCGATGGATTCTGATATCCAGCGAGAGTTCTTGGATGAATCGCATACCACTTGCTATTCTTTACATCTAGGTACGACGAATATGTACCAAGATTTTAGCGCCTTGTATTGGTGGTCGGGAATGAAGAGGGACGTGGTGGATTATGTGGCCAAGTGCTTAACTTGTCAGCAGGTAAAGGCTGAACATCAGAGGCCAACAGGGTTATTGCTGCCTCTAGGGATTCTAGACTGGAAGTGGGAGGATATCACCATGGACTTCATGGTTGGTTTGCCAAACACCGTGGGACAACATGATTCGGTGTGGGTGATTGTGGATAGGTATACCACGTCCGCCCACTTTTTACCTATCTGGATTACTTATATTGTGGAGCAGTATGCTGAGCTGTATGTGAAGGAAATTATTAGACTTCATGGGGCGCTGAGGTCGATAGTATCCGACAGGAACCCCACCTTCACCTCCAAGTTTTGGGAGAGTCTGCAGAAGGCTATGGGCATGCAGATGTGGTTTAGTACTGCTTATCATTCTTAGACGGATGGACAGTCTGAGAGGACAATTCAGATACTGAAAGATATGCTACGAGCCAATGTGTTTGATTTTGGGGGATCTGCGAGTAAGTATCTCCCTTTGATTGAGTTTTCGTACAATAACAGTTACCAGGCGACTACCGGAGTGGCTCTGTATGAGATGCTATATTGGAGGAAGTGCAGATCACCTATCCATTGGGATGAGATAGGTGAGAGGAGATATATGGGTCCTGAGATGGTTCAAAGGACCAATGAGGCGATTGAAAAGATTAGAGCTCGAATGCTCGCCTCCCAGAGTCACCAGAAGAGTTATTCGGACTTAAAATGCATGAGCATAGAGTTTCAAGTCAGTGACCATGTGTTCCTTAGGGTTTCACCTTTGAGAGGAGTGAAACGGTTTGGTGTTCGAGGCAAGCTGAGCCCTAGGTTTGTTGGCCCCTTTGAGATTCTGGAACGGGTTGGAGAGGTAGCTTACAGATTGGCGATGCCTCCAGCTCTATCAGGGGTTCATGATGTTTTTCACGTATCTATGCTCTGGAAGTACGTATCTGATTCGACACATGTATTGAGTAATGAGAACTTGGAGCTAGACCAGGATTTATCATATGAGGAGAAGTCGGTTCAGATTCTCAACCGGAAGGACAAAGTCTTGCGAAGCAAGACCATCGCCTTAGTGAAAGTGTTGTGGAGGAACAGCAAGCTTCAGGAGGCAATGTGGGAACTTGAATTAGATATGCGGGAGCGGTATCCCGAGTTATTTAGGTAATTTCGAGGATGAAATTTCTGTAAGGAGGGGATAGTTGTAGCGTCCCAAATTTTCTAATAAGGCTTAGGGCCTTGATTAACGTGCCTGGAGGGCAATAAGTGATTTACTATCTTAATATGTGAATTTGATGAGTATGTGATTAGAGACGCATGTTTAGGGGAATTAAATATGCATGTGGGTCCCCATTTGGTTATTAGGGGGCATGTTTGTAATTTTAGCCTGTTGAGGGCATAAATGCAATATTTGTGATTATTGTGCTCTTTACCACGTGTAAGTGGTGATATATTTGTGATGCACAATCCAAGACAGTCCTAGGGAGCGGTTTAGCTAGAAATTCATAATGGGGTCGAATACTTGACCCGAGGCGAGTCAAGGGGTATTTCGAGCATTAGACATTTTATTAGGTTATCGGGTTATGAAAATAAATATTTGGAGATATATTTGAAGTTATAACGTTTAGGAGGGAATATCGGGGAGATTTTCCATTTTTCCCTTGGGGACGTTTTTGGTACCTCGAGCCTTGGAGGTAACTTAGGTGACTTAGGCTAAGTAAAACAAAACTTAGGAAACACTCGGAACTTGGTAAACCAACCCAAACATTATTTTCTCTCTCTCTCTTATTTTCTCTAGACCTTATCAAGGGAAACATTGAAGATTAAGCAGGGAATTTGGGCTCTAAACTTGGGGATTAGCTCAGTTTCAACTTGTGGATTCAAGCAGAGGATAAGGTAAGCTTTGAACTGTGATTTTAGCCATTTGATTCTGTAATTATTGATTGAGTTTTTAGCTTTCTGTAGTCTTTGAAGTTGAAGATTAAATTTGGGATTTGATGAGGTTTTAAGCTAGCTTTTTATTAGGTTGTGTTGCTGGGACTATTCTAGAACTTCTATGGTGATTAAATTGGGTTGTTAGATTGATTTTGGGGTAAATTGGCTTAGTTTTAGTTGTGAAAATGGGGGATTTTTCTGAGTTCGAAGGGTTGGGCCGCGGCATTGTTCTTGATGAGTAGCGGCCCTCTAGAACGTTTTGGAGGCCAGGAATAGGGGTGGGTTGCGGCGCCCTAGAGGTTGGGCCACAGCGCGCATAGGCAAAAATGGAGGCTAGGTTACTGATTGAGGTGGGCTGCGGCATAGGACCTTGGGGCCACGGTGCTTAGTGAGTTTTTGGATCCCAGGAGGGTTTTAGGCTTGGGAATCTTAAAATTAAGGCTCGGGATGGATTCTATTACCCGGATTGATAAAATTCAAGGTCCCGGAGATTAGAATTATACCCCAAAGTTATTTAATGGATTAGAACTTGATGGATGGATGTTGTTGATACGTTGTGACTAGGTTTTCAGCGAGGCTCGGACTAGAGGACTGTGCTCGGGATATCAGTGCTCGGAAAGCTTAGGACATAGGTAAGAAAACGGTTGTACCAATAGAGCAGGGCATGGCCCTATAGTTTGTATTGCAAGGTGCGACCCTATGTGATTATGATGCAAGGTGTAGCTCTATTGTTTATGCTTGTATTTGTTAAGTTTATGCTATGTCTTGCATATCTGTAAATGTACAGCAAGGGCTGGGAACGGCGACGGCCGAGAACGGCAAGGCTGGGTACGGCAAAGGGCCGAGAACAACATCAAGCACGTGAAGTGCAAGGCCGAGTACAGCAAGGGGCCGGGAGTGGCGTTAAGCACGCGAAGTGCAAGTCGCTAGGATGAGACCCTTCTTGGATGCCTAGGACATCCTTACGGTGTATACCGTGAACCCAGGGCCTGGTAAAGCGCCTGGGGAGGCATGGCTGTTATGTGTTTAGCCTATTGGTGGCTTTATTATATGCTGATTGATAATTATGTATATGTTGATTGCTTGTGTGAGTGTTGGGCTTCAGCTCACGGGTGCTCTATGGTGCAGTTAAGGTCAAGGGAAAGGTCGATCAACCATGAGTACGGAGAGTGTGAGGCGGCATGTACATGTTCGGCATGCCTGTCTGCCACGGCCACAGGTATTTTTGGGAGATGTTTGGTATTAGTCCGAATTTTTTCGTTTAGTCGACTTGAATCATATTTTGAGTTGTAAATATTTTTAAATAATATTTTGGGATCCCAAATGTATAACGCTTTATAATTTCAATGAATGGTTACTGTTGACGCGGTTCTTCGCCAACAGGTAATTAAGAGAAGGAGAGAAAGGGATTAGTGCTCAAAGTAGAACCGTCACAGATAGGAAATCTTAGGGGATGAACTAGGTGACTCAAGACACGCTTTTAAGTGGTTCAAAGGTTAAAATCCTTCTACTCCACTAGTCAATATTATTGATATATTCTGGGTATTTGGTTACAAAGTGTATATCTCTTCTGAGACTATTTTTTCCAACCCTTATCAACTCCCAGGGTCTCCATATTTATAGGAGAAGGCACCTGGAAGTTGGTAAGGAGGTCATCCCGTGACCTTCTTATTTGTCATATCAACTCTGTGACATTCATGATTAATTCCTAAACCTGACACATAAGTATGGTCAAATCGATAGATAAGGAGATAATGGGCCGCACGGCCCAACCCAGCCGTGGGTGTCTGAATACGCACGTTTCTGCTGCGTGTCCGAGAAGTCAGGGAGATATCGGACACGTGATGTCAGATATAGGCACGTTTATCTTCCGTGTGTTGACTTTACAAAGGGTCAGAGATCCATGAGAAGCTCGTACCACGAGCTGCTTCCCTGACCCGACCTTCGGCCTTCAGACTCCTTCCCCCAGTCTTGGGCAGCCTTGGCGAGTCCTTGAGGATACCTCGAGCTAAGGGGGTACGACCTCGAAAACAGGAGCTCCGGCCTGGGGAAATTTACGGACTAACCTTGATTAGTCCGAGGCTCGACCTGCTAATCAGCCCGTGGGAAAACCAGGGCGTACAGTTACATTTTCAAATTATATGATTTTTATTACAGTTTAGCTACACTTTTAACCTAAAACCTCGATTAGTGAGTTAGTTGCACATTTAAAACTCACTTAGTAACAGCTCTAAGGAGGTAGGGCATTACATATTTTCAACCTCGGGCTGCTGTACAACTGGTGCCACGGCAGGTGGCATGTCTGGTGCAGCATTCCCTGGCGGAACTTGCTGTCTCAATAAACGGATCTGTTCCTCTTAACTTTGAAGTCTGGTTTGCATATCAGCAAGTAACTGCTGCTAGTTCTCAGGGATTGGCAGAGGGTTCTCGCCCTGGTTATCATCTCTAGCCTCGATCTTAGCGCCGGCTAGTCGAACTTATCGACTTGGAGGCATAACTATCCAAGTATATCTGAAATTGAAGACTCGGTTGATCAGGCAATGATAACAGGTTTTTAGAAGTCACCCCACGATCCAACATCATCAATTAAGCAAATACATGCAACCACAATGCTAATAAGCATTTGAATAACCCTAACATACAGTAACAATGCTAATAAGCATGCATTTTCATGTACACATAGCAGTAAAGGGCCAGACCTTATAAGTATATCTCATGCTCCCTAATTGACAGGCAAATAAAACATTTATATCTTATTTAATCAGTTAAACAAATAAACACATAAATAGTTACAAAACCCTTAGTCGAGCTTGTCTTTAGTGGCGAGTGTACATGCCCAACCAGTCTTCAGGAACCCTTAAACCTAGAATGCTTAGATACCAAGTTGTAACGCTCTGGATAGCCAAGATCATTGCACTGTGTGTTTTAAATAGTGTTGGACTTGCTAATCAAGTTATTTGGAAATAAACATGCGACTAAGAGTAATTAACAGATTAGGGTTTAAAAGTTTTGATCATAGGAATGTTTACTGTAACATCCCAAATTACCTAATAAGGCTTAGAGCCTTGATTATGGGGCTAGGATGGCAATATATAGAATTATATGTTTATATGATATATTTGCGTATGGTTATGTGATTATATGAGTTATATGATAATATAACTAGTTATGCATGTTTAGGAATTTTAAATATGCATGTGGGCCTGTTTCTTATTAGAAGGGAAATATTCGTAATTTGGCCTATTATGGGCATAATTGTATATATGTGATATATGTGAGAGACCACATTATTATGTGGGTTTATTTGGGTTACTCGCCACTAGACGATCCTAGGGAGCAAGTTAGTGGGAAAGTCACAACGGGACCCAATACTCGACTCGGGGCGAGTCAATGGGCATTTCAGGTATTTAGTATAGTATCGGGTTATCGGGTAATGGGAATGAATAATCGAGGATATATTTTGAATTAGTGAGATTAGGAGGGAATACCGTGGATTTTGACCATTTTGCCCTCGGGGACGTTTTTGATACCCCGAGCCTCGGGATTAGCTTAAGTAAACTTAAGCCTTAAGAAAACACAAAAAACACTTGAAGTAGCTCACCCAACTGACTCTCTCTCTCCCTCTCTCTCTCTCTCTCTTGTGAGTGAAGTTCTTGAGGAATTAAGGAGATTCTTGGTTGAAGACTTGGGAATTGAAGGCTCGAGTTAGGATTTGGGACTGGTTGTGGCTAGGAGAGCTTCACTTACAGCAGAGGTAGAGCTTTAATCCCTGTTTAAGTTAATGTTCTGACAAGTTTTTCTTGAGCTTTGAGTGTTCTTGAGCTTGTAGCTCAAATGTTGGGTTTATGAGTTTTGATGGGTTTAGCTGCTGGGGATATGTTGCATCTATTATGGGGATTAAATTACTGTTTTAGAATTGAATTGGGATGGTTTTGATTGAGTTGGCTGAAGTAAAACCAGAGAAATTCTGGGTTCGTGGGGGCGGGCCGCAGCCCTGTTCTTAGGGTGTCGCGACCCTTTTGAACCCAGGGGCCATGGAGGGTGTCTAACGCGAAGGCGCAGCGCGGCGCATGTCAAGTGAGAAAGGAGGTTGTGGCCTCTGACTTGGGAGGGCTAAGGTACAGGTTCCTAGGACCGCGACGCAAGTTCCTAGGGTCGCGGCGCTTAAGGGGTTTTGAGCCCCGGGAAGGTTTTTGAGTGTGGGAACTCAACCCTAAGGGCTTGGGATCGGTTCTACTACCTAGTTTAGTAGAATTCGAGGTCTCTGAGGCTAGACTCAGTCTAGAAGCCTTTATTTGATCATTATTGATGGAATCCTATATTATGGTTGTGATTAGGTTATCGCTAGGGGGCTCAGAACCGGGATCATTCTCTGTGATCGTTCTTATTTTACGCTATACTCGGACCTGAGGTAAGAAAACTCCACCCAATACGTGATATATGTGATTAGGGCTTCGCCCGACTGTTAATAATAGTTATGAATAAGGCTTGGGTCCCTGAGAATGATTATGTTTAAGCTATCATTTCATTTGTTGATTAAACATACATAAATAGTCTGTACCTGATTAAGTGTTGCATGACTCATAGCATGGTTTGCGTAGCTAGGGCTAGGCCCCATTAAGGAGCATGGTTATTAGTATGTTTGCAATTTCTTGATGATATATTATGATTAATATGTATGCATGCTTGTATTATTGAAGTATGCCTATCTGTATCTGAATACAATGTTTAGGGTTTGACTTATTAGTCAAGGACGGCAATAGCATGTTGCGCACTGGTCGAAAGGCTTAGACCCAAATCAGCAACGTACTATTACGTTGGCCGACCCAATGGTCGATGGAAAATAAAAGTGTTTGGCTAGCTCTATGGCTAGTTACCTAGAGCTAAGGGCGAAGGCCCTAGGTGACTCTATGGTCACATAGTTAGGGCATAGGGCCCCGAGGTTGACTCTATGGTCAATTACTCGGGGCAGCGGCCCCAAAGTGGTCCAATGACCATTTATTTGTAATTGTATGCCTTTATGAATAGGTTGTTACTGCTGGACATGCTAGATAAGTATCTGGGAATCTGTATTTTTTGTTTATGCACATGTTTCAGTTTTCTTGCTGAGCCTTGGCTCAGTGGTGCTATGTGGGGCAGGTAAGAGAAAAGGAAAGTTTGACCAGCCATGAGTTGGAGAGCTTCGGTGGTGGCATGTACATATGCGGCTGCTCGTCCACCCCGGCCGAGGATTATCTCAGATGAACTAGGGTTGTACCCTAATTTTTCCGCTTAAGTCAGTCGATTATAACTTTTTATGTATATACACCCTCTTAAACACTTGTTTGTAATATTTTGGGGATCTCATGTATGTATGAAACTTTTTAAATAAAATCCAACAGTTCCTTTGACCAAAATGTTTAACCCTAACCCTTGACATTAACCTTAGTTACACGTTTATATCAAAATGACTTGATTAACAAGTCTAACATAATTTAAAATACACAGTATAATGATCCTTGATGAGGAGGGTATTGCAACTTGGTATCAGAGCTGCCAAGGTTTAAGGGTTCCTAAAGCCTGGCCGGGCATGTACACTCGCCACTAAAGACAAGCTCGACTTAGGGTTCAGTAACTATTTATGTGGTTATGTGTTTAACTGCTTAAATGTGATATAAATGCCTTATCTGTGTGCCTGTCTAGGAATCATGAGACAATCTGATAGGGCCTGGCCCTTGACTATTACATGAATGATAAAAAACATGCTTATTAGCGTTGTTATACTTGTGTAAATGCCTGGATATGTTTATGTGCATCGTTAATTTCTTATGAATGCCAGAAATGCTTATTAGCATTGTTATTTGCTGATGAATATCAGGAAGTGCTTATTAGCACCATGATGAGTATATTATGTGTTGGCATGCTTATTAGCATTGCATTTGTCTGTTTATCTGTTTGATCTTTGACCGTCAAGCGGCAAGAGGTATAGTTATTACTTACCTAATGACCAATTTGATCACTGCAAAGTGGGTTAAATATCAGTATGAATCCTCGAAGGTCAGAGAGGTTGGCTGGCCAAGAGTTACAGTCCAGAGAAGGGAATGACCAAAGCCCGGCCCCACCGCCAGCTCCAAAATACTGGCAACAGGTTCTTGTTGGTATGCAAGCCAGATTAGAGAGGCAGGAAGAAGAGATTGCCTCTTGAGACAACAACAGGTTCCAGCAAGGAACCCCTAGCCTGCAGTACCGGCAGTGGTAGTGCAGCCGCAGGCAGGGGGAGATAGATGGAAACCCCTGTATGAGAGGTTTAGGAAACAACACCCTCCAGTTTTAGAGGGCAACTCAGATCCACTGAAGGTTGAGCAATGGATGACCATGATAACCACTATCCTAGACTTTATGAGGGTAGGTGGTAATGAGAGAGTGGCCTGCACCAGTTACATGGTTCGGGAGGATGTCCGAATATGGTGGGAGGTGGTATCCTAGAACAGAGTAGTAAACACTATGGAATGGGAAGATTTCATAAATTTGTTTAAGTACTACAACGACGCAGTTAAGGCAACAAAGGCTGAAGAGTTCAGTAAGTTACTTGAGGATAACATGATAGTAACTGATTACGCCTTGAAGTTTGATAGATTGGCAAAGTTTGTCGGGGATCTGGTGCACACTTATAGGACCAAAAGAGAGAGGTTCCTCCAAGGGCTACAACCTATGATAGCCCGGATGTTCGTATTACTACTATGCCAGGATTAACCACCTATGCACATGCTGTGGAGAAGGTGCTTGCAGCCGAGAGTGCAGAGAACAAGACCTAGCATGAGAATGCAGCCATAAGAGATTCTAGGAGGCCAGAACCTCCATTTATAGGTTTTGGTAGGGGCGGAGGCCCTAGTGACTAAAAGAGGAAGACTCCAGATGCAGTTTCAGCTCCAGGGCTAGATACGAGGCCAAGGGGGATACAGATGGACCGCTAGGGTGGTGGTGAGACCTGGATAGCATTCCCAGAGTGTACCCGATGTAGGAGGCGCCATATTGGGGAATGTCAGGCGAATACCTGTTTTGTTTGTGGCAGTGTGGGGCATCTGAAGAAGGACTACCCAAGAGCCAGAAAGGAAGAGTCCAAGAAGGTGGATAGCCTAACGCCAGCTCAGGTGTTCACCTTGACCCAGGTAGAGGCCGAGGCTAGTCCCTCGATGGTTACAGGTCAGCTTTCTAGTGTTGGGACCTTTTATACTGTTTTGATTGATTCGGGTGCTACGCACTCTTTTGTTGCTAGTAGGATTATAGATGGATTGTGTACACCATGTGACTTTTATCTTGTGGGGTTTGGTACTATGCTGCCTACTAGGGAGCTAGTGGTTTCCAGGAGATGGGTTAGATCACTACCAGTTATAGTGGATGGCAGGGAATTATTAGTTGACTTGGTGGAGCTGGTGATGATTGATTTTGATATAATTCTGGGTATGGATTGGCTAGAGAAGTATAGGGAAACATTAGATTGCAAGAAGAAGATGGTAATCTTTGAGCCCGAGGGTGAGGACCCCTTTGTTTACATTGGCACTGTGCATGGACCCCGTATACCTATTATATATGTACTTAGAGCTAGAGACCTATTGCAAGAGGGATGCATAGGGTTCTTAGCTAGCGTGGAGGATACCACTTAGGTCGTGCCAGTGGGACCAGGACAAACCGATTAGTTTGTGAGTTTCTGGACGTGTTTCCATAGGATTTGTTAGGGTTACCTCTACACAGGGAGATTGAGTTCGTGATTGAATTGGCGCCAGGGACAGAGCCGGTATTTGGGGCACCTTACAGCACTACAAGAAAAAATGCTTTTAATAACACCAAAAATGTGTTATCAAAACATACCATAACACTTTTTGATGTGCTAAGATCGAGTATGTTATCGTAGGTCAGGGTACTTTACATAACACTTTATCATTGTTACACAGATGTGTTATTATACTGTCAACGATAACACACTTTCTGTGTTATTTTAAGAAATAGATAAGTGTTTAATTTTATTATTTATAGTCGATTATATAACACATTTCAATACTTATAAATTTGTGTTATACTACACTTTAGTATAACACATTTTTTGTGTTATACTACACTTTAGTATAACACATTATTTGTGTTATATAATGAAGTTTGCAAAACAAAATTCTTTACATAAAAAGTGTAATTTTTGTATTATTTTAATATTTAGATAAGTTTAAATTCTCATTATATATTCATTTATATAACACTAATTTAGTATAACACTAATTTATTCTATTATATTTTAATTTTTTTATATATAATTAAAATTAGCTTTCTAATATATACTAGCATCATCAAATGAACTTGATTTTCAAATAACAAAAAGTAAAAACATTCAACATTGTATTAACAATCCACAAATTAGTTTAAAACATTCAATATTGTCATCAACAACAAAATGTTCTTTAAGTATTCAAGTAGTCTTAAATATTCAACATATTGAAAAGTTACAATTTTCAGCACTAAATATTCTCCCCTAATAGTGCATATATGCCTAAGCTCCTAGTATTTGCCAAATTAAAAGACAACAGTTGCAATGACTGTACAGTTGCAGGGAGAGGGACCAGTGGTCAGCAATGACTGTACAGTTGCAAAGAATGGGTGTAATCCCAGACACATTAGAAATATTAGCCACGTCCTCGATAGATTCCATGTCTATCATGCCACCAAAACGTGAACTGAGACAACAAAACTCCACTGTCGAGAGAAGCAACACAAGTAAAAGCTTTATTGTTATGTTAACCTCTGTAGTTGATGGCTTGAAGTCACACAGTACCCGAAGGCCAGAACCTGATGTTGTCAACATATGTATGCAAACAGATAAGTTGAGGCTTTTACGTGCAGATCTTAAAAGAATCAGAAAGTAACATGTCCCAAATGACCCCAAACATAATACAGTACACAGGAAAAGAACAGTATTTACCACACTCGACTCTCCAATTGCCCCCTCACAGCAGTTTCTTGAGCATGAAATGAGCTGCCAATGCCCATTAAAGCAAAACACACCGCCTAGAGCATAAAGAAAAAAAATATCAATAGAAAGAACAAGGTAAACCAAAAAATTTATAGAAAAATCAAACAAGCCTATCAAGAAAAGAAACTCTTGGCAAATTTTTAAATAATCAAAACACAACAAATTGAAGATTTCCATTTGTGCCAATTCCAAAGTGCAAAAAATAGTTAACAGACCTTAAAGCCAATGTACAGTAAAACATATTTCAACAGAAAAATGCATGAATAGCCAAGCAGTAAAATAATCACATGTCACTAGTTTTAACATCTATCTAGGAGGGCACAAATAAAGTAAGAAAGACTGGATTTTATAAGTAGAGGATGAAACTAGACATGCCCAAGCCTCTATAATCAGTCCTCCACATGCATACCATAATAGCTTAAACCAAACCACTAAAGGCAACATCAAACAAGAAGTTGTTTTCAAATCACTCCATGCATAAGAGCACTCTCCCAACAAAAGGATGTAAAAATTATTCATCAAGACAGAAAGAAAGGAATAAATTTCTGATTAAAATTCTAGACTTATCAAACATTTTTGTCTTTTTTAATAAAGGGGGTAAATTAAATAATACTAAGCTAACCTCGTTGGGCACCAAGATCTATAACATGCAGCTTTGATGTAATTTGGCCAGCATTAAAAGTCTTTGTTGCAAAGGAAATGAGAGTAGAAGGATTCTCATTCCATGGAACCTGTATAAATTCGACAATCAATCAACAAATATGCATATATGATATGCATACCAAGTGCGATAAAAAAACAAGAGAATTAAGAGAGATAAAGAGAGGGAGAAGATAATTTACGCACTTTAAATTGTACAAAAGCAGCAGCATGAGCTTCCAGAGCTTGACTTCTCTGTTGTTCCACTGAAAAGAGTTGCATATTCCCTTTGATTAGATTTTGCCTCTGCAAACAGAGCAAAGAAATAAATCAAGTACAATAAATAGGACAATTAAAGCTCAAAGTCTGCCAAGCAATCAATAAGGTATTAAAGCATGTTACAGGAAAATTCAAAAGGACCATTTGGACAAGGCTCTTTGGCACTAACTAGTTATAGGAGATGCAGTCCCTTCTATTCTAACTACATGGATTACATCATTACAAATGTAACATATAAATACCAAGATCATCAAATATATTGGCTTGATGAGGATTTCCCTATGAAAAATCTATACATAAAGCATATCTACATATGAGTATCAATCTAATAAATGATGTTACAATATATAAGAACATACCTCAGGAGCACCAGTGGAAATTCCAATCAAAACCAACCACTTTTCAGAAGGGTCACATCGATAGTTTATAACCTGATTGTTTGCTAGATTAGCAGTTCTTTCGAACATCTTCACAGGTTCAGTCTCACCTACAAGGAAGATATAGTGCACATACCAGCCAAAATTTTAAAACAAAAGTAATTGTATTGTAAAACAAAGCAGGCCCTCAGAGAAGTTTAATAATAATAATAAAGTGACAAACCTTCAATTGACCAATGATATAGTGAGGTCTGTTGTATATGATAAAACAGTAGCCCAAAATAGTAAGAAATAAAACAAACAAAAACTCAAGTAACCAAATTTAAAGTAAGTATTGTTAAAAGAAAAAAAAAACTCAAAGCAATCAAATTTATATCAGGTATAATGACAATGAGTAAGTCAAACTCTAAATTTGTGTAGAAATGCGAGTGAAGTATACAGATCACAGTAGAAATCATTTATCATGTCTATTTCTAGTGAGATCGAACAACTATATAAAATAATACTATAAAAATCCCCACGCTGGCAGACTATCATTTACAACTTAATATTAAGATCCTGACACTATAAGAACAAAGATTAAGAGTCCGACACCATAGGAATAAGTCATGAGTATGTTTTCACCAGATAACATCACACACACTAAAAAATTCAACTTGAAAAGAATAAGTCAGGAGGCATAGACAGTAACATTTCATCTGTATAAAGACAATGAATTGACTATGACGAACATACAAAGAACACAAAATGAGCTTAAAGTTGATTAAGTAACAAGTAAACTGTGGGATACACTTATAATGCACATCACAACAAGTTTAGACAAAATCTCAAAGATTCTACAATAGAACAATGCAAGTTTAGCCAAAGTGTTTGCTGAACAATAATATGCATAAATAAGCATGTATAATCTATATGGAAAAAAAAAAGAATCAAATTATCTATGAAAGGTCTAATACCAAACACTACTACTCTCATGAGACCCTTTAAATTTTAAGTGAGGTGCAAAAACTTAAATTTTAAATTATTGTCACAGAGGAGGAGTGCTTTGATCAATTTGACTTAGAAAAATTAAGAGGTGTAAACCAACCTCATGAAAGCAATCTGGGGATTTATCTTTCCAAATGCAATTTTGACAAAATCATCTTCCTTGAAGGAAAATGTGGCATCAGGCTTTTCTTCTCCTTCCAACCTTAAATTTGACCAAAACACACAAAAATGAGCCTCTTATTTTTTTTCTTACTAAGAAATTACTTCACAAATAGTGATTAAAACAAAACTAATGGCAAATGAGATTAAAAAAAGGTTTACTTTACAAATTAAACTGTATATATATATCATATGTTGTGTGGCCAAATAATGAAACAAAAGCAAAACCTCCTCAACACAAGAGAAATTAAACAATTAAAAGGATTTTCTTAGAAAATATGAAACCAAGCAATTATACATTCTGATATAACTTATTCCCAAATCCAAAAAAAAAAAAAATAGTTAAAAAAGAAGAAAAAAGAACTAAAATTCAAAGCTTACATAAGCTAATTTACTGACTTGTTAGTTTTATAATTATACAGCTGCCTACCTGTAACAAACCTCTCCTTCCTAAGCTACTCCAACATACACTTAATATTTTTTATTCAGTAAAATTATAACTTTATAAGCATCTTTCCCCCTTATTATATATTTAGAAAACTCTTCTCTAAGAGCAGCAGTAGGATAAGCAGAAAAAGTCCCTCTTATTTGGTTATGTACCATTACCATGTCCAATGCTTAGTCAAAACTCTTGTAATTCCTTATTAAGTGTCTGTAGTTGGTAATCATGACCATATACTTTAGAGATTTCCGGCAGAAAGTGACCAAAGAAAATTTCCATAATCAAATAACATGTCTTCTTTAGACAAATTTAATAAAACAAAGTCACTCAATAAGCTTTATTTTTTCCTTGTTTCATCCAAGACTCATGAATTTATCTACTCTGTAACAAACAGAGTAAAACACACTAGATGATATATGTGTTCACTAAGGAAGCCAAACAACCTTCAATGTGGAAATGAAGCAAGAAAGAGAAAAATCTGTGAAAACTATCAACAAATTAAGCTACAGATTGTACCTAGTGTTGCCATGATAGCAGTGAAAATGATTATGCCAACAGGCTGCACCCTCAATTTGCCAATGGGGTATTTATAAATATTTATACTTTTCATTGACAAGTGAGTGAACCAAAGTATGCCACCAGCCATGAGATCCAGCAAAGAATCTAGTGTTGATGCTGCAATGGCTATGGACCCACTCTTTATAGCAACATAGATCTGCAGAATCAAACATAAGTTTCAATTTTAGTTTGTAAAGTGGGAATGAATGTTCTATAAGGCCGTAAAATATTATTTGATGCAAGAACTCAAATACTCTAAAACATGGTCTATATAATCTAAAACGTTACAGATACGACTGGAGCTGTAAAAGCTCTTAAGAACTTACTTCAGCCAATATTTCTTATAAAAATACCCAAATTTTACCTTAAGTCCCAAGAGAATTATGTTTGCATAATTAGAGATCTTCATGGCTCTTTCATGTTGAGCTTGTTCGTCAAGATCATCTTCATCATTGACTTCTAATTGCACTATAGAGTCAACTTCCTCAAAAGATTTCAGAGTTAGAAGTTGTCTTTCATAGTAGTCCTTTTCTCCTGTAATTTAAAGAAGAAACAAAAAAAATTATTTGTAATAACATGTATATATAACAACATAAGAATAGCAAAAGAATCAAATCATGCATCGTTGGATTGCTTTGGTTGCAGAATTTTTGAACAAGTGAAGAATTCTCCCCCAGTTTCTCAACAAACAAACAATACCTCTGTTTGTTTCCTAAGAAAATTAATAAAAAAACCAAAATAATAATCACTCATTTTGTGGTTCCAAGAAACCAATCAATCCAGGCCTAACTGAAGTATTTCTAGTTGGATGAACTTTGTTCATAGTGGTTTTTCCAATAGTTGGGCTGCTCTTTCTTTTTGTTTCAGGCTTACTCCGAGAACTAGTTCTATAGGTAATTTATATATAGGGTCATTTATTAATATATTTGGTTGCTTCTAATCAAGTGTTACAAAGATTTAAGCGAATTAAAAAATCTAGGGTAAAAATCAATTTTAATTGAAATTCTTGGATATCTATACTTGAAGATCTAAAGAAACAGATGACTTCCAGAAGCATTCATTGCTTTTCCTTGCTAATGGCAGAATCCATAGGGGAAAATAAAATTAAATACTTGTCAACTTAAAAAAATTGGCCTAGGATATAGAAGTGAACTAAAAAGTTCAATAGAAAAGAACGATAGTTCTAATAGTTTTTGAGTTTAACAAGTAGTAAGTCCTATACGGAAAATAAAAAAAACATAATCCTGTATATATCAGCCGTAAAGTGAACATAAACATATTTTATAGATTTCAAGTGATGATATATTTACTTGGAAGAGAAAAAAGGAAAAAAGAAATAAAGGAGGAAGAGTGTGTATGTGTATTTATGGATTAAAGTAGTATAAAACATTAGTAAATGCGATTTATGATGACAGCAATCACAAAAATGAAATGCGGAACAAAAAAGAATGATGAAGCACCTGTATGAAATGATGATTTAAGATTTCATACTGCTCCTTTAAACTGGCGAAAAACACTAACTCTTCAACCCGGCCATAACTGCAACATATTGCTAAATAATTAATTCTAGCGTTCTTTCATCTAAATAAGAACGTAAAAAAGATCACGTGATTATGTAAAAAAAAAATAAAAAAAGAAGAAGTTAATTACAGCTCTGCTTATGCACAACTATTATTAATGTTTAAAAAAAGTGACACATACTGTCATAACACCTATCATGTTAGAGGTAAGCATCCACAGATAAAAGCGACTAAAATACTAACCAAAACTTCCATCTAAACTAAAACAGAAAAGAATTAGCTATTGCTTTCATACTTTTATGAAAAATGTGATTAACTTACATAGGATCCTGTAGATAGTTACCTCTGTAAAAGTTTCATTGTAGTTGCCTCATCCAACACATCCTTGCATTCACATAGAAAAGCACAGAACTGTTTTATTATTGATCGGTACTTTGAACTATGGTTATCCAAAGCAGTGTCATCTTCCAAGAGTAGACGATTTATCTGAAATGGAAAGATCAAGTTTGAAATTTATCTTAAACAACAGCAAATAGTAATAAATTATATAGGAAAGTAAAATCAAAATGCTCTGCCATAAATGCTAATATGTATAATTCTGTGTTCACAAAGTTAGAACTCATATCTATCAGATAAGTTAGTTTTTTTATGCTGAGTTGTACTATTGGTTTGTTTGTGTTAGAATCCTTTTTCTTTTGGGGAAATTTCTGCTCCCTTCTTTTAGTCATTATGCAATTTTTTTTTATAATATCTCATTTTGGATAAAAAATCTATAACCCATCTAGGCAGCAGGACAAAAAATAAAGAGAGAAATCAGAGTTCTTAAATCCAAACTTTATGCGTGCACACACACACACACCCAAAAAAAAAGGGGGTGTGGGGAATAAAAGCTTGTCAAAGTATAATTCAGTTGCCCAAGTTGATATCATTGTTATTTGGCACTTATCACCATTGGCAAGATTATCAATCTTTTGTAGTAAAAAAGTTCTCAAAGCATCCTGCAAGTAGGCAAAGTACTTAATAAAACTGAAAGTCTATGCATCCATCATTTAAATAAACAAAATCACCCAGAACATTAATTCGCAGTTACGTGTTCGCTCACAGTAATAAACTTCAGAGTAATCTCCTCAAATGACAATACGTAGTTAATCTATTAGTAAACAAGCCTGAGTTTACTTTTTTAATTTTGTTTCGCTGAATCATTTTACCAAAAATTATTAATCTATTAGTAAACAAGCCTAAGTTTACTTTTTTAATTTTGTTTGGTTGAGTCATTTTATCAAACAACAAGCATGCAATACTTTGTTACTTCGATTGCAGATGTGTATCTTTCTTAGCTGGGGACAAACAACACAACATGGATGAAGACAACAGTTCTAGTGGCATGCATGAGAAATTTCCCCAAAAACAGAGGCCAAGTTTCTGGGATCAAATTCATAAAAATCATAAGTTTCGAGAACTTTACCAAAATTTGACCTTAGATTTTCTGACTCCTAATTGCCAGCTCTCTTCTCAAGTTTTGGAAAAATAATTATGTAACTTAAAAACTGAACATCAATTCCTGTTTCATGTAAACACAAGTTATCAAGCTAAAAATCAACACGAGAACGAATGAGCAACAAGTTGATCATGTACAAAAAGATACGAATCAAATTTATTTTTAAGTTATACACCACATACCAAAATCTGTGAATCTCCTCTTGCAAAGGTGAAGAAACTCGGCGTATTTCTGAGCTCCCTCATTTTTCTTGTTAAGCTGCAAGACCAAAGGTTGCCTCGTCATGATCCCTGCAGATTTTCCAATCCAAATTCCATTATATATCCTTGCTAAAACAAAATAGTAAATAAGAAGAAAAAAGATACAAGAAAATTAAATGATAAAAACAGTAAATAAGAAAAAAACAAATACCTCACAAAGTTGTTCTTTCTTCAGCTGGGAAGATACTGCCATGACTCGCGTGAGGGAGATAATGCACCGTGACTTGTACCGGCATGACTCGTCCCAGTGTGCTCCAGTGACTAAACGGAATGGAGAGAGTGCTCCTCTGGCATGGTGTGCTCCAACAGCTCACACGACGGAGAGTGAGTAGAAAGGATCTGAGAGAGAGAGAGCGAGAGAAAGATCAATGGAGAGGGAACCGAGACACCAAGTGTGAGAGAAAGAGGCAGAGGCATCATTAGGGATTGGGTTTTGAGAGAATAGGGCTAGGCAGAAACTGAGTGGGTTACCCAGCAATTTTTTTTTTGTTTCCCTCCATTTTAATTTACCACTTTCTAACTTTTTAGGTTACCTATTTTAATACTTTTCCAATTAGCTTATAATTATGTATTATAGAAAGAGGTATTTGGTGTAGTGCAGGATGGCTCCAGCTGAATTGAAGGAACTAAAGGTACAACTACTGGAGTTATTATACTTGGGTTTTATCAGGCCCATTTTCTCGCCATGGGGCGCACCAGTTCTCTTTGTGAAGAAGAAATATGGTTCTCTAAGGAAGTGTATCGATTATAGAGAACTAAACAAGTTTACTATCTAGAACTGGTATCCTTTGCCAAGAATTGATGACTTGTTTGATCAATTGCAGGGTAGTACGGTATTCTCCAAGATAGATCTTCGATCTCTAGCTGAGGATCAGGGAGGAGGATATACCGAAGACAACTTTTTGCACTAGGTATGGGCATTATGAGTTTTTGGTGATGTCATTTGGACTAACTAATGCCCCAACAGCATTTATGGATCTGATGAACAAAGTGTTCAAAGATTACCTGGATTGGTTTGTGATCGTCTTTATCGATGATATACTAATATACTCTCAGTTAGAGACAGAACACGAGCAGCACCTCAGATTGGTACTATAGACGTTTAGAGAGCACAGGCTGTATGCAAAATTCAAGAAATGTGAGTTTTGGTTGCCACATGTGAATTTCCTAGGTCACATAGGCAGTAAGGATGGAATTATGGTAGATCCAGCGAAGATTGAGGCGGTCATAGATTGGCCAAGACCGAAGAACGCATTAGAGATCAGAAGTTTCTTGAGATTGGTAGGGTATTACAGACACTTTGTGGAGAGGTTTTCCAATATTGTGTCATCATGGACAGAGTTAACACGAAAGAATTAGAAGTTCATATGGTCATACAAGTGTGAAGACAGCTTCCAGAAGCTAAAGAAGAGTTTGATCACCGCTCCAGTTTTGAATCTTCCTACAAATTGGGACAAGTTTGTGGTTTATTGTGACACCTCGAGGCAGGGCCTGGGTTGTGTTCTTATGCAGAAAAGGAAGGTGATTTCCTATGCATCACGTCAGCTGAAGGTGTATGAGTAGAGATACCCCACACATGATTTAGAACTTGAAGCAGTGGTTTTTGAATTGAAGGTGTGGCGACACTACTTATATGGTGAGAAGCGTGAGATATACATTGACCACAACAATTTAAAATACTTCTTCACTCAAAAGGATCTGAACATGAGACAAAGATGTTGGTTAGAGTTGGTAAAGGATTGTAATTATGAGATCCTCTATCACCCTAGGAAGGCCAACGTGGTAGCAGATGCCTTAAGTCAGAAGGGTTTGGGACAGTTATATAGTGCCAGGTAAATATCAAGGGAGTTAGCTGACGATATGGCTAGAGCGTGAATTCAGTTAGTAGTGGGCCAGTTAGCCAACATCACCCTACAGTCTACTCTTTTGGAGAGGATTAAGGAAAAGCAGTTAGATGACCCACAGTTGGGGCAGATTAGAGGGTATGTGTCAAGTGGAACTCATGTACTGAGTTATGGGGACCTGGAACTGGAGACAGATTTGACCTATGAGGAACAGTGTAACGACCCAAATTTACTAGTATGGCTTAGGGGCCTTGATTAGTGTGCCGGGAGGGCATAATTGGAATATATGTGATTTAATGATTAAAAGTATGCTATATGACTATTTGAATATCTGAGATGCATGACTAGGTGTACTAGTATGCATGTAGGGCCTGACTAGGTTAGAAAGGGCATAATTGTAATTTTGGCCCGTTGAGGGCATAACTGTATATATAAATGTGATAACTGTTGAGACCACATTATTATGTGGATATATTTGTGATCTGTGATTCGAGACGATCCTAGTGAGTGGATTAGCAAAAAAGTCACGTCGGGGATTTATACCGGGCTCGGGGTGAGCCTGAGGGTATAAATAGGAATTTAGAGAATATATTAGGGGTCAATATATGGCATTGGTGATTAATTAGGTATTGGGAAGTAAGCAGAAAATAATAGAGACACTCGAGGAATTAGCGGGAATAGGGTGAAATGACCAAAATGCCCCTAGGTGGATTAAAAGATTTAGAACTAAAGGGGAGGGTATTGAGGTCATTTGGCTTATAAAGGATAGGTATAACTCAGGTTTTATGCCTTAGTGGGAAGTGTAGAAAAGGCTGGAAACTCTGAAGGAAAGAAAGAAAAGAAAAGATAAGAAAGAAAAAGAAGGGAAAGGAAAACAAGGTATTTTTCAAGGTCGGTTTGGCTTTCCCCCATCAATTCCTGAGGTCTTTTGGAGCAGAAACTCAGGAAGAGTTTGAGCAAGGGCTAGAGGCTAGGATCCCTATTCTAGCTTGAGGAATTGGCAGAGCAATTCATTCAATTGAGGTAAGACTTTGAAGCTTTCTTCAGTTTTCTGGTTTTGGTGTTGAACTATGATGTCTAAGTTGAATTTGATGGGAATCCTAGGGAATTCAAGCCAAGGGTTTGAGGAGGAGTAAGCCAAGGAGTTGTAGAGGCTGACTTAAGGTCGAATCCCCATTGAAGGTATGAAATTCTGAGCTCTAAATTCTGAGGTTTTGATTGTTTTGATGAAGTTTCTGAGTTTGAGGCTCAACCATGGTGAATTTTGAGATTGGGAGTGATGTGTTAAAGTTTTATGTGGTTGGGATGCTTGGGATGAGTTAGACATGTTAGTAAGCTTGATTCTAGGTTTGGTGGAAGTTTGGAGAAGTTTTGATAAGATTTGGCTAGGGGAAAGTCAAAGGAGGGAAAAACAGCATTTGATGTTCTGTGACTAGCATTACAGCGCTAGCCTTTGGGCGCTATAGCGCTAGGCCAAGTGTTCTAGGTGAGTTTGGGCTCTATTTGTAGCGCTGTAGCGCCCTCCTTAGAGCGTTGTAGCGCTACCCTGTTTCCAGAAAGGGGTTTTTGAGTTATTTTCAAGGGTTTTTGCCCGAGGGTTTGGGGTTCGATTCCACCACCCCGTTTGGTGGAATTAGAGCTTCCCGAGGGCTCAGGATTGGTCCCGAGGCTAGGTTTTGAACTTAAGGTTTGGTGATGATTTTGACCTATGGCTGTGACTAGGTGTGCGCTAGGGCTCAAGAGGGATCGTGCTCAAGAATCAAAGTGAACGAAGCTAGCGATATTAAAGGTAAGAAAACCGCATCCGGTTATTTGTTTGTGATGGGACTAAGTGCTCCCGATATCTGTGTAATGTCATAGATGGTATTTTGCCATGGGACTAAGGTGTCGTATATAATATTTGTGCACAGGGCGCAGCTTGGCCACTGGTAGCTGAGGACAGCTTAATATTCACTGAGCTTGGTTTAAGCGGACCGGAGTCAATGGGATAAATAGAGGGTGCGGCCTAAGGGCGCTAACCCTAGTTATCATATGTGGATTGATTATTGATATGAATTGATATACTTGGTGCGATGAATACTTGATTGTCATGAATGCTTAAACTGATTAAATACATGTTTATGCGATATGAGATATTTGACTGTCTGTTGATTGATTATGCTTTTTTATTGTGTTTTCTGGCTGGGCCTTGTCTCACAGGTGCTACGTGGTGCAGGTAAAGGCAAAGGCAAGTTTGACCAACCTTGAGACAGAGAGCTGCGGGGCTGAATGTACATAGCCAGCTATTCGGCCGCCATGGCCGAGGAGTGGATCAGGACAAGAAATGCTAAGACAATTTGTTTTGCCTTAGAGTGGCTAGTATTTAAATCTTGAATCTTTGTAAATGGCTATAATCTTATTATTTTTGGGATCCCGTGTAAACAGAAAACATTATCTATAAGAAATACGGCTTTTGGGACCAAAATATTTTAACCCTAGTTCCATTATGGTTTCAGTAACACGCTTTTAATTAAATGACCTAATTAGCAAGTCTAGCACCTTTATAAACACACAGAGTAACGGTCTTGGCTATCCAGGGCGTTACAAACAGCCAGTTCAGATTTTAGACAGGAAGGACAAGGTCCTGAGAAACAAGACTATACCTTTAGTTAAGGTATTATGGAGGAACAGCAAGGTCGATGACGCAACTTAGGAGCTAAAGGCAGATATGCAGACTCGGTATCCCAAGTTGTTCAGGTAAAATTTCGTTGATGAAATTTCTGTAAGGAGGGAATAGTTATAACGTCCAAAATTACCTAATAAGGCTTAGGGCCTTAATTAGGAGGCTAGGATGGAAATATATGGAATTATATGTTTATATGGCATACTTGCATATGATTATGTGATTATGTGAGTTATATGATAATATAACTAGTTATGCATGTTTAGGAATACTAAATATCCATGTAGGCCCTTTCTTATTAGAAGGGAAATATCCGTAATTTGTCTGTTATGGGCATAATTGTATATGTGCATATATGTGATATATGTGAGAGACCACATTATTATGTGGGTTTATTTGGGTTACTCAGCAAAAGATGATCCTAGGGAGCAAGTTAGCGGGAAAGTCACAACGGGACCCAATACCCGACTCGAGGCAAGTCAAGGGGTATTTTAGGTATTTAGTATAGTATCGGGCTATCGGGTAATGGAAATAAATAATCGACGATATATTTGGAATTAGTGAGATTAGGAGGGAATACCGTGGATTTTGACCATTTTGCCCTTGGGGACGTTTTTGGTACCCCGAGCCTTGGGATTAGCTTAAGTAAACTTAAGCCTTAAGCAAACACAAAAAAAACTTAAAGCAGCTCACCCAACCGACTCTCTCTCTCTCTCTCTCTCTCTCTCTCTCTCTCTCTCTCTCTCTCTCTATTGTGAGTGAAGTTCTCGAGGAATTAAGGAGATTCTTGGGTGAAGACTTGGGAATTGAAGGCTTGAGTTAGGATTCGAGACTGGTTGTGGCTAGGAGAGCATCACTTACAGCAGAGGTAGAGTTTTAATCCTTATGTTAAGTTAATGTTCTAACAAGTTTTTCTTGAGCTTTGAGTGTTCTTGAGCTTGTAGCTCAAATGTTGGGTTTATGAGTTTTGATGGGTTTTCAATCAGATTTTAAGTTGGATTTAGTTGATGGGGATATGTTGCATCTGTTATGGGGATTAAATTGTCGTTTTAGAATTGAATTGGGATGGTTTTGATTGAGTTGACTAAAGAAAAACCAGAGAAATTCTAAGTTCATGGGGGCGGGTCGCGGCCCTGTTCTTGGTGGGTCACGGCCATCTTGAACCCAGGGGCCAAGGAGGGTGTCTGACGCGAAGGCGCACCGCGGCGCATGTCCAGTGAGAAGGGAGGTCGAGGCCTCTGACTTGGGAGGGCCGTGGCACTTAAGGGGTTTTGAGCCCCGAGAGGATTTTTGAGTATGGAAACTCAACCCTAAGGGCTCAGGAATTATTCTACTACCCAGTTTAGTAGAATTCTAGGTCCTAAAGGCTAGGACTCAGTCTGAAAGCATTTATTTGATCGTTATTGATGGAATCCTTTATTATGGTTGTGACTAGGTTATCGCTAGGGGGCTCAAAACCGGGATCGTTCTCGAAGGTCATTCTTATTTTACGCCATACTCAGACCTGAAGTAAGAAAACTACACCCAATACGTGATATATGTGATTAGGGCTTGGCCCGACTGTTAATAATAGTTATGAATAGGGCTTAGGCCCCTGAGAATGATTATGTTTAAGTTATCATTTCGTTTGTTGATTAAACATACCTGAATAGTCTGTACATGATTAAGTGTTACATGACTGATAGCATGGTTTGCGTAGCTAGGGCTAGGCCCCGTTAAGGAGCATGGTTATTACTATGTTTGTGATTTCTTGATGATATATTATGATTAATATGTATGCATGCTTGTATTATTGAAGTGTGTCTATTTGTATCTGAATACCATGTTTAGGGTTCGACTTATTAGTCAAGGACGGCAATAGTGTGCTGCGTGCTGGTCGAAAGGCTTAAGCCCAAATCAGCAACGTACAATTACGTTGGCCGACCCAATGGTCGATGGAAAACAAAAGTGTTTGGCTAGCTTGATGGCTAGTTACCCAGAGCTAAGGACGAGGGTCCCAGGTGACTCTATGGTCAACTACTCAGAGCGGCGGCCCCAGAGTGGTCTAATGACCATTTATTTGTAATTGTATGCCTGTATGAGTAGGTTATTACTGCTGGACATGCTAGATAAGTATCTGGGAATCTATATTTTCTATTTATGCACATGTTTAAGTTTTCTTGTTGAGCCTTGGCTCACGAGTGCTGTAACGCCCTAGTTACCTCAGAACAGTTACGGTGAACAGTGAACCAGAATTTTAACTCGCTACCTGAGTTCTTTGGTTAAAAACGTGCTTCTAGGTGTTATTAACAGGCTAAGGTGGAAAATCAATCAAAAGGGAAGGATATATTTTATTTAATACATAAAACGGTTCATGGACCCATCAAAACATTTACAAGTTATTTACAACTCAAAATGGTCATTAATGTTTCAAATTTACAAACCCGCCGACCTAAGCGGCAAAAAAATAGGGTAAACCCCTTAGTTCCTCTGAGAACTCCTTGGCCGTGGTGGTCAAGCGGCCACATATGTACACATCACCACCTAAGCTCTCCACTCAAGGCTGTGTGAGCTTTTCTTTCCCTTTACCTGCACCACATAGCACCCATGAGCCAAGGCCCAGCAAGAAAACACATTATATCATGAATATAATATCAACAATGATCATAATAATCATTCAGGACTTTCAGTCCAAAACAGATGAGTGATTGTCACAAAAGTCACTAAGGTGGGTTTCGTTTCCCTCTAGCCATGTGACGATAGTGTCGCCGGGGCTTTACAAATAAGTGAACCTTTCACTAGCTTAAACAGGATAGGTGCATGATGACTAGTCACCAACATAACCTACCTCATGACCAAAGAGTCACAACCATGGGATTCCACTCCCTAGCCATGTGACAAGCTGTCACCTAGGCCTTTGGCCCTGGCTCTAAGTAACTAGTCTTAGACTAGTCAAGCACTTATAAGTTTCATTGACCTTAGGGTCGGTCCAGCATTAATACTTTAGAGTCATTCAACGCTGATATCGATTAGATCTAATCTTTAACCGGCCCTGCGTTTAGGACGCTCACAGGTCAGTGATATGCGACCAATGTCGTCCTTGACTAATCAGTACCATACACAAGTAAGCAAGCTCTACTAAGCATTTAATATGCAATCAATGTCCACATTTATCAACCAACATGCCTCAACAACAGTCATGCATGTCATATACACAGGGTGCAGTTTTCTTACCCCTGATTCGAGTGAGAGTGAATAAAAGAATGACCCTTGACAACAATATGACTTTTAAGCCTTTAACGGTCACCTTGTCATAACCAAATATGGGACACCATCACTAAAATGAACAACAAGGGTTCCCAATCCAAGATCTAGCCTCCAGGACATCAATCCCCACTAATCCGGGTAGTAGGAACAATCCCGAGGCCTAAAACCAAGTTCCCGAGGTCAAAACACTCAAACGGGCTCAAAACCACCCAAGAGCCGCGGCCCTAGCACCATGAGCTGCGTCCCCCAGCCACACCAGGAGCAAGGGCCACGGTGCCCCACACCCAGGGCTGCAGCGCCCAGCAAGGCCAAAATGCTCCACCTGCTTCTTCGAGCTAGGGTCGCAACGCCCAAGAATAGGGCCATAGCCCCCAACCCAGAACCAGCCATAAACCTATTTTCCATCTTCCCAAACCCTCAAAAAACATACCTAAACACTTCAAAATCCAAAAATCAAAGTTCTCAAGCTTCCCAATGATCCAAAACCATCAAATCCTGAGGCTCAAATGAACCAAAAAACTCAACAATTCACAAAATCCAATTCGAAGCTTAGAAACTCTAAAAACTCAAAACTTAAAACTTAGATTACCTTTGATTGGGTTGTTTCTCATCAAATCCTTCGTTCAAGAAGCTTCTAATCTTTCCTAGGATCACTATGCCTCGATCCTCTCTTGATTCCGACTCCTAGAACTCGAGATTTCTTCGAAAATGCCTCGAACGGTAAAATGAACTAACGGAAAGAGAAAGAGTGGTTTTCTAATGTACGGTTCTATCTGACAAGCTACTTTAAGCTTAAGTAACCTCAAATAAAACCTAGTGCTCGAGGTCCCAAAAACACCCCTAGGGGCATTATAGTCAAAACTCCCAAAATTTCCTCCTGATCTCAATAACTCCCAATTTATCATCAAATAATACCTCATTACGCAATATCCCAATAAAAGACCCCGTTATGAAAAAACCGCTAATTTATAATATAAGACCGTCTCATGCCGAATAGCTCGAATATATCTCCATAATAATGGGATCTCATCCATAATTCACAATAAGCACCAAAATATACAAATATGCCCTCAACAGGACAAATTACCAAAACACCCTAATAATCAAATGTGGACCCACATGCATGCATATAACATCATATTATAATATAATTCACATAACCATGCATATAATCAGTTAATGGCATAATTAAACAATTATGGCCCTCCCCGTCTACTAATCCAGCCATTAAACCGCATTAGGGATTTCAGGGCATTACACGTGCTATGTGGTGCAGGTAAGGGAAAAGGAAAGCTTGACCAGCCATGAGTTGGAGAGCTTCGGTGGCGATGTGTACATATGTGGTTGCTCGTCCACCATGGCTGTGGATTATCTCAGAGGAACTAGGGTTGTAACCTTAATTTTTCCGCTTAGGTCGACCGATTGTAACTTTTTATGTATATACACCCTCCTAAACATTTGTTTGTAATATTTTGGGGCTCCCGTGTATGTATGAAACTTTTTAAATAAAAGCGAACAGTTCCTTTGACCAAAAATTTTAACCCTAACCCTTAACGTTAACCTTAGTTACACGTTTATATCCAAATGACTTGATTAGCAAATCAAACACAATTTAAAATACATAGTGTAATGGTCCTTGATTAGGAGGGCGTTACATTTACTTTCATTTAAAGTTTAAGTCTGTACATGGGATCCCAAAATAAATATTTACAAGTCATTTACAACTCCAAGGTAATTACAACTCAAGTCCCAGAATAGCTCAGGGCGTTAGAGTCACCGCAGTGCATGAAATTTCTACCTATGCTCAGGTGGTAGGGAAGGCTCTTGTTGTTGAGAGCACAGGAAATTGGATTGAGAAGGAGAGTGCTGGAGAGCACGGAGCTCAAACAATGACACCTCCATTTATTGGAGCGAGTAAGAAAAAGAACTGGAGGACTTACCCATAATGCACTCGATGTAAGAGGCATCATCTGGGAGAATGTCGAGCAAAGGCATGTTTCTTATGTGAAATGGTTGGGCATTTAAAGAAATATTGCCCAAGGCAAAGGAAGGATGAGCGAAAAGGGGTGGACAGCTCGACTTCAACTCGAATGTTCGCTCCGATGCAGCCAGAGACTGAGACTGAGACTAGTTCATCAGGGGTGGCAGGTCAACTTTTTAGTTCTGATTTTTGTATTATGCTGACTGATTTTGGTACCATGTTGTTTCTTTGCTTGTTGCATGTAGACAGGCATAGAGATTATATGTAGATTGCATGGTTATGTTGTGATGGGAATGTGATACTTTACTGGTGATTTTAAGAGATGAGGTAGATTATGGTGGGGAGAAGACTCATCGGTTGGTTTGATAAGGTTGGTTATCACTGACTTCCGTATGATCCTGGATTTGGATTGGTTAACCAAGTGTGGGGCAATGTTAAATTGCAAGGAAAGGATAGTAAGGTTTGAGAGTGGGAAACCCTTGTGGTAGTTGGCACTGTACATGGACTTTATATGTTGAAGACATCTGTATTGATAGCTAGAGATCTATTGCAGAAGGATGCAAAGAACTCCTAGTTGGTGTGGTGGATACCACTTAGGTTGTGCCAGTAAGATTAGGACAGACTGGAGTAGTCTGTGCGTTTTTGGATGGATTTCCAGGGAATTTTTCGGGATTGCATTTACATAAAAAGGATAGAATGGTGATTGGATTGGTGCCAGGAATGGAATCAGGTCAAGGGCACTGTATTGAACGACTTCAACAAAGTTGTTAAGACTAAAGGCCCAGTTATTGAATAAGATGGTATTCTCCAAGGTGGATCTTTGATCTGGTTTGTACCAGCTAAAGATCAGGGAAAAGGATATGCTAAAGACTACTGTTATATTAGATAAGAGCACTGGGAGTGCTAGATTATGTTTTGAGGATTTGGTTAATGCCAAGTTGTTTTTATGAATTGGATGAACATAGTATTCAAGGATTATTTGAATTGGATTTTGATCGTCTTGATCGACAGTATTGTGGTATACTCTCAGTGAGAGGTTTGCCAAGGTCAAGGAACACCTTAGGGGCAGGAGTTTCCTTGGACAGGCAGGATATTACATGTGTTTCGGGAAAGAATTCTGAGTCTTCTTACAGATCAGAATCAATTTGTAGGTTGTTATGGCACCTCAGTGACAGGGAAAAATGATTGCCTATGCATCATGTTGGTTAAAGGATCTGACCAAAACTAGAGTAAAGTTTCTGGTGGGCCAGGTGGCCAGCTTTATACTTAAGATTATTATTTCAGAAAGGATCAAAGGAAAGATAGTTAAGTGAACCACAGATGGGAGGATTGAGGGGAATGTCTTAGCTGGATTAGCTAAGGATTGTGCAATGTCAGGTGTGAGTTTATTGTGGTATAAGGATTGGACTTGGGATCCGATGGACACTGAGATTAAATGGGAGATTCAGGATGAATCTTATACTACTCTCTTTTTCTCTTCATCCAAGCATCAGGAAAAGGTACCAGAGTTTGAAAGCTTTATATTGAAGGCCTGGGATGGAGAGGGACATAACAGAATACGTAGTAAAATTCTTAACCTGTTAGCAAGTCAAGACAGAGTATCGAAAACCAATAAGGCAGCCTTTGAGTATTCTATAATTGTAACGACCCCAAATCACTAATATGGCTTAAGGGCCTTAGTTAGTGTGTCGAGAGGGCATAATTGGTTTATGTGTGAATTTATTAAATTAATGTGTGATTATATGATAAACATGTTATATGGCTATGAGAATGTAAATGTGGTTATATGTTATATCTGTGAGAACCACATTATTATGTGGGTAGGTCTGCAGCGAGCGTCTCGAGGCGGTCCTAGGGAGCTAGTTAGCGGGAAGTCACAACAGGGTTTAATGTTTGACTTGGGGCAAGTGAAGGGGTGTTTTGGGTACTAAATGATTATTTGGGTTATCGGGTTATGGAAATAAATATATGGAGATATATTTGAGGTTAGGAAGCCTAGGCGGGAATATTGGGGAATTTTACCATTTTTCCCTCGGGGACGTTTTTGGTACCCCGAGCCTCGGGATTGATTTAATTAGCTAAGATTAGACTAAGTAAACAGAAAGCAGTAGAACAAAGACCCAAAATGACCCTTTAACATTCTCTTCTTCTCTCTTCTCTTTTCTCTCTTAAGAAGGCTATAGAAACTTAAAGAACTCAACTGGAAATTATGTGTTTTGAGCTGAATTTGTGAGGGATTAGCCTAGTTCTAACTAAGGAACACTCAACCAGGACTAAGGTAAGAACTGGATTTCATTCTTGAGCACTAGAATTCTGAGTTTTGGCTGAGTATTAAAAGTGTTTATGGTTTTGATGTTTAAGCACTGAATTGAAGCTGAGAAGCTTGGGTTCTAGCTTAGAAATTGTTAAGGAAGTGGTTCATCAAAGAAGGTAAGCTTCAATTCGTAGTTTAGAGCTTAAATTCTAAGTTTGCATGACTGGTTTTTGAGTTCTTTAGTTGCTGGGTTTCAGAAATCAAAATGGGATTTTAATGAGTTTTTAAGCTGGATCTCTGTTGGATTATGTTGCTAGAATCATGTTAAAAGTCTTGTGATTAATGGGTTTTGGAATTAGGGTGCTTTGGGGTGGTTTTGAATATGGTTAGGATGTTAGGAATGGTGGATTTTCTGGGCACGAAGGGTTGGGCTGCGACTCTGTTCTAGAGCACTGCGGCCCTGCGAAGCAAGGAAGAGCCAAGGAGGCTCTGCTGTGGGGAAGCGCCACGGCGCCTCAGGGCAGGGTCGTGACGCATGTCTATCTTCAGAGAGGCTTAGCCTCTATTTCAAGGGCGGGCCGCGGCTGGGTTTCAAGGGCCGCAGCCCTTAAGGGAATTTTTGACCTTTTGGAGGTTTTAAGCGCGGGAACCTAACCTAGGGTGCTCGGGGTCGATTCCACCACCGTGTTTGGTGGAATTCGATGTCTCGGAAGGTAGAACTCCATACGGAAATATTAACGCGGTTATTAATGGTACTCCCTATCTTGGTTGTGACTAGGTATTAAGCTAGGGCTCGGGAAGCGGATCGTGCTCGAGAGGCGTCGCTCGTAATCAGTGAACTTGGAAATCAAAGGTAAGAAAACTGCACCCGGTTGTGGAACTATAATGGGACTAAGGGTTCCCTATCTTGTATGCTTTGTAAAGGATGGTATCATGCCATGTAAATAGTAAACCAACGGCCTAAAGGTGTTGAAGTTTACATTAGAGCGTAGGGCACGGCTCGGCCACTGGTAGCTGAGGACAGCTTATTATTCACTGAGCTCGGTTTAAGCGGGCCGGAGTCAGTGGGGTAAACAGAGGGTGCGACCTATGGTGTCGACCCTGATTATTATGTGACCTGTTTGTTATTATTGATTGGTGGATTGTTATGATGTATAGCTGGGTGATAATTAGTTGACTCTTTGGTTGAACCTTCATGCTTTGTGATTATTGTGGTATGTTAAGTATATGGTCATGCTTAAAGGGTTATCCAAATGTTATTATTGCTTGTTATGCAATATGATATGTTTTCTTGCTGGGCCTTGGCTCACGGATGCTACGTGGTGCAAGTAAAATCAAGGGCAAGCGTGATTAGCCCTGATTTGGAGAACTCTGAGAGCAGAATGTACATGAGCAGCTGCTCAGCCGCCACGGTTGAGAGTGAGACAAGAACAGGATAACCAGAAACGTATGTTTTTCCTTAGAATGGCTGACGATTGTTTAAACTTTGGAAATTTTGTAAATTGACTTTTGAACATTGTTCCTTTTTGGGATCCCATGTATAAAAATGCTTAATTTTTATGAAATGTATCTTTTTGAGACCAAACCCTTTTAACCCTAGCACATTAATGGTTTCAGTGACACGTTTTTAACTAAATGACTTTATTAGCAAGTCCTGCACCTTTATAAGTACACAGTGTAGCGGTCTTGGCTATCCAGGGCGTTACAATAATGAAAATAAGAAACATCGTGATGGGTTCGCGGTGGGGCTGCCTAGGATAGTGGCTCAGCGTGATTTGGATTGGGTTATTATGGACCAGTATTTAAAGTGAGTCCACTTCTATCAGTAAGGACGAGTAATACAGTTGATCGGTATATAGACTTCTATGTGAGAGAAACATTACGCCTTCATGGAATTTGACGTCTATCTTATCAGATGAGGACTTTGTTTTTACTTCCAAGTCTTGAGGAAGATTGCAGAAGGCAATGAGTATACAGTTGGAGTTTAGTACAGTTCATTATCCTCAGACTGATGGTAAATCAGAGAGAGTTATCCAGTTATTGGAGGGGCACCTTATGAAATGTTGTATAGTAAGGAAGTGTATATCACCCATTCATTGGAATGAGATGGTTGAAATGTTGATTTTGGATCCTGAGGTAGTTCAGGGGATCATTGAGATTATTAAAAGATTAGAGCTTGGATGCTCACTTCTTAGAATAAATGGAAAAGTTATGTTAATTTGAGATGCAGGAACATGGAATTCCAGGTGGAAGATTGTATCTTCCTTAAAGTATCACCATAGAAAGGGATGAGGAGATAAGGGCAAGTTGAGCCCTAGATTAATATGACCATTTGAATCCTAGATAGGATCGATCAGGTTGCCTATGGATTGGCCTTATTATTGGCACTGTAGGCTATATGCAATGTATTTTGTATTTCCATGTTGAGGACATGGGTTCGAAGAGACTCATGTGTTGAGTTATGAGAATGTAGAGATTGAGGCTAAGTTATCCTGTGAGGAGTAGCCAGTTCAGATTTTAACAGAAAGAACAAGGTTCTGAGAAGCAAAGCTATACCTTGGGTTTAGGTATGATATAGAAACAGTGAGGTTGAGGGAACGACCTGGAAACTGGAATCAGTTGTGCGGAATTTATATTCTGGGCGGTTCAGATAAAATTTTGAGGACGAAATTTCTGTAAGGAGGGGATAGTTGTAATGCCCCAAATTTCCTAATAAGATTTACGGCCTTGATTAGGAGGTCGGGAGGGCCATAATTGATTTATTATGCCATTAAATGATTATATGCATGTTTATGTGAATTATATTATTATATGATGATAAATGCATGCATGTGGGTCCACATTTCATTATAAGGGCATTTTGGTAATTTGGCCCGTTGAGGGCACATTTGTATATATTCATGCATGTTGGTGAATTATGAGTAAGACCACATCATAATGTGGATTTGTTCGAGCCATTCAGCATGAGACAATCTCAGAATGCAAGTTATCGGTTTGGTCATAACGGGGTTAATTTCAGGGCTCGGGGTGAGTCTCGGGCCAATTTGAGGATTAGTACATTACCGGGAATTAAAGGGTAATGGGATATGATTTATTAGCATTTAAGAATATTGAGAATAACGAGAATTGGAGGTTGTTAATTATTATTAGCATGATTAGAGGAGAAATGACGGTTTTTGTAATGCTCCAAATTTCCTAATAAGGTTTAGGACCTTGATTAGGAGGTCGGGCCATAATTGATTTATTATGCAATTAAATGATAATATGCATCTTTAGGTGTATTAAATATGCATGTGAACCCATTTTTGATTAATTTGGTGATTTTCATATTTTGGCCATTTTGGACATATTTTGCATATATGTGGTATATGTGTGGTGCTTCTTTATTAATTGGTTATGCTAGGGTTACTCAGCACGAGACAATCCTAGGAGGTAAGCTAGTGGGAAAGTCACAACGGGACTTATACTTGACTCGGAGTGATTCAATGGGTATTTAGCACATTACCGGGTTATTGGGTAATGGGAATAATATTCGATGATAAATTGGGAGTTAATAAGATCAGGGGGAAATTCTGGAAGTTTTGACTATTTTATCCCCGGCGGCGTTTTCGAGACCCCAAGCATTAGGATTTGTTTGAGGCTACTTAAGCTTGAAGTAACCTGTTAAGAAATAAAAAGAACATTTTCTCTCCTTCAAAGTTCCATTTTCGTCTCCCGATCGCATTTTTTAAGGAAACTTGAGTTCTAGGACTCAGATTCAAGCGAGGATCGAGGCATAGCGATTCTAGGGAAGATTAGAAGCTTATTAGCCAGAGGATTTAGTAGGGAAATGTCATAATTGAAGGTAATCCAAGTTTTAAGTTCTAAGTTTTTAAGCTTGGATTGGATTTTGTGTTTTTTATGAGGTTTTATATTATGGTTGTGATTAGGGCATCGCTAGGGGCTTGGAATCAGGATCATGCTTGTGGCTTGTTTATTGGTAACCTGTGATTGGACCAGAGGTAAGAAAACTTCACACAGTATGTGATGCATGTGATGCACGAGAAACATGTGGTTAGGGCATGCCATGAATATTGAATATGAGATTGATCAGAGCTTGAGTCTCTGTGTTGGTGCATGATCATAATTATGCTAGCAATTGTTAAGTAAGCATGTTGAATGCCCTGTGTTTGGATATTTGACATATGATATATGCCTGGTCGCATTGCTTACTTATGCGTGGAACTGACTTACTAGTAAGAATCGGTAATGGTGCTAGAACTGGCTGTGAAGCTGTTACTTACTAGTCAAGTTCGACAGCGGTATTGAGCATTGGTCGTGT